>NC_044502.1:20678354-21051687 GCF_902362185.1 Chanos chanos
AGTATGGATTAAATAAACAAAAAATGCAGTTGTGAAACTTTTCAAAAATTTGTGAAAACAGATAACACGTCACAAAAGTGATTTTTGGGGTCAATCTCAAAGGTCAGGCCTAATCCTAGTGATCAACCAAAAGATGTAGGCATTTCATTTTATCTTATATGTCAATAACACTTCAGCAATGCTAAAATAAACACATAAATACAGTTGTGAAAGATGTCAGAAATTCGTGAAATCAGAAAACATCTTGGGCAAAAAATTGTATTGTGTTTGCTGGATGGTAAAACATGGGAAAGGAGTGTTGAATAAAGATGGTAAAGTTGATTTCAGCTATTAGTGTTTATTTCTATGTGGGTGTTTTTATGGGATTGTGGATCTTTCAGATCAATTTGAGAAGTGCCTATGGTTTGCATGTTCCACATATTATCGTAAGTGTGTCATGCAGTGTGGGACTACCACTGGTCTGGTCCTGGTCTTAATGTGGTCTAGCCCTGCCTTGGTCTTGGTCTTTACTTGGTCTCGGTTTAGGGGTTCTTGACTAAAACACATAGAGACAGAGAGAGACAGAGAGAGAGAGAATTTCTTGTGCCTTACAAGTTTGTGGCGCGCAATGGTCTTACATGGTAAATGTTGGTAAATGTTTTAAGTATTATAGTTACAATCCCTCTATGGTTATGGCATTAAAATACCAATAAACAAAGCAGTTTGATCTCATATTTTTGATTAAATTTTCCTCTTTTTTCAGTTGTAAGCTACAGTTTGTATGTTTGTACATTCTAAATCACACATGCTGCTTCTCCTCTGCTCACATAAGAATTGATTAATTCTGTTGATTTTGTTTCGAGTACAGGTGGACTCATAAAAGAAAGAAAAGAAGTACTGGTCACAATGGCTCTCAATTTTTGTTTCAGCCTCCAGAGGGCAGATCATGCAAGCCATTCTACCCTTTATAATCACATACTGGATCTGCTCACCCATGTGAACCAGCCTACCCTATATAATCACACACTGAATTCATTCATTTATGTAAACCAGTGAAATGAAATCAGTTTTGACACTAAAGGCTTTGAGCGCTTTGTTGGTTTATATGCAAAATCACTCTCTACAGCAACATCCCTCTCTTTTAAAAGGGGCTGTCTGCTCCTCCTTTCTCAGATGGGCATAGAAAGAGCTATTTTCAGCTTGAAAAGAAACCACATTCCCTGTATCTCTACTACTGCTGTTGCTGGCAGCTGCATCCTGTGAGTTTTATCACAACAGTGATCACAAAATTTATACACAACATTTGTAACTGAATGTAAGATAAGTGTGATGATCACAGCGATCTTTTGGGACTGAAAACAGAAGTTAAAACAGAAGTGATGAACACATACATCAAGAAAATCACACACTCTTGCAAATCCCCTTACTGGAGAAAAGTGAGGTACAGAGACACCTGTAAGTGTTTTTTAAATGAAAACACAGAGCTTACAGTTTTTTTTTATGATTCCTTACACAGCTGTTGCAGAATTTCGCTCATTGTGTCAAAACTCTACACACAAGCAAATGAGACACAACACTTGGAGACAAACATTTCACTTCTATGTCAAAATGAAACTCTGCAATCAAAACCTAACAATCCTTTTTCAAAATGGCAATTTTGCGACAAAATGATACACACTTGCACCATTTGAATTTCTCTTTGAAAGCAGCAACAACACACTGATGTACTTTATACAAAACACTTCTGTCTTTAGTATTTTGTATACCATTTTAATTCTCTAATACAGGCTCCTGTGAAAGATTGCACAGTGTAACTACTCTCATTTCAATGAACACAAAAAAGGAAAAACTTCAGATGAAAAGTATATACAGCTTTTTTCCCCCCACCATTGTAGGTTTTTACAACAACAAGAAATCACAAAGAAAAATAGAATTGCAGTACAGTAATCAATACAATATGTTATGCTAAAGTCAAAAATAATTACTGTAAAATTACAGTGCAATGGTAAACAAAAATTAGTATTGTAAGGAATAGTAAGGGATAAGGTGGATGGTTTATGGATCCCGCTCTCTGTCAGGGTCTGGCCACATCACCTTGTTCACGTCACAAGCAATGTCATCCCTAGCTAAGCAAGAGGGAAAATATCACCTTGCGTGCCGTATCCAACCCTAGAATGACCCCACCTCAATGTCTCCACATGCCTCTTCCATTGCTTGCAGAAGAGGCAGGCAGGCATGTGGTTGGTGGTCATACACTTTCCAATGCCAAGCCAAAAAGAATTTCTCAGTAGGACTGAGAAATGGAGAGTAAGGGGGCAAGTATACAACTGTAAAGTTATTGTTGTTGGTTAACCAGTCTCGGACCAGAGCAGCCTGGTGGAAACTAACATTATCCCAGATCACAACAAACCTGGGCTGCTCTGGTCTGTCCAGTACAAGTATGTAGTGCATCCAGAAATGTGATTATGTGTGCTGTGTTGTAGTGACCTAGGGTGGCATGGTGATGGAGAACACCTTGCAGTCTCCTTGCAGGAGTTCCCACAGACACCCCACCCCCACCAAAAGCTTACCTGAGGTCTATTTGTAGTGCTAAGCCTCAGACTGGTTGGTGTTCAATTACTGTACAAGTGTTTTCATATGTATGTTTGGGTGTTGCCAATTTCAGCTATGTTTTGCATTTCTGATAGAAGTGTTTTCCCAATGAATGCAAGAGGTTCATTCATGAACAATGTGTCTAATGTAAGAAACAGTGTGTAGTGTTTTGCAAACAGTGTGTTACAGAATTGCAAACAGAGTTCAAAGCAGAAAATGTGTTTGTAGTTTTGGTGCCTTTGTTTAAGACATGGTTGCAAAAGTTAAGGTTTTGGGGCTTTTGTCTAGGCATTCACTTCCAGTGTGTATGCAATCGGCAAAAACTGTTAAGTAATGGTACTTTGAAAAATCAACTAATCCATTAATTCACAGAACTCAAGTTGGAAGCTGTGCTGTAAGTTGCATTGTGTTGATCTTGGTTTTCAATTTGTAGCCAGATTTTCAATTTTTCTAGGCCCTAAAATGTACATGTCAGAACATTTACCTCATTAAATTCTCAAAAAGAAAAAAAAAAAGTTTGGCTATTTAAGATACACTTTAGGAAGTTCTGCATCTTTCTTTTCTTTACATTTCAGTGAGGGTTTTGTTGTTGTTGCAGTTTTTGTTTGTTTGTTTTGTTTGTTTGTTTATTTGTTTTTATGTTAGACTCTTCTTATTGACTTACTGCAGGTAATCTCCTGGAAGTGACTACATCATGTTTTTGTACAGCAGTACCTCCCTTTTTCTCACTGTGAGTCTCTGGCACAGTAATACACAGCTGTGTCTTCAGTCTTCAGACTGTTCATCTGTAGATAGAGCTGTTTCTTACTGTTGTCTCTGGAGATGGTGAACCTTCCCTGAACACCACTGGAGTAATATATGTTGCTACTGTCATAGCTGATAAATGACAACCATTCCAGTCCTTTTCCAGGAGCCTGTCTGATCCAGCTCATGTGGTAGCTACCAAGGTTAAACCCAGAGGCTGTACAGGTCAGTTTATGAGATCCACCAGGTTTAATGGTCACTGGTTCAGATTCAGTCAGTGTCTGACCCATTACATCTGCCAAAATAAGAGAATATAACAAACAATTAAGTAAAAACCTCAATTAAAAACATCATGTGAAATAAGAATATATTCAGATTCACTCATCAAAATGAAATTAAATGATTAGAAATGTCTTACATTGGTTAAATGTCAACATGACAATAAAAAGTAAAATATCTCTTGACTCCATAACTGAGCTGACAAGAGCTACTCCTGTAAATACTATATAAACAGACAGAGATGAAAAGAGACACGAGATTATAAAGGACTGAAGTGCAGTATAAGTTTGCATAGTCCACGCCCTACAGACTTAAACAGATACAATGTGTTCAGGGTTAGGAATCAGAGGAGACTTTCAAATGTCCAATTCAGAAGATGAATGTTTGTATGTAGGAATGGCAAACAAACCACCTTACCAATGAGTGAATGAATGAATGATCATGAGTGCAAAGATTAAATAAAAGTATAAATTGATAAATTTGCTCATAATCAACAAAAAACCTTAACCATAATCCAAAATAAAGATTTTTTTTTAATTTTATTATTTATATATTGATTTGCAATCTCTTTTGCAGGTTTATTTCTTCAGTAATTTTATGGCATGGACACAACAACATACGGAAAGTTTGTGTCAGGGATGTTGTAGACCTTGGTTTTGTTGTTGTTGTTGTTGTTGTTGTTGTTTGTTTGTTTGTTTAAATTGCCTTGTGAAGCTTTTCTATTCCAGATAGCTAGTTCTCTCTCATCCCTCAGATATTTAATTGGATTGAAATATTCCTGTGTAGCATATGACTCTCCTTTCTTTACTGAATAGAACTTCACTGCTTCCAGTCACTAAAGGTGGAGATTAAGTAACTATTGGTAGGTTTATCTCCTACTCTGGTATTATCGAACTGGATGAATAAAAGCAAATTGAACTGATGATCAACATAGACAGAAGTTTATTGCATGAATCTGAAACATCTCAAGTGGACTTGCTTTATAGAAGTGATACTTCTTTTTTTTAAACCCAGTTATTTCTGAGACATGTTTTTATTTGATATTGACTTATCAGACTGACTAATTAGACCTAAACAACTGTCACCTATTTATAAATAAGGTATCACTTTTAAGACATATGTCACCTATGTACTGATTATCCTCCAACATTTTGTCTTGATCCTTTCAAAATGCCAGTGTTTTGTTCCTGTACCTTTAATTCGATTATCGAACAATAGATTGAAAGAGTGTGGTTTTTACAGTAACAGAGACTATGTGGTTGTTTGTGTACAGCTGTTTCATCAGTTTCTGTCACTGTGACTGTCAAACACAGTAATAAACAACAGTGTCTTCTGTTCTCATACTGGTGGTCTACTGTGTGCTACTGTGTGCTTGCAGAGACATCCTCAGTCAGAGTGAACTGGCTTTTCAGAGACTCTGCCTGATAAATTGTTCCACCATTCATTTGCCCAATCCACTCCAATCGTTTCCCTGGTTTCTGTCGGACCCAGTGCATCCAGTGGCTGCTCATGGTGAAACAAGAGATTTTACAGGAGACCTTCAATGATTCTCCAGGTTTTTTCACCACAATAGGAGGCTGATCCAGTCTGATGTCTTCACACCTGATAACTGTTAAAACAAAGGCATATAGACATTTAATATGATTTACTCTCTGAATCCCAGCACACAATCATAGAGAATAATTGAGCAGAGCACTGAACACTCACAGTTGAAGTGAGATAAAAAGATGACACACCACAGGGATTTGGTCTCCATCGCTAAATCCTTTCATCTGCAGGTTATACGATAGATGTCTACACAACACTTCTTCAATGAATACAGTGAAAAGTTATATAAAGTGTAGTTGTTGATGTTAATTTGCATAACCTGTTCTCTACAGGCTGAGAGTCAAGAGGATCTGCTCTGTGGGTGTTTCTGCTACACACTCATTCTCTTTTCCTCCTAATGAGAGAACTTCTGTGTAATGACACATTACATTTTTGCACACTCAAACAATTCTCAGATTTATTATACATATGTATGAACTGCTAATATATATATATATGTATATATATATATATATATATATGTGTGTGTGTGTGTATGTGTGTGTGTATATATATATATATATATATATATATATATATATACACACACATACACACACACACACACACACACACACACACACACACACACATATATATATATATATATATTTCCTTACCATGGTATTTGAGGAATGCTACCTTTGCGGTTTGCAGTAATACCACAACCCAACCAAACCTCTCTGTGTTTAGTTATTCATTCATTTGACTTTGTTTTAAATTTAATTGCAGCGAATTTTGCTTCGCTCTCATTCAGGCTGTATGGGGGCAAAATTTAATCTGACTGGGCGAAATCAGAGTGAATCAGGTGAAGCAAGCAAAATGGCGAAACCCCAACTTCATGCAAATGAGAACCACGACAGAACCAATCAGTTCAGCGTGTGATTTTATGGTTCTCTAGAGAGCTGAGACAGATTGGGCACTTACAGTAACAAAAAAAGTTTGACCAAGATGGTGGAGGCTAAAGGCTACATGTAGCATGAAAACATGTGTATTATTAAAAGATGTATAGGCAACCATTTGTTTCTACATCAACACGATGTTACATGAACTTAGTCAGGGCCAGAGCGGTAGAAAAAACTCTCTTAACGGCTCTGGTCGGGGCAAATAGATCATTTTAGATCTTCATTGAAACACTCGAACTTTTGAGCTAGGTGACTAGCAAATCGCTTCACAATGTCAGTCCTCTCGATTGATTTGATTGGTCTGTTTACCAGAAGGATACAATAACGTGATGCGCTTGCTGAATGTTATGTGTATCAGAGCCCATCGGTGTGTGTGCTCAGTGCAGAGGTCTGGGCATTTTAGAATCGTTTTCTCGTTCTTGTTTGGACACATTTAAAAACGCGTGTACTGTGGACAGGATCAGTTTCAAAACTGACAAAAAAAAAAGTAAATTATCCTGATACATGTAGACAAGGCCACAGGCTAAGCCAAAAGCTACACAAGGATGGCAGCACTCTCAGATAAGGGGGAAAAAATGCTGTTATGATGGTAATGGCAGTGACGTACTAAACACCGCGGTGCACCTCCTAATACCGTGGTATGGCGGTCATATCGTTGCAGCCCTAGGTGGGCATTTCCTTTTTCTTTTCGGAACCATCCGGCACCACCAGAGGGTGCACTGAACGACAAGTTGCCAGCCATGGTGAGTGGACACACATACACACAAAACAGTAGAGATTTCAGATTCATTTTTCCTCTAACTGTAATAACTGGGTGGATCATTTTAAGGTACATCTACCTAATTGTGTGTTCTGCTGACCTGCTGCATCAGCTGGGTTTTGATTAACCCTTGTAATTTGAAATTCTTTTAGCTTTCACTGTATTTTAGATTTTGTAATGAAACAGGAGGTTGTTCGCCCATATGTTTTTTGCTGATTCTGACTGTTCACCACCCAGTCAAACAGTCACAGTGAGTTTTAAAAATTCCGAGGTGGTATAGTGGATTACAGTCATAAAATGTCCTGTTCATTTCTCACTCCCCTAGTCACAGATGTTCCAGAAATCTTTAAATACAGTCATTTTGCTAAGAGAACAAACACAACAGAAGTGACCTTCACACTCAGCTGTCTGACAATAATTCCTTTCATTTTAATTCACTTGTCCCAGAAAAGCTCCTCTGATGTCTTATCCTGTGATGACTTTTGACAGCAGTAACTCTGAGTCCTGTTGAAAGAGCAGAGGTCACTTTCCTCAGTCCTGTAAACAGAGCACTGAACTACTATATGAAATAAACCAGCAATGTTTGGAATTAATGTTGTTCTTTTTGTTTTATTTTGCATCTGACAACTATAAATGGTACTGTGATTCAAATGGACATCAAAATTTCCTCCACAATAAATTTTCTAGTCTTTTGAAAGTATCTTTAATACGTTAGTCAAAGCATTAGAAAAATTTTCATGTAGATGTTATTTATAGTCAATACTGACATTTACTGACAGTGCAGGTGTTTCCTGTGGGTCATGCTTCAATTATTCTGAACTGAGTCTCATGTTCCTTAACAATGTTCTTAAAGTAAAAGATACAATTTACAATAACCTACTATAGGTAGATTAAAAGTAATATATGTGCAGTTATGAACCATATAATTTAACAACAGTAATTGTACTTACAAGAAGAACTGATACATTTTAATACATAATTATACAAAGTAATGAAAATAATAAGAGTATACAAAGGCAAGAAAAAACTGAAATTACAAAAATAATTGAGAATGATATTGATGTTGGGGGATTTTTAAAACACATGTCCCATATAAACACAAAAAGAAATATGAAATAAGAAAGTGCATAGTGTGATCTCAGATAGTTCTAAAACAACTTCACATTAGAGAAGTGAGAGGTAAAAAGTAATATAGTGAAAACAAGTACTGTTTGTTTTTAGAGACAATGAATTCCATTTCCCAGCAAGGCACTTAGGAACCAAGTCATAACCATATTTAAATGTAAATTAAAGGGTTGGGGGGGGGGGGGCATGAAAATGAGACAACACTTGCAATTTTTGGTATTTCCCCTTCAAGTAAATGTGCGGCAAATAAAATACTTTGTGCGAATATAATCTATAAAATTGAAGTGAAATGTTTATATAAATGACTTGAAAACAGAACTGAGGGACTTCTCTTTATTATGACAGATTCTGGGGGGCCATTTAGGCC
The DNA here is from genome assembly GCF_902362185.1 of Chanos chanos. Taxonomy (NCBI): domain Eukaryota; kingdom Metazoa; phylum Chordata; class Actinopteri; order Gonorynchiformes; family Chanidae; genus Chanos; species Chanos chanos. The sequence goes on from NC_044502.1 coordinate 20,686,693, forward strand.
ATACACCAAACTCAGGCTTAAGATCCTTCTACAAATAAGGACACATTTTTCATTGGGAACAAATGATAAAAAAGATAGTAGAGCCCTATGGCTTTATTTTGCTAGGCGAATGAAGCCATACAGCTCTTCTATTAGGAGGCTTACTACTTGCTCTGAGCTAAATAATTCTGAGTTTTCACTAAACCCGCTTTCTGGAATACCCCCCAGGACTGTTTAGACTGTTGTTTTTAAATGTATATGTTAAACAGCTACTGTCACACAGTTAGCCCTGAGTGAATAACAAACTGTTACATGATCCTCTCAGATATGGTCACTTTGTTTTTTAGCAAGTGTGTTGAAAATCAAGTTAAATTACTAGCTGTTCATTGTGATGGAAATATTATGTTGATGAATTTTGCTTTGATTATTTTGATCACCATTTTCAAATTTTGTTTATGTATGTTTTCTGGGAATTCCTGCTACATTCTAAGTTCCAAAAGACTCTTCTCATTGCACCGATTTAAAGGCACACATGTGAAACTCATATTTGAATGTTTTGCCACTCTCCAAATTAACAAGAATACACCCATTTTCTGTGTATAAAAGAAGGGAGAGGACCAAAACAGGGAAGTGTCCTCTAACTGTCAGTGCTGCCTGGATGAATGCTGTGCTCCATGTTGTCTGCCACTTGAGTCTGCAAGCTTCAACAAGAACAAACATTGTGCACTACCCTGTGTGAAAAGAGGTGTATCCGGTCTGGAATACTCCTGTATATTCCCGGATACTCCACAGATAATCGGCTGTATCCGGCAGTTTGCAGCTCTGTTACGCAGCATGGAGTGCTCCTGAATATGTACCAGGTTTGGGGGTCTACCTAGAGCCCTTAGTTGCCATGGTGAATAATCCCTTGGGGGTGCTTGCAAGGGAACATTTGCACTTCACACCTTGGGCCACCAGATATCCTGCAATTGGTCAAAAGTCTTACTTTGGATTGGTGGAGCAATGTCTTGCCCCTCCTCTAAAACCCTTCCCCATTGGTCCATAGTGTGTCCCCAGGCATGATTTCATATGGTTTATATTATTAATATTCTTATTCTTATTATTGGTGGTGCTGTTTTATGTTAATAGGTAGATTGTATAGATAGTCTGGCAAACAAAAATGAATTACACAAATTTTATTATAAATAAAGAAAATATAGTATAATATAAATTATAAATATATATATACACACACACACACACACACACACACACATATATATATATATATATATATATATATATTGATATATGTATATATATGTGTATATGTGTATATATATATATATATATATATATATATATATATATATATATATATATACACACATATACACATATATATACATATATCAATGTACAACATATAACAGAATAGAATACTTTAGAACAGAATATACTGTAATATCATAGCATATAATATAAATGCTTTTTGGGAGCATAAATGAAACTAAATGCTGAGCATTCCCAAGAACAACCCTGCTTCCGTGGTCTCCATTGTGAATCTATCCGCACCAGCTCGTGCATGTTGATTCACAACATATTTTTGGTCTTTGTCCAGTATATTCTGTAGCACCCCACACAGTGCAGACAACTCTGTGCTAGGCGGGAGGACCCACGATGGCCTTCCATCCAAGATGGCGTCCTCCTCTTCAGAAATTATATCTACTGATGCGGTCTTCCATATGGCAGCCTCTTCCTCAGTTTAAAGAACACTAGCTCTGGCCTTGTGCTGCTGCAAAACACAGTGAAAAAAGAAATTAGATCACTGAAAACAGCAAATGGAGTCTAAGTCTAAGTCTAAAAGTCTAAGAACTACTGGGGAAATGATGTTTTGACTTACTCTTCTCCTCCTTTGCCTCGTTCGAGTGGCGATCCTGCCCCCTCTTTGTTCTCTAGATTCCCTTCTTGGTTAATCCTGTAATTCTTTCGAATAGCCTCAATAGGTCTTGCAGGATGCTAGAGAGAGAAAAAAAGTGGAGAAGAAAGGAAGATTGATTAAAAGTTTTTTAAGAATTCCAGGCACTGCTATGAAACAATCGCGACGATATAGTCTACCAACAAAACACGTTATCTTACCTTGTCTGTGGATCATATCTGTGCGTGTTGTTTTCAGCATTATGCATTCTCCGCACAGCTTCCTGTAGACGCAAAATTAGTACAAGAGTTAAATTCAACCACATTAAGGAATAAAGCAGATAAAGAAATGTGAACGTATCAGAATGTGCGGCAGTCAAAGACAAAAGACAGAAGGCTACAGAAATAAACTTACCGAAACAGAGTTATTTCCCGCTCGTCTTCTTTTTTGGGCAGACTCCTCTTGCGCTTCTTTAGTGTCTGACTCCATCCTGTCCAACCGCCGAATAACATTCTCCATGTACGTTTACTGCTGTTCAGACATCTTCTTAAAAATGCATTTAACGAGGACACCAGGGGGGTATTTCAGGAAGCGGGTTTAACAAACTCTGAGTTTAATCCTGAACTCTGAGATGATGAACCCTGAGATGGGAAACTCTGAGTTTTCGGTTCCAGAAAAGCTGATCTGAGTTGGTTGGATCAACTGTGAGTCTGTTAACTCCGAGTTAAGCGCGTGCATGACAATTATAAAAAGCCATCATCAATGGAGCTCCGATACTACGATTCACCATGGCAACCGGCGAAAACAAAAGTCATTTTACGCCCCGCTGCAGTTAGAAAGTATGAGCAGATTATGGCGCGGCACGGTGACGCAGCGGGTAACGCTGTCGCCTCACAACAAAAAGGTGTTTGGTTCGGTTCCCACCTGCATCGGCAAAAGCGAGATAATCGGCGTGGGAGAGAATTGCTGCCCGAGACAGTGCGTAGGTTTGAATGCAGAAGTCTATTCATTTAACATGTAAGCACACTTTCTTTTAATATTACAGGTGGAAGTGGTGGAATGTAATTGAATAAAATTCTATTTTCTTTTAGGAGCAATCCCATGGGCACAAAGTGCACTTGGCAGCTGCTGAAAATGAAATATAAAAACATAGTTCAAACAGATAAGACACATTTTGCTTAGGCCTATAGGCTCATGATTGTACCTCATTTTGGTTTGAATCATATTTGACATATTAAACCAAGTAAATGTCATTCAGTGGCTATTTCAACTTGGAGTAGCTTTAACCCCCAACAGAATGCTGTTTTAAGACACACAAATGTCCTCTCGCCTAATATCCTGCTTAGCAGATTAACATTTGGGCTGTAAATACTCCCAAAGATTTTGCCAATTATAGTAGTTTAAAGTATACTGAAACAGAAAGCTCTTCATAACAGGATGATGATGAAGACACATTGTCTGGTGCCACAGAGGGATTCAGAAAGGCCTACTGTGGTTTACATTAATATTATGTATGGTAGCTACTGATATTTCTCTCCCTATTAAAATGATTTTACATTCTTGTGTGGAACTTTGAGTTTAAAATGCACATTGAAGGGATGACACGTTCTTATCCTTTTTAACAGAGCATGACTGGGCATTACCAGGAGGAGAGTCCATCAACCTCCACAGCACAGACTGACACAGTGAGATGTTCAATAAATGCCAGGTTAATTCTGCATGTAGATCTGTAGAATTTAATGTCATCCTTATGTTTTCTCAGTTATGAATTAAGGAGGAAAATGGCTAAAACTGACTGAGAAATGATGCACTTGCAGTGGCAGATTAAATGGCCTATCTTGAAATTCAATTACTGGAACAGCAGTTAGAGGTGGGTACATGGTCACAGGTGAATTGTTAATTGTTGGAACAATCTAAATATGATAAGTGTTGCATTTGTAGGAAATAAAGAAGACCAAATAAAATGTGACTGATTTTTCTTTATTTGACTTCTGGGGGTGGTGGTATCTTAATGTGTGAAATGTTTTTGGCAAATTCTCTCGGACGGCTCCTCCATCCAGGACATCTGCAGGGTGGATGGGACTGTCTTCCTCAGGATCGTTCATTTGTGCGGCAGGGTGCGGCTCTCCTCTAATTGTGGCAATATTATTATGGAGAACAACACATTGCAAAATAATGTCACACGCCGTCTCTGGGGTTACCCTGAGTTTATGCAGACACTGGAGCCGGGCTTTGAGCATGCCTATTGTCATCTCAACCCAGTCTCTAGTCCTGCAGTGGGCCACACTGGAATGTTGTTGAGGGCCCAGCTCAGGGTCAGGGTAAGGGCTCAACAGAGAGGGCTGGCATGGGTACTCTCTGTCACCAAGCAGGTGGCCATCAAACTCTCCTGTAATTATACAGTGGATACATTTTAAGGGTGTTAAAAGAGGGAGACAAGGGAGTGATATTTGTGCAAAGCTTTACTTTCCATGTGCAATTCCGTCGCTCAGGGTACACTAATGATACATTCGTATATCATGCACAGAGCTGGGCCACTGGCTTCAACATTTGTGATAAAGTGCACTGCATCACATATGATCTTGATGGTGCAGAGAATGAGATACATTAGCTGCAGTATATTGTGATGTATAGTCTTTGTTATTGTAAGACAATAGTCAGTGTACCTGCACATTAATGCTGTGGAAAGACTTCCTATTCACATAGTCAACTTCATTAACTGAAGGAGCAGTGATAGGGATCTGTGTGCCATCGATGCAGCCCATGACACTGGGAAACGCTGCAACATAAAAACTAACGATTGATCCCAGTCTGAGGTCGCAGCAGAATGTCATGAACACGATATAATTTAAAATATCGTTACCTTTAACTGAATGATTCTACATCAGTCGCCTGCAATCCTGTGTAATTCCTCTTTGATGGTCCTTAGAGGTCTGACGCTAGGAAACTGTGCAGTAGCCGTTTAAGTACAAGGGACACTTTTTACGGCTCTACAAACAGTTGCTTTCCCGATATACTCGGCGTCGCCAGTGTGATAAAGGAAACTCCCGTCGGCAGAAATAAAAATGAAGAGCAAAGAATTTACTCCGATCTGAGAGCAAGAAGTCCACGGTGTGTAATATTAGAGATGTAGGCCGTTGTTCAGATAAATGATACATTGTGATGAAAACGGTAACGCTCGATTACGTAGTCATCAGGGAATGACAATACATCTAATTGGGGTCTCAAAAACTTCTCCCGACATAAGGCTATGCGAATTAATTTGGTTTCAACACCGATCGGGTTAGCGACGAAAGGAGACGCCATGTTTTACAGATGCTTCAGGTTCAGTCGGAGGGAGGAGCTAGGGAGAAACGCAGGGTTTGTTGAAGAAAACCTGCCAGCGAGCAGGTTAGGTTCACAGAGTCAGTTACTGCGGTAACTGAACCAGAGTTTGAGTTACCTCGCTTTCTGAAACGGAAAACCCAGAGTTTCCCTCATCTCAGGGTTAACAAACTCAGAGTTTTCACTAAACCCGCTTCTTGAAATACCCCCCAGTTGTTTGTTTTCGTTCGGACTCGGCGTTGGAAAAATTGGATATTCCCGGCGCACGAGTAGACTCTCCACTCCGCTGTCCATTCGAAAACTCAAGTGTTCTTTTGCAAGACATCTTCAAAATGCACACTATCGAATACGGACTACAACTTCTGTAATCCTTCAGTGACTTGCTTCTCCTACGTACAAGTAACCCCTTCCCCAAAGCAAATTTCGCGCTGCAGTTGCACACAATGCTATTGGTTACTGTCACTCTACGCCATGCATGCACAGAAAACTGATTGGACAGGACTCAACCTTAGATTCTAAGTGGGTGGTTTGAAAACGGGGCGCGTCCTCGTACTGAGGAGAAACGTTCCAAACAAACAAGCGAGGAACAACAACAACAAAAACTCCAGTGCCCTGTAAACTTAAAAAAAAAAAAACCTCATGTATCCTTTGTCCCAAATCCCTCATACTGAGATAATGTCCCGCAGTTTCGCTGGTCGTTTGGTTTCACTGGTTGTTTGGTTGTCAGAAATAAAAAAATATATGGATCCATTCTTTTACCCGCCCGGCATAGTTTCTAATCTATTTAATAGCGCTATGTCAAAAGCAGTACAAATGCAACATAGCCGAGTTTTTTTTTGAAAGCCTTGCTTTCACAAATGGCTGAGAGGAGAGCATTGAGGGCGGTCAACAAGAGGCTGTGGCGGCCGTCAATCAAACTGGGCAGCTGTGGGGCCGACGAATTTCTTTGCTACGTCACAAAAACCAAACTTAGTAAAACTTTACAGATATGAAGGTAAACGCTGTCAGCCGACATCATGGTCAAAAAGAAAGGAAAAAGTTCTTTTATCCCTTCTGACCATGCTACTCATCCAATAGAGATTTTGTCTTGATATAAAGATTTGCATTGAAATTGTTTTATTTTATGTAATATTTTATTTTGAGCCTTGTTTATTGTAATAGTTGGATTTGGTAAGGGGTTTAACTTGAAAGACTTGAGCTTTATGATGCCTGCTGCTTTGCTTAAGTACAGTTGCCTTTGATGGGCCTGTAATGGCCAATGCATGTTGGATGTCTATCAATACAAGTGTACACAAGTGTTTCTTATTCAGTTAGACTTACATTATATCTAAGTTTTACGTTATCTCTCAGCATTGGTAACAAGTTCCACATTGTCCCACACAAACTTACTACTTGTCCCCCATTTGGTCTGTTTGCATCTGGTCACCCTATACCTTTGACCCCAAGTAAAGGACAGTTGCATAACCATCAAATATGTAATTAATGAACCTCTCATTTAGACTTTTTTTTTTAATTATATTTTCAGTGTGTTTTTGTATGCTCCATTTGAAGAGTCCATTATAATTTAGCTGCACGACAGAGCAATGACATTAAAGGCTACATGGGCCTACCACTGCTGTATTATACACCATGCAACACCTAACAAGTTTTTGTGGTTATCAAAATGTAGCCTAAATATTACATATAGGCTAACTGATAGAAAATTACAGCGAGGAAGGGGGGCAGGCTTCTATACCCAGTCCCACCCAGACCACTGACTGTTATTAGCATTTGAAAGGCCAAGCCATCAGCTAACTACTGTGGTCACACGGATGCCCGAAAACTTCCGTCTCAAAGCGTAGAATTAAATGTAGAATTAAATTAGCATAGAATAATCCTGCTCATATAAATATAAAATAAATACAATAAAAAATAACATTATGAAATGAAAGACAGAATCAAGTAGGTCGTCAGATGGCACATAACAAATAGTTTTTACACCACAGAGACCAAGCTCTAAGCACCGCAATGGGTAGCCTATCCAACTCTATGCTAAAGAAGTTCACAGTGTCCAAAAGTCAAGAAAGAACTGGCTAAAAGGTTTTGAAATCACTTTAGCCTACCTGATCAAACAAAAATAACCAGTCTTTCACCACACCTGTGTCTGCTTGATTCTTTTCAAACTGTGTGCGAGGAAAACCAGGTTGTTCACATTGCCTGGGAGAAGTGCGCTCCTTGCTTTGCTGACAATAAAACCTGCCTTGCAGAGTAGAATATCCTCTGTGATGATGTGGCAGTGGATGGGATGCTGTGGATTCTTTATGCGGCCCTTGACAGCTTTAGGTATCTCTCCTTGTTCTTTTGCTGGCATTCCAGTGGTCCTGTATTGCTTTTTGTGTAGTCCTTCATATAAGCCTTCATCTCACTGCCCTATTAATACGGCTCTTCCTCCTTTGCATATCTGGACAGCAGCATCGCCATCACCTCGTCTTTCTCTCTCTGTTTTAGAGGGCCTGTGGGCTCACGCTCCTCCACCAAGTCACTGCCAGCACTTTCCTCCTGGAAAGGCCTGTCAGCTAGACTCTCAGCTAGATTTGCCACCACTGAATAAGCCTCGTCCCTTCGCTCATCAGTGAGAAGAAAAAGCTCCTTGAAATGTGGGTCAAGAACAGCAGCTTTGATAGAAATGCTTCTCTCCAAGAATCACTCTTTGAACTCCCATCGTCTATCAGTCTCTTCGGGCAGTGTAGTCTGAAGGGCTTTAATGACCTTGCTATCATTGTCATGCACCACTGAATGTCTGCCCCACTAGTATTTATGGCCATTGGTCACAACTGGAGATGAATTTCTTCAAACAAAAGTAACACTGTGTTCATTTGTAAGTTTCTAAAATCAATAAATTTCAAAAAAAAAAAAGGCCACCACCGCCAGCAGTTGCAGAGAAACAGGGAACATTGTTTATGCTAATGCTGAGCTACTGTGAGCTAATTCAGAGCTGCTACATCTGAAAACAGAGAATACAATTGTCAACTGAGCAAATATTAAAGTTTAAAAGTCATGTGAAGTTGGGAAGTATTTAAATTTATTAATCAAACCTAAAACAAACTTACACTGTTAGATGGTTTCCATTATGTGGAAATGAACATCTAACAATGTCTCTCTCTCTCTCTCTCTCTCTCTCTCTCTCTCTCTCTCTCTTTCTCTCTCTCTCTGTCGAGCCACACACGCTACTCGCCACACATGCTACTCCTGAGATACCAGTGATCCTGACTCCTCCTGCCCTCTGGACTGATCCATCCTGGTGTTATCATCTTTCATCCCCCGGTCAGCCTCCTGTCAGCATCGCCATCCCTTTTGTTCATGCTCCAACTTACTTTCAGTTGTAACTGCCCGCTGGGTCGGCACCTATTGCACACCTGTCTGGCCAAGGAGGGGTCTCCTCTCTCTGTGGTCCTTCTCAAGATTTCTCCCATTTTCCCATTTCCCTTTTGGGTTTTTGGGGAGTTTTTTCATGCCTGCCATGAGGATTAAGTCAGGGGGTGCTGTCCTGTTAAATATGAGGATTAAATAAAAAAAAAATCTCTTCATTCCGCTGACTGAAAGGAGCTTCCTATGTAAATTCTGCACAAACAGCCAGAGATGAAAAGAGATGTGTGATTATGAAGGACTGAAGTAGAGTATAACTTGGCATAGTCCTCCCACAAGAGTTTATAGTCATTATCCCCATGTAGTAACAACCAAATTGTTCTTATTATTATTGTTGTTGTTGTTGATACTACAAGAAGGTCTAATTAATCAGTGAGGAGAGATATGAATGTTCATACATAGATGTTCTCTCAAATGTTTTGGTAAACTTCATTTTCTTTTGAATACTGAACTGAAATTAGATTTTGAGACGTTGAACTAAATTCTATGATATCGTGGTAGAGCATTAGTTTGGTTTGGAAAAATGAACCTCCAGCAAACATTTTAGCTGTATCAGTCTGAACTCAAATCAGGTAATCAATTTGACACATGTTGTATGGGATAAAAGAACAAGCACCAGACTATTTTAAACTGTTTTCGCATTTGACTCAGCTAGACTGAGTGATGTGGGATATGTAAAGAATTTGGTCATTATGACAGATAAAAGATTTAAAAGGATTACCACTGGGCTTTGAATAGCACATATCTTTCCACTGCACACAGTCTATTCTCCTTGTGTTTATTCTTTCTCTAAAGACCTAAAAATTGCTGGTTTCCTAAAAATCCCTGCATATATCATTTCAGCAACCATCACAAAGTTAAAATATCTTATCTATACCAAACTGCAAACAAATATTTTAGCCTAACCAGAGTCCAAATGATTTTCTTCCTCAAGAAAAGTGTGTGCTGCATTTGAAACCACCCCCCCCCCCCCTGAGAACTGCACTCTAAACAGTATAAAAATTGTTATACCAGTAAAATATATTCACGCATACAAATCCACGACATAACGCAAATTGTAAATGCGCAGTTCACAAAACTGATCACAATTATTCACTTATTTCACCTACACTTATTGTAGCTGGTTTGTGCTCATTGATTCTTTTTCATAGTAACTGAACAGTTGCGAGACAATAGTTGGTTGTTTAACTGTATTTTCAATTGTGTCATGTGACATTATTAATATTCATGACAAGCCTATTCTGGTATTTGTAAGATAGTATGTTTATATCTCTATAGATGTGTCCCACCAGGAGATCGACTTCATCTCCCACCAGGAGATGAACAGTAATAAGTAAATCACCAACACTCAGAAACAGGATCAGGTAGAGGAAACATCAGCAGTTAAATGAGCAGAGACAATAAACTGTTACCAGCTGCATAAGTATGTCAGTGTGCAAGCAGTGTGTCTGAGTACAAGTATATGTCTCCTCTGATCTTAATACCACAGAGAACAATCTGCTATGACCCACAAGTACATTTCACTGAGTTAGACATTTCATATTGATTTACTGCAGATAAACTCCTGCAAGTGACTACATCAGGTTTTTATGCCTCCTTTTCTGTGTCTTCAGTCTTCAGACTGTTCATCTGTAGATAGAGCTGATTCTTACTGTTGTCTCTGGAGATGGTGAACCTTCCCTCAACACCACTGGAGTAAGATTTTCTATCACTATCACCTATCAGAAATTCCAGTCCTTTTCCAGGAGCCTGTCTGATCCTAGCCATCCAATGGCTACTGAAGTCAAGCCCAGAGGCTGTACAGGTCAGTTTATGAGATCCACCAGATTTAATGATCACTGGTTCAGACTCAGTCAGTGTCTGACCCATATACATCTATGAAGAAAGAGGATATAATAAATTCAATTGAACCTTGAATTTAAGAGCATCATGTGAAATTAGAAAATATACAAATCCATACATCAAAGTTAAATCAAATGTTTAGAAGTATCTTACATTCTTTAAACATCAACATGATGATCAAAAACAAAATATCTTTTGACTCCACAGCTGAGCTGACAGGAGCCACTACTGAAAATACTGTACGCACATCCAGAGATAAAAAGACACATGTGATTGTAAAAGCATGAAGTGGAGTATAACCTAGCTCTGTGAACACTGTGTGGAGTCTGTAATGATGTCTCATTATTCAGATGCAGATTATCAAAATTCGGCTACATCTGTTACATTCATTTTAATAAGAAGAAACAGAGAAAGAACAAAAAGTAATCATCATCCTCATTATCATTATCAGGTGTAGTGTGTGATTATAATGGGCAGAACAGTTCGCATGGATGAAAACATTCAGTACATGATTATAAAGGGCAGAATGGTTTACATGGATGAACAGATACAGTATGTCATTATAAAGGGTAGAAATTTTTGCCCTCCATAGGTTTAAAAGTGACAGCGACAGCAAATGTGTCTGTATTTTTTATTTTATTTTTTGTGTTTGTTTCTTAAAAGAACTCACCTTCAAAACAAAATTAATAATTAGTGAGTTCTTATGTGTTATTGTCAGGCGTGGAGTGGAGGTGGACCCAAGTGCAAGACACATTGATGGTGCAATTGATGGTTCACTTGCAAAATGTAGATAAATAAACAGGTGCAAACAGGAACAAATACCAGTAACAAAAAGTGCAGCCAAACAGAGTGTAACCGAACACTAACAACGATAGACAAGGGACAGGTCAAACACAAGGGCTGAAATACAAGAGGAGACAAACAGGGCAAACATGATTGGTTCAAACAGAATCAGGTGAAAGGCAGAGACACACACGGAACAGGAGCACAAGACATTTTAAAATAAAAGTTCAAATTAAGGTGCAGGCTGTGACAGTTATTTAGAGTATACAGACAGATGTATGGAAATATGGCAATGCGGAGTTATAAGCTAGAGCTCAAAAATAAGAAGGAGTATTTGGAAAAGGTGTTTATTCCATTTTTGTCATATTGGTAAATTATTACCTCAATTAAAAAAAAAAGTGTCTCATTTTGCCAGAATATGAGATCAAACTGTTTCATTCACCACTGTCCTAAGAGTTTCCTTTCCTGTCTTTTCTGTTTCTTTATCTTTGAACATTGTGTTAATATTTTCTTTTTCTTTATCTTCTTTGTGATTTTATGAAATGACTTCAAATCATATATGACAGGCAAAAAATCAGTATGGTCTATTTTTCACATTCTGCGCAGGAAATATAAAATGATCACATTTGATGACTTCATTGAAAGTGACATCTGTATTACATTCTCAAGGGTGTGACTTTGTTACCCTTTAAATTTGTAATGTATTGATTGCAAAGACAATAAATACTATTTATGAATGAGCTGTCCTGCATTTGACATCTCTTTAGACCTAAGGTTTTTATATGATTTGCGTTGAATTCAGTGAATACACGTTATATCGATTCACATTTCTGCAAATGTCAGTGTGAAAGACTTCATGATTGATATTACAGTTCATGATTAGAATGTTCTAGTCCATTCACCAAGGTGAAGATGGCTGACATTCAAGGGTGATACTTACTGAATCATGTGCAATTACAAATGTTTAATTGGTGGAGGAAAAGGGAGTTAAATTTATTTTGTTTTTGAGCACAATTTATGAGTCCCAAGGGGGAAACATATAGTATCATACATACAAATACATACAAATCTCCACCCACATCCTTCCCCTTTTTAGTTTTTGTACAGCTGATTGTATAAGTTTAGTCACAGTGAATCTCTAGCACAGTAATAAACTGCAGTGTCCTCAGTCTTCAGTTGGTTCATATGAAGGTAGAAATTAGAGCTGTCCTTGGATGCTGTGAAGCGGCCCTGCACTGCCTGGGCTGTGCTCTTGCTGCTATCAGAATAATAGTAAATGATCCATTCAAGTCCTTTTCCAGGAGCCTGACGGACCCAGTGCATGCTAGCGCTACTCACACTAAATCCACTGCAGGCACACGTGAGTTTGTGGGCTCCACCTGGAGACACAACCACTGATTGTTCAGACTGAGTGAGAACCTGACACTGGACACCTGAAAGAACACACACAGACAAATTTATTCAAAGAACAATAATAATATGATCCTACATGAATTTCTTAAAACTATTTCACCAAAACCAAAAACTCACAAGACATGGCTGCTAACAGCAGCAGCTGTGACAGCAGAGAAAAAGGGAACATTGTTTATGGTGATGCTGAGTTAGTGAGAGCTGCTTTGGAGGAGAATATTCCGACCACTGCTGTTTAAATAGTGAGCATAATGAAGAATTCAGTAGATTTGCATTGGCGTATGGGTGTGAACTAATATAATTATAAGCAGAGATCAGAGAAGTGACATAAGCAGGATATGTGAAACCTCAGGATCTACCAATGAAAATATCAGTGGCTCATCTGTTTTTACATTAGATAGACAGCAAGTGCCCCCTTGTGGTCAAGAAGAGACACTGTAGACACAGTGACATTTTCTCCTGGTTTGTCATACCTACTTCAACTATTCAGCTTTAGTAGAAAGAGCTGTGAATCATCCGTTTTGTCAGGAGACCAATACAATACTCTGATCTCCATACATGATTTTCACATTATTTTCTCATAGGATTATATATAAAACTGAGATCTACTTTTCACTTCTGCACTCCTAAAAAGCACAACACAATCTGTTTCAACTGAGATTTACCTGAGAGGTCTGCTGTCTTTGTCTCTCACTGTGACTCTCCAGCACAGTAATACACAGAAGTGTCTTCATTCTTCAGACGGTTCATCTGTAAATGCAGCTTACTGCTGGAGTCATCTCTGGATATGGTGAATCTGAGTTGTGCAGGGATGGTTTTAGACATGGGTGAGGCCCAGGGCGGCATCTTGCTGGGGGTGGCACAGAGCGCCTGCAAAAAAACAAAACAAAAACACACAAAAACAAAAACCATGATTGGAATGGTGACATTTGCGCTATTGGTTTTCTGTCACTCATTTGCACATCACGTCCGTGATGTCATGTCACGGTGTGGGTCAGTTAACCTTGTCAGAGTGGGTGCCCCGATTCTAGTTTGTTAACTAGGTAGGCTACTGCCTGGGAAGGTCTCCCACTCAGAAGTACGAAATGGGGAAGGGGGCAGGGTTCAGTTGACCTCAGGTCTCCCCACTGGAAGCACGAGGTAGGGGGAGCAGGGGAATCCATCAAATAGTGCACCTGTAATTTTGTACAGTACTCATGCAATTAGTAAAATCAGTAACACTATGAAATGCTACCAAATAAACCACAGTTCAGTCGTAATACTGTGAATATATATTTCCTGAGACATATTGTTGCATTTTTCTTTTTTTTTTTTTTTTTGTGGGTTTGTGGGAAATTGTTAAGAATAATATAAAACCAGTCTGTCTACACCTGGGGCACCAGAAGCGTGACTTTTTGCTCACAGAATATCTATGTTAATACCATCCACTTTATGCCAAAAGACAGAGACAGAAGTTAACCATTGCAGCAGTAACCTAGCTCACCTCTAATGCATTGTCTCGATGATTTGTGCAGGTAGATATAGTTCTATGTTTGGGGTGGATGGGTATGTCACCTTCCTTTCTTTAGTTGATCCATATAAACTCTGGATGAGAATAAGCAGCAGAATAAACATGTTCTCGCTTTTAAGCGAGGGAGGTCATAGGCAGCCCAATCCACATTATTGTAGGATTAATGTTTGACTCCTGGTTGTGATATCACTCTATTCCACCAGTCAGTTTTTATGTCTCGATTGCAAGGTATGTTGATAATATTTAAGAAGAAGCGCGAAGCGTACCTTAGCTGTGCAATGTGTTTTGTTGATTTGGGAAATCTGAATGACCAACACAGATTACTTGATTGTAAAGAGGTGATAGACACACAATTTCTGTTGGGGATGGTGGGGGGCGCTGAAGGCAAGGTTCGCCCAGGGATCAAACTGCCAATGCTGAGTTGACAGAAGCTACTTCTATAAATATTGTTCACACAGTGATGAAAAGGGACATGAGATTATAAAAGGCTGAACCAAAGCATAACTTTACATTGTCCCTCTAGAGACTTAAATAGATACAGTGAAAAGCTCTTTGGAAACAGTATGGAATATGAGACCCTTGAATGGCTCCTCTCTCTCTCTCTCTCTCTCTCTCTCTCTCTCTCTTTCTTTCTCTCTCTCACTCACTCACACCCACCCACCCACCAACACACACACACACACACACACACACACACACACATATAGCTTGATTGCCTTCATTGTCCAAGGAACGGGGATGACGTAAAACAGTAAAATCCAACATCGACTTCATATGACTGACTCAGTAATATATTTTGGCATACATACACTGGCATACATTATGTGTAGACAGTTACACTGAATGATTAGAGTGCTTATAGTCCACATTCATGATTAGGTCCAATTTTCATTTCCTTTTGTTCTAAACAACCTTTTTGTCACGTGTTGGTGAGAGCCTAATCTGAGGTGAAGGTCTGAGGTGATGATGAGGTCTCTTTCACACCAAATTCAGGACCAAAGACAGTGTCTACTTCTCCAAATGCACTTTGAATCTTTTGAATCTCATCAAACATGCAGAGTGAAATTTTCTCCTGAACCGTCATACCTACTTCAACCATTCAGCCTTAGCAGACAGAGCTGTGAATTGTTCATTTTCTCATGAAAGCTTGTGACCTTCATTTGTGATTTTCACCTCATTTGCTCATGAGTACCTATCTACAAGTGAGAACTACTTTTTATTCCTGCACTATTTAAGAGCTCAACACAACCTATTTTTTTCTGACGTGCATGGGAAGTATTTTTTGTACAGGTTGGCTGTTCGTCTGTCACTGTTGGTCTCTGGAACAATAAAGCACAGCTGTGATGTCACACTGTTCATCTG
The DNA here is from genome assembly GCF_902362185.1 of Chanos chanos. Classification (NCBI taxonomy): domain Eukaryota; kingdom Metazoa; phylum Chordata; class Actinopteri; order Gonorynchiformes; family Chanidae; genus Chanos; species Chanos chanos. The sequence continues at coordinate 20,702,205 of NC_044502.1, forward strand.
TAAATACAGTTTATTGCTGCAGTCATCTGTGGAGATGGTGAATCTTCCCATAATACATACACAAACACATATGTATATATATATATATATATATATATATATAGAGAGAGAGAGAGAGAGAGAGAGAGAGAGAGAATTCATATATTGTGTGTGTGAATGTGTGTGTGTTCCCACTTGTTTTCTGCATCTGATCTACAGAGACACAGTTGAAGAATGATGTAGTTATAAACACAGTAACTCTGTTGTTTTTAGTTTGATAATTTATTAGTGACTGTATGTCATCTCTGTTGTGACAGGAAGCAGCTGCCAGCAGTAACAATAAATATACATAGAACATAGTTCTTCTTTTTTACTCAAAAGGTCGGTGGTTAGTGAGGACTTGGATCAGTTTCAAATAATTTAAATAATAAGTAAAATACATAAAACATAACCACATAAATGCTCTGTTTTATTTATGGCTTTGGTCATATCGTAACAGTTTAGGCTCTCACTTCCTCCCTGTGGTGGCCACTTTGCCTGTTCTGTTTCAGTGTGTTTCTATTTTTCAGTCATCCATTGTACCTGTTTCTGTTCCCTTTCTGCCGTCTCTAACCTGTCTTCTGATGATTTATCTGATTTCCAGACTGTATAAATAACACTGTCTTTTAGGTGCTTCTGTGTGGAGTCTTATATTGAGTTACTTTGTAATGCTGAGAGGTAAAGATGTTTTGTCTAGTCTAAGCCTACTCCCATGGGAAGCTTTGTAAACCTGCCTGTTTATGTTTCAATAAATCTAGTGAACCACACGTGTATCGAGTCTCACTCAGTTTTTGTGTGTATTGAGGAAGGTTTTCAAATCACATCAACTGAAATTAAACGTATAGTACTTTGGAAAATCAAGTAATCCATAAATTCACAGAATGCCTGTTGTAAGCTGTCTTGTAAGTTGTGTTGTGTTGATGTGGGTTTTTAATTTGTAGCCAGCTTTTCAATTTTTCATGTCCAAAAATGTATGTGTTAGAACAATTTACCTCATTAAATTGTTAAAAAAAAAAAAAAAAAGTTGCTATTTAACGTTGCTATTTAAGATAACGTTGCTATTTAAGATAAGCTTTAGAGAGCTCTCTGTCTTTCTTCACATATCACTGAGGTTTTTTCCCCCTTTCTTACATATTTAAACAAATGTGAGATTTATCACAGTTCTCTCATATTATTTGGAGGAGACATTAGTGCGTCCACTTTAAATGGATCATGTTGGGACTGCATTTGATTAATGTTTAATTTCTCTTCTCTGACCCTGCAGTGCCAGGTTTAGGACGTGTTCTTGCTCCTGGGTAAACTCCCAGACCCTGTTATTCTCTGTCTGGTAGATGTTCAGACTTTTCATAATCTAGAATTTATCAGGGCCACACAGAAGACTCATATCTTACACATGTAATATATCTTATAAACATTTCAATTAGAATGTCAGTAAACAATACAATTAAATCATGTCTGATCTTCATGTTCCTGATAGAAACTCTAGTTGAAAAGTTCCTCTCGCTGACAAAATGTATGTTCCTGTACTATGATTCATTCATTAGAACAGTAGTCTGTGGTTTTTGTACAGCTGATTCACCAGATTCAGTCACTGTGACTCTACAGCACAGTAATAAACAGCAGTGTCTTCTGTTCTCAGACTCTTGGCCTCTATGTATTGTGCACTTATGGAGACATCCTCAGTCAGAGTGAACTGGCCTTTCAGAGACTCTGCATAAATGATATCAGAACTGCTACCAGAATTAAGTCTTCCAATCCACTCCAGTGCTCTCCCTGGTCTCAGTCTGATCCAGTGCATATAAGAGCTAGTCATTTTGTAACCAGAGATTTTACAAGAGATCTTAAATGATTCTCCAGGGTTTTTTCCCCACAGCATATGCCTTTTTAAAACAAAGGCATATAGACATTTAATATGATTTACTCTCTAAATCCCAGCACACACTCATAGAGAATAAATGAGCAGAACACTGAACACTTACAGTAAAAGTGAGATAAAAAGATGACACACCACAGAGATTTGGTCTCCACAGCTAAGTCCTTTCATATACAGGTTATTCTACAGATGTCTACACAGCACTCCACTTTTTCAATGAAAAATTATATGAAGTTTAGATGTTGATGGTTAATTTGCATAACCTGTTTTCTAAAGGCTGACACAGACAGTCAGGAAGATCTGCTCTGTGTCTGTTTCTGTTACACTCTCATTCTTTTTTCCTCCTAATGAGAGACCTTCTGTATCATAACGCTTTCCATTTTTTATGCATTTAAACAATTCTCAGATTCATGGCAACTCTCTCATATGAATTAGAGAAGTTTTTATACTTCTGAATAAACTTTCTTTTTTTTTTTTTTGGAAAAGGTATTGTACATTATAAATGAGCTGGTAAAAAACAAAATAACCATTTGCCAGAAACAGAAATTACTCTTGAATAATTGAAATGAATGAAACTCCTGGCACTTATTGTAAAGCAGGTTGTGTTGTCACATCAGAAATGTTGGTGAGCAAAGAAAAATGTTTATATAAGCAGTTAAGGTGATTTTGAAATCTGTTGTTGTATTCAGCTGCCAAATATTGAATATGCTGCAATGTTTGGTAAGGAAAGAGCAGACAATGTATGTTTTATATTAAGCGTAAAAAGTTCCTGATGCTATAGTAAGGGGAGCCTATGAGTGTTTCTGTCATTCTGTTCTGACACTTTAAATGTGTCATGTCAGGATTGGTTTTCTGCTTCAGTGATGATTTTTGTATTTCTCTTCTGTGACTCTAAAGTATGTCAGAGAACTTATGAAAAACCTGAGACCTGTTCAAATCTAGGTAATTATATTATACAGACTGCAATATACAGAGCTCAAGAACGACAACAGGATCAAACACCAGGAACAGACAGGAAGACTGAACTCAGGCAGGATGAGGTTACAGGACCCAGGTGCAGGTTTTGATTTGGAATCAATTTACAGGTTAACAATGCTTTGAATCACTCACAGACAGAGTTAAAATCTTACGTTAAGAAGAGATCTCGCAGAGAGCTGAACAAAGCAATGATTCTTTACACATAATAACCAAAAAGGTAAATGAAGACAAACCAGATGACTCACTCATCAGAACATCAGTCTTTCTTTCTTTCTTTCTTTCTTTCTGGAGCAATGAAGTAACTATGTATGTATATGAATATGTTGGCCTAAGTTTATGCTTTTACAAACTCCTGCACAGAGGTTTCTGTAAAGGATAGCTGATAGTTTATAACACTGTGTGTAATAAACCTTGGCACAATAATACACAGCTGTGTCTTCGGTCTGTAGATTATTCCCTTGTAATGTTATTGTTTTACTGCTGGTGTCTCTTGAGATGCTGAACTTGTTTTTCAGAGACTCTTTATAGTTTAAGCTCCCACCACCCCAGATAATTCCAATAAACTCCAGAGCTTTTCCTGTTGGTTGACGAATCCAAGCTGTACCAGAGCTAGTAACAGAATATGAGACTTTGCAGTTGATGGTCATTTGCTGAGCTGGACGAACAGTCTGAAATTCAGGCTGAATCAGCTCATAAGAGTGAACACCTGGAAGAGATTCAATAATCATTACAAAAACATGAAACAATCAGTCAAATACTCTAAGCTGTCAGAAAAATGGACTACAGATACTGCAGCTTTCATTTTTGTTACTAGACCAAAGAAACTCACAGGATGTGGCTGCCAGTAGCAGCACTAGAGACACAGAGAACATGACAGATTTTGAAGCTCAACTTTTGAGACTGTCTCCTGTAGAGTTCAGAGGCTGCTTGGGATTTAAATAGACTGGTCACCTGAGACAGAAGGAGGGAGAATTTGCATTGAAGAGTCACATCAAAAAAAGAGTTTTCACTAATGTCTCCTCAATTTTTCAACTTGTAATATATTACATATTTTTACCACTTATAAAAAGGAAAGAAAAAAGAAACAGATTGAAATGACTGCATCATCTAAATTAAATTAAACCTTTAAACTTTGAATTCCTGTTATTCCAATGTGAAGGAGTGAGATTATATCAGTATTTTCTCTTTTTTTACCCTCACATGTACTTCTTTCAAGGCCAGATTAATATCTAGTTTCTAGTGGTTTAAATTCTGTCCACATATTCAGAAAATATTCCTTTCAGATGTCATGCAGTGTCATTTAAGGATGGATATCGCCCTCTGTAGATCAACAGCTACACTTGTTGGAGAGTGATTTTATATTCACAAATTTGTTGGAGTTTTGGTGGGATTAAGCACAACAAGACAAAATTCAGTGCTGACTTCACATGACTGACTCTGTAATATATTTGGGCAGACATGTGTAGACCATTAAATTGGATGATTAGAGTGCTTAAAGACATATTCACGATAAGGTCCAATTTTCATACTCTTTTGCTCCAAACAATCGTTATCATGTGTAGCAATTGACACGGACCCTTCACCGTGTCATGCTCATTATTTTTTTTCTGTTTTCTACCGCGCTTTCCTTTCACTTTCCATCACCAAACTTTTTCTATTTTTTTTTCTCTCTTTGATTTGCCGTTTCGTCATTGGCTTTTTGCCGTGACTAAAAAGGGCCGCCGTAGAATATAGGAAGGGGCGTGATTCCTGCTACGGGGAGGGAAAAACTCGAAACGGCATTCTCGTGGTTTGTTTTCTCTCTCCCAGTCACCGAGGCGTTTGCTGACCGTTTACTTTTATTAATCGACTGTTCAGTACGCGCAGCTTCGTTTTCGGACAGCTTGAAATGCTTTCTCTCCACTAATCGGAGTTACAATCACGGACTCGCAGAATTCTTTCTCTCCACTAATCGGAGTTACGATCACGGATTCGCAGTGGTTGGACTCCACCTTGGATTGCTGCTCTACCCCTCACTTTTCCTGCCGGCTTTCCCCCCCCTACTTTCCCAGGTGACTAGCCTCGATTTCACACTCACTATCTGCTGTTTTCGAAACACCGTTCACATTGTTGGCAAACTTACTCTACTATCCGGACTCTCCGTGGGGAGGGACGAACTTTGCGGAGGTCGTTTTTTTTTTTTGTTTGTTTGTTTGTTGGTTTTTTGTTTTTTTGTCGTTTGTTTGTTTATGGTTGATTCTCCTCTTAGTTATCCCTAATAAGAAACGACCCTCAGTCGGTCGCCTGTATATATGTAAATATTTGTGACAAATTGTAAATGATGTATTGCCTTCTGTGCTGGACGTGCGGCGTTATGTGTTGAGTGTTGCCTTTGAGTTTGTTTTTTTTTATGTTGGTTATTATCCACTACACTTTGTTTCTCTGGATATTCAACAACTGTAAATATATTCATGGTCCCTACTCTGTTTTCATCCTACTTTGAAATGTTGACGGGAATCCTTTTTGTATGACTGCCCTGAGATAGAGCTAGCTGTGCCAGGCCGCAGGTGAATCTAGGCCCTACTAGACGCCTATGCGGCCTGTTAGGGGTAAAAAGGCTGTACTATTCTTCTTTAATTTTTTTTTACTTTTTTCCTTCTTCTTCTCTCTCTGTGACGCTCCTAGCGGGCGTCTGGCGCCCAACTAAAAGTAACCTATTTTCAGTCTGCTGTTTACCGCTATACATGTGTCATTGAGTGCCTAATCTGCTGATGAGTTCTCTTTCGCAGCAAATATGGGACCAAAGACAGTGTCCACTTCTTCAAATTCACTTTGAATCTTCTGGATCTCATCAGACATACACATAAAAGGCAAGCACGAGTTGTTTAAACATATTTCCTTCCATATTTCCTGCGGTACACACAGTCCATTGACAATACTGCACATTTACATATTTTATCTGTGAGAGCACTGGGAGATAATTTATATGTTTCCTCATTTACTGCTCCAGTCATTATGTGTATTCGCAAAACCATTTTCTCAAACACACAATGAGAATTATTTGCTTGTTTTAGTTTTCTACTCAGTTCAAGTGCAACCATGACTGATCTTTTCTCATTGCGCTTTTTAAGAAGATTTCATTAAGTATTCATCTGTAGACTTCATAAAAATATATTCTTATACATTTAATTATGTGAGTGTTGTACAATAAGCATTTATTGATACATCAGCATATTCACAGAAAAGATCATTTGACCTTAGGCCATATCACAGGTTACCTCCCAGTCTCTGTGGAAATGGTTTATCTGACTCCATAGTGCTGAGACAGACATGGGCCATGTGTGTTGAAAACACATCCACAGCCATATTTTGTAAAATGTTTCAAACTGTACTGATTACGACGAATTTCAGCTGAATTTCCTCTTTTCCATCTTCTTCTTCAAATACAGAGGTATCGGTTTATTTGGCTATATGTGGAATTGATCAGCAATGCCAATAAAGAACATTTTTAAAGAACTGACTATTATAATCAAATATTATATATTGGTGAAGAAATGGGGACCCATCCATTGACTGTTCAGACTGTGTGAGGATAACCTGACACTGGACGCCTGAAACACACCAATAAATTTATTCAAATAATAGTGGCACTGTTATCATTTGTAGATTTCTTAAATCAATGCATTCACACACACACAAAAAAAAGAAAAACAGCAACAACAATAGAACAAGAAAACTCACAGGATAAGGCCACCAGCAGGAGTAGCAGTGAAACAGGGAATATTGTTTATGTGAGCTGATTCAGAACTTTTCAGATGCCTGGAGGAACATCCTCATTTTCAGACAACAGCTGATTAAATAGTGAATATAATTAAGAATTCAACAGACTTGCGTTTACGTATTGGCTATAGCTAGTAGTGTTGTGAGCAGAGATCATTAGCATAAACATGATATGTGAAACCCCAGGATCTGCCAGTGAAAACATCAGCAGCTCCTCTAGGTTTATTTAACAGAGAATGTGTGCCCCCAAATTTGTATTTAACATACAAAGCTGTTGAACTGTGAAAACCGTGTCTTTTCAAAGTAATGATGCCTTTGGCCTTCCTATATGAACACCAAGTATTTCATCGGTTTGCTGAATCTCCCCAGTAGGTTGAGTTAACATCACCTTGCTGAAATGAAGGAGTCTTGCCTTTTCACTGCAAGGAGCCGACCAAAGGTTAAGCATGCTAATATACACTAAAAGGAATACATGTCTGTCTTCTTCAGTGGTATGAGTCTGACACAGACATAATTTCATCACATTATTTGTCTCCCAGTTACTGGGCACTGGACAAGAGGGCAAAAACCTCTGTGAGGGGCATCTCGATGAATTATCCTTAAACAAATTCTAGGAGACTGAACACTGCATCCCTTTAGTTTTCCCTGGTTCCTCTTTAGTCTTCCTCCTGTCTTGCACGTTGATTTTGTTCTGGATGTGGTTGTGCCTTGGCTGGGACTCCATTCCATTGTTTGGATACCTTTTCAAAGGATATCAAATAAATATAGCAGTAATTAAAGGAAAGTCATATACTTGCTGGGCGGTTCTGTGCTTTCAGAATCTGAATATAGCAAGAGGTGTCAGGGTGGTTGGTGGGTCCAGTACTGACTCTATCTGTGCTACATGCTGGCAGATCTTGCATGAGTCTCCCCTGCTTTAGATGGGGATTTCCCACTGCTGTCACATACATTTCTGTGAGACAATGGGAACTATAATTTATTTGTTTGGCTGGTTTCATCTTGGGCTGCTTCTTTGGGTTGCTGTGATGCAACTAACTCTTAACTTGCCTTCTGGGGTTACATGATAAGATTCTCAGCTCTCTCACTGGGTGGTGCTACATTGGAGCTACATTGGATAAATCATCCACCAGGACCACAGCTGGTGTTGAAGTTTAGTCACTGAGTTTGGTCTTCAGTTATCATTTGAGAAAGATCTGAGTCATTTCATGTCTTCTCTCCAAAACACTCAAAACCAGTGAACATACTACTGTTGGTCTAGTATGGGTGAGTACAGGCTTTTTTTTTCATGTCACATATGATGGGCTGTCATCAGGTCTTTGTTTCAGCTGTTTGGTGTCTGTGTCAGAGTTGCTATTTGAGTTCTCAATATTAGAAAGACTTTCAGCCTCTCTGAGGATAGCATCTATTGTTTTCTTTTTCAAGGACAATCTGAAATCTTCAGATCCAGGGTCATCTTTCTTTCAAAATTCAAAACTTTAGGTTGGATCAAAGACAGAGAACATTTGGCAGATCATTTTGCTAAATGACTCTCTTTTCTGATTCAACATGATGAAGGGTGGCCATGTGCAAGAGCTGAAACAAGCCATCAAATTAGCGACATAGAGAATCAAATATCAGTCACAACCAGGGGCATTTCTAGCTAATGAAAAGATCAGGGGCTAAGTCAAGTTTGCCTGGGGCTTGTGCTTTATTTATTTATTTATTTATTTATTTATTTATTTATGTACCTTGAAGGGAGATCAACATCAGTAGGTTGGGGAGTCTATATCCACCTTTATAACAAATAAATATTATCACACACACATTCAAATATTATTATTATGCTACTTATTTTTACTATGGATTTAGGCACTGCTCACCTTTTCTCTTCTTAAATTTATTGCAGTTCACCTCAGTCTCTGTCCCCTCATGGCTGTTGTTGGCCCTGGTGGTGAAAAAGTACAGACATGGTTACCTTAATCTGCATTCTTACACACACACACACACACACACACACACACACACACACACACACACAAACACACACGCACAGCTATTGCACTAACCCTGCTTATACCATGATGGCACAGTTTATCCACTGCAATATGAGCATGGCTCACCTCTGGATCTGTCCTCTCTCCTTTTCTCTCCCTACTTGGATGTTTTCTCTTTCCCTCCCTCCCTCTCTCTCTCCCTTCTCCTTGCCCTTATGTCCTCTGCTCCCATCCTGAGGTCTTGGTTTATTTCTGTGTGCTGATGTCTGTCACCCCTCTTTACTCCTTTTTTGTTGTCTTAAAATGTTACCAGATTCTTCCTTCCATTTTCTTTTATATTTTAGGTTTCCATATCTTCCATTTTCTCTCCTTGTCTTCTGTTTTGTCGCTATCCTCCTGTTTGTCCTCTACTTTTCTGAATTATGGAAAGTAGTGGAGAAACAGAAGGATAGTGATAGATTGTCTTATTTGTTGCTATCCTTCCTTACTTCTTTGAGGGTGCAATCATGAGGGTGTGCCTCCTTGGCTGTATCTTGGCAAAGTGGTCAATAACCAAGTCAGGATCAATAATATTGAGGCAGTCTTTTTCTTTTGAAAGAAGTGCCAAATGGGTGAGCCTGTCCTGGCCCATTGTTTGTCTTAGCCATGTATGTAGACGACCCAGTGTGCTGAAGGGTCTTTCACAACTGCAGCTACTTACAGCTATTGTTGAGGCAGCTTGAAAGACTGCACTCAAGATTTGGAACACGTCTGGGTCAAGCAGTTTGTACACACTGCACATGTCAGGAATTGTGCCCTCTTCCTTTTTCTTTGCAAGGAGCTGTTTTGCCACCATTATCCCCTCTTTACTTAGTTATATGTTGTACTGTGATGCAAAAAGATTCAGAGAATCTTCACCAAGGAAGCTATCTGCTGATGGGTTGCATGCTTGAATCCCCCTCATAAGCTCATCCCCTACACCAGAAAATCTTGTGTTCAATTAATTTATCAGGCAGTCCAGACATTATAAAAAAGGTTATGTTTCAGATCATCTTCTGTGCCAAAGTGAGCCCTGGTGCCCAAGGAAGCCTTAATTGTAGAGCCAGCCATCCGTTTTTGTTTGCGCCTGGGATGAGTAAGGGTCTCTGTGATATTGTTGCACTCACAAATTTCTTTTGTTTCCTTGCAGGACTTCTCTGCCATTTCATCACTCCATACTGATGTCAGTGTTTCCAACAACACATCTTTGTATAATGTTGATTGTGCCAAGTCCACAGACTCTTTCTGCTCTTTCAACCAGCATATGGTGTCCAAGGAGACTGAGGCATGTAGCCATTGACTGTTAAATATCACTAGTACAGTTTATCATCAGATTATCATTCAATACAAATATATAATTTCTCACATATCTTGCCCTTAGGGCCACGGAAACAAAAGCCACATTGTTATACTACAGTATCCCAAATCCCTGATGATATCCCATTTCACAAGATCTATATGATCAAATAAATATCTCTCTCAAGTTTCTCTCTCTCTCTCTCTCTCTCTCTCTCTCTCTCTCTCTCCCATCACACACACACACACACACATGCACACACACAAATACCATGTTCTCCAATGGGTTCTGGCTCTGCTGGCAGCAGCAGCTCATCATGACCATCACCGACTGCACGGGCTGTGCTGTTTGTGGTCTCTGGAGAACAGAAATTTATGTAGATATTAAGATTACCTGCATGATAATGGAGAAAACCATTTTGTTTTCTTTGTTTTATCCCTATATAACCTATATGTACATGTTTTGTTCCCCAAGTATGCAATACTGTTTCTTATTATGGTCATGTCAATAAAGGAAGCCTATTTGAACTGAATTGAACAGAGAGAGAGAGAGAGAGAGAGAGAGAGAGAGCCTTCACTTGACAGACTTGGCCATTGTTTCACCATAGGCTAATTATTGGTCTAAGTGCTATCTAGCTTGGGTTGCTTTATAGTCACATTAGTAAACATTTTTTGGGCATAAACATAATTCATTTAATTGTGTAATACCCACGCTCAATGATTTACCTCAAGTTTTCTTCTTGAAATGGCCAAGAAGGTGAGACTGGCTTTTAAACCCAGAGCTCATCACCTGGGTGTGCACATCCATACATCTTTCTTTTTTTCGCGCGTCTGTCATTTTTTCTACATCTATGCACGCGTCTTCCAGTGTTGTCTACACTGTGCAGCGTTTGATTACTCCCCCCTCCTTCAGATGCTGCGAGTCAAGTTCCGCACTGTTACACACAGTCTTTTTGCTGTTTTTCTATAAACATCTTTTTCGGGGCAAAATATTTGGGGCTTGGCTTAAAATATTCTGAGCTATAGCCCAAAATAGTTGGACCTAACAATGCCACTGGTTACAACTGCTACATGATGATTGGCTTGGGCTGCTTTTCCAGAAAACCAAATATAACCCGTGTGAACTAAGGGCTACTAGTGCCCAATATATTATCTAGAGGTGTAGTGCCATGCCGCCCCAGAGGAGGGCGCGTCATATGTATTTATAACATTAGCAAGTACTATGCAATTATTATTCCTACTGGAGGTCTCGTCCAGGAAACACGTTGAGAACCAGCTAAGCAATTTCGGTATGAAAACGCCACCAAATAGTCCTCAATTGTTGACTGTTTCCGAATATGATGCTAATTAATTGTTCTTTTATCAGAATCTCAGCCGTGAGTGTAACCTCTCTCTGTTGAGAGAGATTTTATCGAATCATAAGAAACCGAACTCCGGTGAGTGGAAGCACATGGTTCTTGCTAATCTTTTGCTAATCACTGTGAGGAGAGAGTACATTGTACCACATAAAACTTCAGATACTTTTCATAAAAACCAGTCGGGGTTATGAAAATGTCTAATGTTTCCAGTTTACTTTGGTACATACGGTATCATTGTGTAAACGTTCTAGAAAGATCACTAACACTAATCCCTAAACTAATCGCGAGCTGTGGACAAGGGAGCAGCTAATATGAGGTGAAACAGTAGAAATGCGTGGCATTTATTCTGTTTTATTTGGTACTTTCTGTTTAAAAGCTAATTGGTTTAGTGATTCAGTGCGCATTTATTTTAGTTATTAAACTCTATAGGTTGATGGAGTTGTTAATGATACTAAAATTTATATTCATGTCAATGTGTAACATGTATGTATAAAAAGGGGATATGTTACATGTCAGAAGTGAAGAAGGATAATGAATTCATGTATCAGTGTTAAAAAAATACCAGTTGTTGTTGTGACACATGGTAATTCATACCAAAATATATCCTTAGTTATTGTTTATACGTTATAAGATGTTCTAATTGAAGCAAAGAAGTTAATGAGGTCTCATGTTAGGAACAGAAAGAGAACAGAATAACCTACTATTCTGCACTATTTGTGTAGACTGTTTTTTTAGCTGCCGGATAAAATCTGGAGGATTTGTTGATAGGTAGCAAGTAATCGCAATGAATTTATTATCATAAGTTTTCTTCTGTTGCCATGGAAATAATGTCCCTACCGTAGAGCTTATTGGTTTGCTGAAGACAATGCTAAAAATTATAAAAGAACATTTTGATGTAATTTATGAGTTAAAGATCATTCTTTTTGTACTGAAGAAGGTCAAGGCCTGTGTATGGCTGGCAAATGTTTTCCCTATGTATACTTATTTCGCTAGTTATGTTTTCTTTGTCCTTGAACCATTACGATTGCGGATCAATATGTGATAGTTATTTTGAGGTGCTGTGGAATGACTGCTTTTTCTCGGTATTGTAATATTGTTTTTCTCCCTTTTCATTTGTTTATGGTTTGGTTTCTGCTATTCTTTTGTCGTGTGGTACTATGGAGTGTGCAAGTCTTAAAATAACTCTGCCCTCTTAGTCTATTTTGTATACGTTCTTTGAATGCTATGTGCATGATCACCTTGAGTGCTTTTGAATGGTGAGACAAAGTTGTAGCTGTAGTTTTCTCTCATTATATTCTCCATTTGCTACATCACTAGAGATACTCATGCTAGCTCTGAAGAGTGTGTTGAGTGTGCCATAACATCTAAACTTACCTTGTGCCTGAAAATTCATCCTTGGGTTTTGTTAAAGTCATGTATATGTGTTTATGCTCCATGCATCCATAAAGGCCTTCCCATGCAAAGGAACTAAAGAATCGAATTTTGTTCCTCACTTTTCCTCAGTTCTTCAATTTTTTCTCACCATTAATTTGTTTGAGTTACCCCAGGAACGAATACCCATAATGAACTGGACTGACATAGTGAGGTTTGACCTTGATCTAAAATGTAAATTTCACTATAACTCTATGGGCTGTAAATCTCTGAGAGCTGTAATTTTCTATAAGCTGTAATTCTATGTAGGCTGATCTCCTATAGGCTATAGTTCTCCATAAACTGTAATTCCTAACAGGCTGCAATTCTCAATATGCCAAAATTCTTGATAAGCTCACACAGAGGGTCAAGAAGATCTGTTCTGTGGCTGTTTCTGCTACACACTTATTCCTTTTTCATCCTCATTAGTGAACATCTGTATAATGACAGTTCTCCTTTCTTACACATTTTAATAGTCCTCAGATTTATCACAGAAATTGATTCATATGATTTAGAGCAGACATTTGTGCCTCCACTTCAAATGGATCATGACTGCATTTGATTAATGTCTAATTCCTCTACTCTGACCTTGAAGTGCCAGCTTTAGGATGTGTTGTTGCCCCTGGGTAAACTCCATAATCCTGTTATTCTCTGTCTGGTAGATGTACAGACTCTTCATAATCTAGAATTTACCAGGGCCATAAAAAGGACCCATGTCTTACACATGTAATATATCTTATAAACATTTCAATTAGGAGTTTACTGAATGTCAGTAATAATACAATTAAATCATGTCTGATAATGTTTCTGATGAAAAAACAAGTGGAAGAGTTTCTCACTCTGACAAAATGTATGTTCCTGTACTATGACTCGTTCATCAGAGCAGTAGCCTGTGGTTTTTGCACAGCTGTTTTACCAGCTTCAGTCACTGTGACTGCCGAGCACAATAAAAAACAGCAGTGTCCTCTGTTCTCAAACTCTTGGCCTCATGTACTGTGTATTTCTGTAGACATCCTCAGTCAGAGTGAACTGGCCTTTCAGAGACTCTGCATAAATGATATCAGAAGTGCTACCAGAATTAACTCTGCCAATCCACTCCAGTGCTTTCCCTGGTCTCTGTCTGATCCAGTGCATATAAGCACTTGTCATTTTGAAATCAGAGATTTTACAGGGATCTTAAATGATTCTCCAGGTCTTTTCACTAGATCAGGAGGCTGATCCAGTCTGATCTCATCACAGTGGATACCTTTAAATACAAACAAGAACCATAACAACATTTAATGAATATTTGAAGTCATGCTTATGCTGAAATAGTTTAATTTTTAAATATTTGTATTAATCTTTAGTTACCTTGTAATGAGGCCAACATGAAGAAAAAACACCAAATGGTCTCTAGATTCATTGCTGATTTTGTGTAGAGTTGCTGTGGTAAAATAAGCACAGATGTGATCAGTAGAGCTGAATGTGTGTTTATGAAGGGTTATATGGGAAGGTGAGTTTGAAAAGCCTGCCCACTGCAGGATTAAATACAGACCATGAGGAAGCTCGCATCCTTTCTCTTTCCCTTTTCACTCGGTTCTGTCTTTACCTCAGATAAAAGTATTTAAATGTGCAATGCAACCATTAAAAAGTAGAACTAACACGGAATAAAGGTGTGGGGCAATCTGGAGAAACCTGTAACTCTTTTGAATAGTCTCAGTAGGTCTTGCAGGATGCTAGAGAGAAAAAAAAGTGGAGAAGAAAGGAAGATTGATTAAAAGTTCGTTTAGAATTCCAGGCACTGCTATGAAACAATCGCGACGATATAGTCTACCAACAAAACACGTTTTCTTACCTTGTCCGTGGATCATATCTGTGCGTGTTGTTTTCAGCATTATGCATTCTCCGCACAGCTTCCTGTAGAAGCAAAATTAATTCAAGAGTTAAATTCAACCACATCAAGGGATAAAGCAGATAAAGAAATGTGAACCTATCAGAATGTGCGGCAGTCAAAGACAAAAGCAGGAAGGTTACAGAAATAAACTTACCAAAACAGAATTATTTCCCGCTCGTCTTCTTTTTTGGGTAGACTCCTCTTGCGCCTCTTTGATGGGACTCCATCCTGTCCAACCGCCGAATAACATTCACAATGAATGTTTACTGCTGTTCAGACATCTTTTTAAAAATGCATTTAACGGGGACACCAGTTGTTTGTTTTCGTTCCGATTCGGCGTTGGAAAAATTGAATATTCCCGGCGCACAAGTAGCCTCTCCACTCCGCTGTCCGTTCGAAAACTCAGGTGTTCTTTTGCAAGACACCTTCAAAATGCACACTATCGAATACGGAGTACAACTTCTGTAATCCTTTAGTGACTTGCTTCTCCTACATACAGGTAAGCCCTTCCCCAAAGCAAATTTCGCGCTGCAGTTGCACACAATGTTATTGGTTACTGTCACTCTACGCCATGCACGCACAGAAAACTGACTGGACAGGACTCAGCCTTAGATTCTAAGCGGGTGGTTTGAAAACGGGGCACGTCCTCGTACTGAGGAGAAACATTCCAAACAAACAAGCGAGGAACAACAACAACAACAACAAAAACTCCTATGCCCTGTAAACTTTAAAAAAAAATCCTGTATCCTTTGTCCCGCATCCCTCATACTGAGATGATGTCCCGCATTTTCGCTGGTCATTTGGTTTTTAACTGTCAGAAATAAAAAATATATGGATCTATTCATTTATATATATATATTTATGGATCTATATATATTTTTTTTTTTTGGTTTGTTTTGTTTTCTCTTAAGGATTATATTCCAGTCTACTCAAAAGCCAAATTAACATCACGCTGGAGGAAATGAAGAATAGAGAGAAAAGATGTAATGTTTGGTCTTTTCCTGAAAGTGACAAATCAAATATTTTACGCAAATATATTCTATAAAGTGGAACTGAAATGTTTATGTAAATGGGTGAACTGAGGGACTACAGCCAGCTGGTTTTGAGCATAGTGATGATCCGGCAGGCCTTTACTTTCATCATTTAGGGGCAAGGTCATATGGTTTTTATGATTGTAGATTCTTGGGGGCATTTTGAATCCCAACTATGTGAATGCTGATATATATCTACAGAGCCTTTCTTGACAGAATGTTTGACACCGGGCCTTAAATTTCATCATTTACAGGGCAAGACCATTTGACCATTAATATTAGAGACTCTGGGGAGGCATTTAAGCCATAAACCAAACCAAGGCTTTAGATCCTTCAACAAATAAAGACACATTGTTCACTTGGCCTAATTAATTGAGGGGGAAAAAAAACAACTTATACCTGCTGTAAACTGCAAGTTTTCGTACCACTTAACAGTAAGACTACCCTTATAACATCACTTACAAATGGACTTTTGTTTAGCTCCAATTCATTATTGTTCAGTTTATGTTTTCCTTTGTGGCTAGTAGAAGTGTGTGTGTGTGTGTATTATTCATCATGTAGTCTTTGTGTTGTGTTGTTCTTTCTCGTGATAGTTTAATGTTATCTGTGTACCGTAAATGTAATTGTCTTCATGAATGATGTAGTTCCCTCCTACCGTGTTATTAAGTTAAGTGTGGTGCTTCCTGATCTGGGCTGTTGCAAAATAAAAGGTGTGCTGCCAAAAGAACAAAGGCAGCATCATCACTGTAGAGAAAACCCAGCAACTCATTAATAAATGGTGATGTGTTTTACACTTTACAATAAGGCTCCCTTTTTCCAGTTATAAAGGTTAGTAACTCATTAATATAAGGTGATGTGTTTTACACTTTACAGTAAGACTCCCTTTTGACAGTTATAAATGTTTGTAACTCATAAATAAATGGTCATGAAAATGAGATGAAGCTGACAGTTTGACATCCTTACTGATAAAAGGACAACATAAAGTAAGCTAAGCAACTAGCAAGATCTAAGATTTAACAGAATAGATAGATAAAAAGTGCAGCAGTAACTTGACTTTGCCAAGTAGTGAGCCCACATCGATGTTTGGAGACTTTGTTATAACTTGTTTATAATTGTTTAATAATAATTTATAAAGCCTTTACAAGCTAATCAATAGCCTAAATATAAACTATTTATAAATCCTTTATAAGGGTAGTCTTATTGTAAAGTGGAACCAACAACCCTTTCAAATCATAATTGAAACTAAACTGCTAGTAATTTGGAAAACCAAGTAGTCCATAAATTCTCTAAGTTGTGCTCTAAGTTGTGTTGTGTTGATCTGGATTTTTAATTTGTAGCCAGCCTCTGTATTTTTCATGGACCTAATATATATATATATATATATATGTGTGTGTGTGTGTGTGTGTGTGTGTGTGTGTGTGTGTGTGTGAGAACAATTTACCTCATTAAATTCTTAGGGAGAAAAAAAAAAAACTGTGCCCAGCTATTTAAGATAAGGTTTAGGGACTTCTGTGCCTTTCTTTAGATTTCACTGAGGTTTTTTCCCCTTTAAGTTTGCCTCTTCATATTAATTTATAGCAGATAAACTCCTATATGTAACTCCATCAGGTTTTTGTACGGCACTGCCTCCCTTTCTCTCACTGTGAGTGTCTGGCACAGTAATACACAGCTGTGTCTTCAGTCTTCAGACTGTTCATCTGTAGATAGAGCTGATTCTTACTGTCATCCCTGGAGATGGTGAACCTTCCCTCAACACCACTGGAGTAATATTTGCTACCACCACCACCACTGCTGATAGCTGACACCCATTCCAGTCCTTTTCCAGGAGCCTGTCTGATCCAAGCCATCCAGTAGCTACCAAAGTTAAACCCAGAGGCTGTACAGGTCAGTTTATGAGATCCACCAGGTTTAATGATCACTGGTTCAGATTCAGTCAGTGTCTGACCCATCACACCTGAATGCAAAGAGAATATAATAAATAAAAACTTAATTTTAAGAACATTGTGTAAAATTGAAAAATATTCAAATCCATACATCAGAATAAAATTAAATTTTTAGAAATGTCTTACATTGTTTGAACATCAACATGACAATCAAAAACAAAATATCTCTTGACTCCATAGCTGAGCTGACAGGAGCTACTTCTGAAAATACTGTTCATACAGCCAGAGATGACAAGAGATATGCGATTATAAAGGACTGAACTGGAGTATTTGCATAGTCCACCCTCTAGAGACTCAAATAAATGAGAAACAGTGAGAAACATTGTGATTTCTCATTTTTCAAGACTGCATCATCAAAACTCAGCTATGCTTGTTGCATTCATTTTAATATGAAGAAGAAAAAAAAAGAAAAATTATCATTATTATAAAGGGGTGATTATAAAGGGAAGAAAAGTTCACATAGACGTACAGATTCAGTATGTGATTATAAAGGGTAGAGTGGGTTGCCCCCTAGAGGTTTAAACGTGATGGTGACAGTAATTGTGGTCAGTATTTCTGGTTTCTTTAATGGGCTTGCCTGTGCTCAAAACAAAAACAAAACAAAACAAAACAAAACAAACAAACAAAAAAAGAGTCAGATCTTAGAATACATTGTATTATTTATACAAACATATTTGAAAATCAACAGCTCGGCTGGGCTGAAGCCTATGGTCGAGGGGACCTATAACTCATCAGAGCCGTCACAGGATCTTCTTGCTTGAGAATTTTGTTTGCCGTCTGTATGGCCCTCCCTGCATGCCCAGTGTTAATTTTGGCAGCTGATTTTGATTCAGTCTTAGTTTTAGTCTTTTTTTCTAAAATACATATTCATTTTTGTCATATTTTAGTCATTTGATCATTATTAGTTTTAGTCCAGTTTTAGTAAATGGAAACTGGACAAGTTTTAGTAGCATTTTAATTTTAAAAAAATTAAATCATCACGGTGATTTCATCAAGCACGCAGATATTCTTACACTTGCTATAGCTATGCACAATTAACGTTACCAAGTGAAATGAACAAGAAAACATAGCCGTCTGCTTCTAGCTAAGTCAAGCTTTAAAGTTGATTTTGATAGAGGTCTAACTTTTTAATCATATATTTCTTGGTGGCATGTCTTCAAATGCCTCTTGAGGTTTGAGGTATTTTTCCAATAGATTTTGCACCCACCTTGTATGCAGTGCATTTTATTTTCAGTTGTATCATAGCTAAAAAGACTCACGAATCCATTCTTTTTCTTCTTGAGAGAGTAGCCATGATATGAGTTGCCAACAGCGGTGCCAGATGGGAAATGTTAAAGTATCGTACCAGAGGCTTAAAATTATCGTATTTTGACGGAAATTATCGTATGCGAGTCATAATGCATTTTTATTTAGTCTTTTATTTTTATTTATCGTCTTGTTTTCGTCGTGGAAAAAAGTTCGTTGATGAACATTTTCGAACATTTTTCGTTTACAAAATTAAAACTGATAGTCATAAGTTGGAGCCACAGAAAAAGGAATATTCCTTAACGAACATATTTAACCAAGAGAGCAAATACCTGTAAATGTCGGGAAATGAATTAAAATGAGATCCTATCCTGATTACAACCACTAATGCTAAGTCTCACAAAATGATCAATTTATCGTGCATTATTGGACTTTTGGCTGGTTGCCAAGTTAGTTAAAATGTTTAATGTTCGATTTCCAGAGGAGGGAGGCTATAATTGCTTTTCCATTCTTCTGTCTCTGACATTATCGTTGCATTAGTATTCGTCAACGAAAATGGTAATATATTTCATCACAGTTTTTATTTTCAAAGGTGCATTTTTATTTAGTTATCGTCTTGTTTTCGTCGTGGAAAAAAGTTCGTTGACGAACATTTTTCATCACGGTTTTCGTCTGCGAAATTAAAACTGATAGTCATAAGTTGGAGCCACAGAAAAAGGAATATTTAAAAGAAATGTTCCATTTTGACCCTTTTGGTATATTATTACATCAAGTTAAGATTTTTTTTTTTTTTTTTAATACATCTGAATTTTACCAGAATATGAGCTCAGACTGTTTCAATCATCACTATCCTAAGAGTTTTGAGCTCCACATCCTAAATGGGTAGAAACAAATTCTGTCTTTTCTGTTCCTTTATGTTTGACCACTGAGATTTGTGTTTGTTTGTTTGTTTCATTTTTTCTCTTTTTTTATTCTCTACCAGTCATGTGTGAAATTTAGTCACATGTTCACTTATAACTTTCTGAGTTTATAAAATGACTTTGAATTATTTATTATTGGCTAGAAATTAGTTTGGTCTGTTTTTCACATTGTACCCAGGAAATATGAAACATGAGTATATTAGGTGACATCACTGAATGTGACATCCATTTCCATATCAGATGCTTAAGGATGTGATTGTGGTACATAATAAGTACATAATGTATTGATTACCAATGGCAATAAAGAATATTTATGAATAATCTGTTCCAAATTTGACATCTCATTAGACATAGGGATTTTACTTTTTTCTTTTTTTTTTCTTTTTTTTGGTGGAATTCAGCGAATGCACATTTTCTGAATGTTTTAGTCCTAAGGGGGAGGCCTACAGTACCATATTCACAACTCCTCTCCCACATCCTTCAACCTTTTGGTGGCTATTTTGATATTTTTTTACCTCAAGATGAAAAAAAGGAAGAAAAAGATAAAACAACTTTCCTAATGTGTCTGATTTTTCCCGGAACATGAGATTTGTGATATGAAATGAGAAACTGTTTCATTCACTGCTGTCATAAGAGTTTTGCCCTTCACAATATGAAGGTGCATGAAAAAAAACTTGATGTCAGAAATATGTTGGTTCGTAAAATAGCTGGCAACTGTGCTGTTGCAGGCTTGCATGTCTGCTGGCTGTTAGCTAGTTCCTTAGCTCGCTAGTTTTAGACAAATAATCCTTAATGCCCCTTTAAAATTGCAGTTTTAGCCATTACAATGGGGCATTAAACTTGAAAACAAAATGCATGTGCCACATGCGCTGTGTGTAAGCATAAACATGTGCTATTTGAAATATTAAAAAGTCACATCTTCTACTGACTCAGTGGCGGGGTTGCCAGGGGCGTAGCTACGTGGTGGCCTGGGTGGGCCGCTGCCCCCACTGATTAAAGCTTGGCCCCCCTCCGTTGCCCCCCCTCCCGGTTGCTTATGTGACACTTGAAATAAATGGACAAATTGACATTCTTGTGTGAATTGTCATCTCGAAATTAAGACTGTCAAATGATATATCCTACCTGTCTAAATGCAGTGCATATGGTTGCTGTGTTAAATCGGTTGCACAGGTAAGTAACACCAGTGCATATGCCTTTAGATTTCTTATGTGCACAAGGCCATTCCACACTCTTAAGTGATCCAGGGGTATATAGTCTATCTAATGGCTTTATTAAATAGTCTACCGCAATTTTCGAAAGATTTTAAGTAGCTTTTATCATACGCTGCCAAGTGCCACCCCAATAAAATGACTGGACCTGGCTGGCCCCCCCAGTAGAAAAGTTCTGGCTACGCCCCTGGGGGTTGCAGCTGCTCCTTTTTAGGTTGTATCCCCCCCCCCCCCCCATTTTTTTTTTTTTTTTAGTTGAACACTTTTCCATGTACAAACATCATCACTTTGAAAGTTTCAGATATATTAACAGGCTCATGTGTATACCACAGAGACTGAAAAAAGACAAATCAAAAAAGAAAAGATTGAAATAATATTAAATATAGCAAAAGGAGTGAATAATAACAACAGTAACTTTAAGGGTCAGGTCTTTTTTGTAAATCATATTCTTCTATTATAATAATGATAAAAAAATTTCATTACATTTTTATTTTTCATGACTTTAAGGGCTTCTATGAAACAAAGAAATTCATTATGAAACACATTAAATTTTCATATACTTTGATTTGTATATATAAAATTTTCCAAATGTAAGTGTGGAGATCATTTCTTTCACTTCTGCACTGTTTAAGAGCACCACACAGACTGTTTTGTTTAAGATATATGAGGAAGTGGGTTTTTTTTATGGATTTGTGACTCTTCTCTCTCACTGTGACTCTGTTACAAGGTAAAGTAGTACACAGCAGCGTCTTTATACTGTTCATCTGTAAATACAGCTTTCTACTGAGTCATCTCTGGAGATGGCAAATCTTCCCTTAATGGTTCAGACTCAGTCAGTGTCTGACCCATTACATCTGTAAACAAAGAAAATAGAGTAATCCATTAAAGAAAAACTTAAAAGTTTAAGTATCATACAAAATTGGAAAACATTCAAATTCACGCATCAAAATGAAAGTGACTGTTTAGAGATGTCTTGCATTGTTCAAACATCAACATGAGGACATACACATATATATCTTCACTTCATAGCTGAGTTGACAGAAGCCGCCCCTGTGAATACTGTACAGACAGAGATGGAAAGAGACATGTGATTATAAAGGACTGAAGTGGAGTATAACTTTGCATAGTCCACCCTCTAGAGACTTAAACATATACTGTTACAAGCATTGTGATCCGAGTTTAGAGTCTCTGATTATTTTCTCACAGTTGAAAGCTGTCTCATCATCATCATCATCATCTCCATCATCATGATCATTTCTTTTTATCATATTTATTTATTTATTCAATTATTAATTCATTTATTTATTTTTACAGTGGTTTTACAGGAAGTGGTTTTGTCTGTAAATAAAGCTTACTGCTGGAGTCATCTGTGGAGATGGTGAATCTTCATTTCACAGATTGAGAATACCTGTTCGCAGACCTTAACTAGAAGTGTCTAAGAATGCAGTCCATTCCAGACCTTCCCCAGGAGACTCTGATTGAAGCCATACAATAGCTATGGAGTGTGAAGCCTGAAGTCACAGTTTATGAAATCCACCAGTTTTGATCATTGATGACTGCTTCAGACTCATCCAGTGTCTGTCCTAATACATCTGAAAACAAAGAGAATATAATAGTCAACTGAAAGCAAATTAAAAATAATTATCTTTGTTCGACCAAAATCCATCCCCATTTCTCATAAACATCTTGGGTCCCTGTCTGTAAATATCAAATCAGCTGCCAGAAACCTAGGTGTAATAATTGACAGTGAAGTTTCATTTGAAAAGCAGATCACTAAAGCTGTGCAATCATGTTTTTATCAGTTACATAACATCTCAAAAATCAGGTCTTTTCTCTCTCAGCCTGATCTCAAGAAGGTCTTCCATGCTTTTATGTCATCTTGGTTAGATTACTGCAAATCTTTGTACTCAGGGCTAAGCCAAGAAGCTATCTCACACCCTCAGCTGGTACAAAATGCAGCTGCTAGACATTTAACAAACACTGGAGGACAAGATCACATAGCCCTGTTTTAGCTTTCCTTCACTGGTTACCAGTAAGATTTAGAATTGATTCAAAATTTTACTGATTACTTTTAAAGCACTTCATGGTCTAGCTCCCAGCTACATTGTTGAACTGCTGCTTTCCTACGAGCCGGTGTGCAATCTCAGGTCATTTGGCAGGACTCTGCTGGCTCTTCCTGAGTCTTGGCTCAAGACTAAAGGTGACCGGGCTTTTGTGGTCAGGGCCCTGTAGCTATGGAACTCCTTGCCCAAGACTCTGAAGCTTGCAGGATTGGTGTCATCTTTTAAATCTTCTCAAAATGAATCTTTTTTAAAAAGCCTTTTACTAATTCTAGTACACTGTTTTATTTCCAAAAAAATACTTGTATGTTTTATTATTATTGCTGTTGTCAGGTTTTTTGTTGTTTTTTTGTTTTTGTTTTGTTTTTTCTCCCTATTTCATTTCAGTATTACTTATTTCCTACATGTCTTATATTTTTTTATTATTACTGTTGTTACTGTTATTATTATTACGGGTTTGATTCCCGTAACTAAGATAAGCGGCTTAGATGGTGAGTGAGTGAGGGAGAGTTGCTGTCATTTTCTTTTTCTATTTTATTTCATTCTTTATTTCCATTTTATCTTTTATTGCAATTGCCTGATTTTAGTTGCCTCAAATCTTGAAATGTTTTAATCCTTATAAAGCACTGTAATGACCTCACCTCCTCCCTCGCCGGTTTCAGCCATTCTGCACTCAGCATCGCTGGTTTATTAATCACCGGTCTGATCACCCTCATTCTGCTTTCACATTAGTTTATCCTGATCCCTCTCACTATTAAAACCCCTCTGCTGGATCAGTCAGTGCGAAACCACAGAGAGACTAAAGAAGTGGATCTTAAGTAATGCATGGGGCAGCCTGTGGCCTAAAGGTTAGAGAAGCGGGCATGAAACTGAAAAGTCACTGGTTCAATCCCCAGGACCCGCAGGAAAACATCAACAGCTGAAGTGCCCTCGGGAACCATGTCCCAGGCACAGGTGTACTGCCCTCTGCTCCTGCATCTACTGTGTGTGTGTGTGTGCGTGCTCACTACTGGTGTGTAAGGATGCTTTGTAATGGTTACCTAAAAGTCGTGTATGGCATTGTCGTGATAAGAGAAACATGTATTTGTTTTTTTTGTTTTTTTATCACTTAGTTTAAATGCTGTACATGTTTTCAGTTTATGTACACCTTTATGTTTAAATGTGGAGGAACGGGAATGACGTACTACCTGTTGTCGGAGCGCGCAAACAGGAGAGCAAGTCGGCGTTTGGAGGTTTCGCTGACGCGGAGCTACCAGGAGTTTGTTGAACAGTTGATCTACCTTTCCACTTATGGATTATACTGTTAAAAAGAAAATCACTGGAATAATGCATGACGAGGACCTTATTTTCTAAACGGGACTCTCTGGTGAGATTGCGTGTTTTTTTGTTGTTTTTTTTGTTTGTTTGTTTGTTTATAGACCACGGCGTCCCATTTTGCTTAAGCCTAATATTGGAGGATTTTGTTTTCGTTTGGGACTTTATTCATCTAAGGGAAAATACACTTGTCATTGATCTGTGGGACTGTTCGGACTTTGGGTGTGGGTATTATTATGTAACGTCGTGTCCTGCTCAATTTGTTGTGCTCCTTGTAATGCTCGTCCAAATCTGATGCAATCTTTGATTCATATTAATATATGTGTTTTTGCACGGCAAGCGGAGTCCCCTATGTACTACTTTTTACAGTGATCAAAGGGAGAGATTTTCGGATGCTACTTATTGCTTTCAGTCATTTTCGTAGGCCCAGCTGGTAGCGTCCGTAGGCAGTAGAAATCAGATCCGCCCGTAACTTAATTTTGCGTTATGCTGTTCTCCTTAAATTTTAATTAAGGCAAATTGTTACAGCTTTACATGCAGAGGTCAGATTAATGGTTCACAGTGTGTGTGTGTGTGTGTGTGTGCAATCACGTAGGTTTGATCTTTAATTTAAAAGAGCTGCTCAGTTTTCATATCAGACCTCACAGAATGCTCAAGGCATTACTTAAAGGAGTCAGTCACCCCCTCTTCCATTTTAAGGGATTTTCTTATTAATTCAGGAAAAATTCATTCATGTTCTTAACTACAGATTATCTATTATCTCTGACACAGAATACAGAGCTGTGTTCACTCTTGAACAACCTGTTAATCTGTAAAAATATGGATCACTTCTCATTGTACGTCTGGGTGATTATGTATTGACTTACATCTGTGGGACTATGTAACTTTTGGGATGCACATTTTTATACATCATTTTAACAGAATATCTACTGTGTAATTCTCTACAGTTCTGTACAGGCCTGTTTGACAGTGATGGAGTTTTTGTACACGGTGTGCTCTGATTTGTTTCCCTGTGACCCTCGAGCACAATAATACACAGCTGTGTCCTCAGTCTGCAGGCTTTGTCCTCGCAGAGACACTGTACTGCTGGAGGTATCTCTGGAGACCTGAAACTTGTTCTTCAGTTGCTCACTGTAAAATGCGTTACCACTACCACATGTTTGTCCAACCCATTCCAGTGCTTTTCCTGCAGGGTGTCGAATCCAGTTTGTACAGTAGCTGCTATCAGTCAGTGAATAACCAGAGACCTTACAGGACAAAGTCATGGTCTGATCCGGCTTCACAACCATAGAGCCAGGCTGAGTCAGCTCTACGCACTGAATTCCTGTCAGAGCACAAACACAGACAAATATAAATAATTTAATTCACATTCCCCCTGCACTTTTAAAATACAGGTGAATTCATTGGTGCTCACTGTTTACAGCTGCCAGCAGCAGCAGCAGCAGTAGCAGAGAGGAGGAGACCATGGTCTAAGAGGAGACAGATGGGTTTGGAGCTGGTTTTTCTCTGCTTACATACACTCAGACATGGTTTAAATATGAAGATGTGGGATAGTGAATTTGTTTAGAGCAGTGTCTCTCATCCACTTCACCACTGAGAGTCACATGGCTGTTATCAGTTAGACAGGTTTACTCTTAAAACCCTTATTAAAAGCTAAGCAGTTATACCATATATTCTAATGTTAAATTTCAGTCTAATTTCACTGTTGGAATTTTGTTGTTTCCCACAACCTGTAACATCAAATGAACGTCCAAGTCTATTTTAGGCTGGGTATTTCCCTTTTCTCTTTTAATAAAACTGACTGGCACCACCAGGGGGCATATTAAGTGATGAGTTGCCAGCAATGGTGAGCCATTAACCTATTCTGTCCTTTATTGATTTTGATACTCTTTACCTTCCAACTAAAAAGTCAAGGAGAATGTTGAAATGCTGAAAGTTTCCAGAGCTTTAAATATTCTGAGGTGGTGTGGTGGATTATAATTCTTAAACTTCCTGTTCACTCTTGGCCCCCCCAGTCAGATACTCAGAACAGTCATTTTGCTTAGAGGACTAACACAGCAGAAGGGACCTTCACACTCAGCTGTCTGCCAGTAATTTCCTTCGTTTTAATTCACTTGCCCCAGAAAAGGTCCTCTGATGTCTTATTGTATGATGACTTTTGACAGTAGTAATTGAGATTTCTAGTGGCTGTTGGAGAAATAAAGTGTTTCTTTGTTTTATGATAATCACTGTGACAATTATGTAGCCATTTTTATGTGAGTTAATCAATGTAATCATTTGTATTAAGATTCACAATGACATAATGACTCGTATTAAAATAAATATTGAAGTTCTTTTTTATTCAGAAATATGACATATGTGAACATATGTCAGGAAGGACTCAAGTGCGGAGTAACAGAAGGTTCTTTAATCACAAGACGGTGGGTGTACAAACTGGACACAGATGGAATATAAAGAGCAAACACACAAAATACTCGGTAAAGGTACGGGGTTACCAGGGGACCGAGTTGAATACAATGGCTTGCAGTGAGAATCAGCTTAGTACACACAGGAGAGCAGACCTCGCGGGGAAATGCACCAACAGAGGGAATTAAATAGAGAAGGGTATCAGAGTGAGGGCAGGTGTGAGAGATGAGAGTGACCAGACCAGTGATTAGTAAACCGGCAACGCCGAGCAAGTCCTGTTGTAAGAACCGAGGTCATTATCCCCAGAGACCTGTAAACAGACAGCTAAACTACTACATGAAAGGAAAAAAAATAAACCAGTATTGTCTGTCATGTAACATTAGGGCATTAATGTTGTTCTTCTTGTTTAACTTTGTATCTGACAACTATGTCTGGTAAATAATTCTGTGATTTAAACAATTTTTCTTCCACAATGAACTATATGTTCTTTTGAAAATATTTTTATGCATCTTTGCTGGACAAAGCATCTGTAAAATGTTCGTGTAGATGTTATTTATAGTCTATCATGAAATTTGCTGAGAGTGCAGGTGTTTCCTGTGGGTCATGCTTCAGTTCTTCTGAAGTGAGTCTCATATTTCTTAACAGTATTTCTTAAAGTAAAAGATACAAACTACTACAGTAACTTAGTATGGTAGATTAAATGTAATGGGTGTTCAATTATGAATGTCTATATAATTTACCAATTGTGTATAATCTTGTAAGGAGAAGAACTAATAAGTTCTTACCTAATTGTACAAAGTGATGGAAATAATAAAATTAAAAGATACAAAGAAAAGAAAAAAAATGATTGAGAGCAATGCTGATGTTGAGGAATTTTTAAAACACATATCCCATGAAAACACACACACAGACACACACACACACAAAATATATGAAAGAAGAAAGAGCATAGTGTGACCTCAAATAATTATAAAACAACTTCACATTAGAGAAGTGAGAGATAAAAGATATTATAGTGAAAACAAGTTCTTTTTATTTTTAGAGGCACTGAGTTCCAGTCTCCAGCAAGGCACCAAAGCATTGCCACATTTAAATGTTAATTATAGGATTTTGGACAAAAAAAAGGGAATGAAGGTTAACAGAATTTGTAATATTTGTTCTTTTCCTTCAATCAACAGTGTGACAAGTCAAATACTTTACAGAAATACACTCTATAATGTGGAAATGAAATGTTTATGTAAATGACTTGAAAACAGAACTGAGGGACTTCCCCATGCTTTAACTGTGTGAATACAGCCTGCTGGTTTTGAGGACAGTGATGACCCAGCAGGCCTAGACTTTCATCATCTAGGGGTCAAGGTCATTTGATGTTTGATATTATAGATTCTGGGGGGCATTTTGAACCCCAGTTATGTGCTGCTTTATTAAAGTAATTTATTTCTTATTTTTCGAAAAAAATCAGATCTGTCTCTACAGAGCCTATCTTGATAGAGTTTGACTCCAGGCCTTAAATTTTATCATTTACAGGACAAGGCCATTTGACCTTTAATATTAGAGATTCTGGGGAGGCATTTAGGCCATAAACCAAACACTCAGGCTTTAGATCCTTCAACAAAAAGGACACGTCGTTCACTTGGCTAAGCTACTTAAAAACAAAATACCCTTAAACCTGCTGTAATCTGCAAGTTTTCTAAAAAAATAAATAGATGATATGAATACCAACTATGTGGTGCTTTATTAAACAGACTGCATCTATTTCTCAAAACATCCATTTTGATGCATGCAGTGCCTTTCATAAAGGAGTCCTTTAGACGATGGTATATTCATTCACTCTCACTCACTCACTCATTATTTAAGCCGCTTATCCTAATGAGGGCCTCGGGGGTGCTGGAGCCTATCCCAGCGCTCATAGGGCGAAAGGCGGGGAAACACCCTGGACAGGTCGCCAGTCCATCGTAGGGCAGACACACAGACAAACACACTCACACACACATTCACACCTAGGGGCAACTTAGTGTCTCCAGTTCACCTAACCTGTATGTCTTTGGACTGTGGGAGGAAACCAGAGCTCCCGGAGGAAACCCACGCAGACACGGGGAGAACATGCAAACTCCACACAGAGAGGATCATGGCCGCCCGGCCGGGAGACGACAGCACTACCTGCTGCGCCACCGTGCTGCCCTGCATTCATTCAGTGCGGTGAAAATATGATACATATGAATATTACAGCATGCACTCAAAACTTGTATGTGTTTCTTGAGTGAGATATGAATCTCTAAATCATCACTACAAAATACACATGAGTCAATTTAAAAAGTTGTTGAACTGTGAGAACCAAGTCTTTTCAAAGTAATGATGACTTTGGCCTTCCTGTATCAACACCAGATATTTCATTGGTTTACTGGATCTCCGTAAAAGGTTTAGTTGACATCACCTTGCTGAAATGAAGAAGCCTTCCCTCTTCAGTGCAAGGAGCCAGCCAAACACTAAGCATACTAATACACAGTAAAGGAATGCATGCCTGGTATGAGTCTGATGCAGGCATAATTTCATCACTGGTACCTGTGATTTCTCTCCAAGATACTGGGCACTGGACAGGAGGGCCCATTTTAATCAACTGAAATGGAAAATGGAGAAAAGGTTGAATGCATTCAAACATTTAACGGCCATTGAACATTAAACACTAACAGCTATTAACACTCTCTCTCTCTCTCTCTCTCTCTCTCTCTCTCTCTCTCTCTCTCTCTCTCTCTCTCTCTCTCTCCTCTGGAGCCTATCCCAGCAATCATAGGGCAAAAGGCAGGGAAACGCCCTGGACAGGTCGCCAGTCACACTCACTCACACATTTATACCTAGGGGCAATTTGGTGTCTTCAATTCGCCTATCCTGCATGTCTTTGGACTGTGAAGGGAAACCCACGCAGACACAGGAGGCCAGGAATCAAACTCAAGACCTTTTTGCTGTGAGGTGACAGTGCTACCCACTGCACCACCATGCCACTTATTAGCAATTCGATTTATATATTCAGAGTTACATTTATATATTCATGAATTCTATTTATATATTCAGAGTTGCATTTACATATATCACAAACATTTATATACTACACACACACACACACATATATATATATATATATATATATATATATATATTCAGAGATTATATTTATATATTTAGGTTTTCATTTTAAAAATTCAGGCCTATTTTATATATACTTATATATACAAGCTCATATATTCAGAGTTACGTTTATATATTCAGGAATCATATTTATATACTCAGCTTATATTTATATATTTCCTGTTTGGCTCTTCCCAATACACCAACACACACACACACACACACACTATTTCGCATGAATAATCACGTTTGCAAATAGTCTTCTGGTGTTGTGTTGTGGGAGCATCTTATTATTCAGAACATGTGCTAATGATAACTGAAATTAATCTGTCCAAAGGTCATAAAAATCATATAGTGGTTGAATCCATGTGAAATCATTCGAATCCATGTAAAATATTTTCCTCTCAAAAGTATGCTCTTTGTTTTAAGTATTTTACACACATACACTTCCACTAGTGATTTCATCAGGTTTTTGTACAGCACTTCCTCCTATTCACTGTGACTCTCTGGTACAGCAATACATGGCTGTTATGAACTGGGAAATATAATGTTTGTGTGATCCATATCACACTTTTTTTCTTTGATTTCTGAGGGACACCCACTGAATATTGTATAATTTAGCCTTTAGAACATAACTGTGATCAAACTTCTGGATTAACATCAGGGTCATGCAGAAGAACACAACTGTGTTGTGGGAGCATCAGGCAAACAGGGGCAGACTCCCCACCATCACACTCAGCCTGACCAGTGTATTTGGAAACCCTTAATGTAACTGGGCCACCAGCACAGCTGAAAGGGAATCTGGATGAATAGTGTGAGTCTCCACATATGCTTGAACAGTGACAGGTGAAAAGACGACTTAACTGACTTTTCATATAATGGAGGAGACAAACTGTCACAACCCAATGCTCCCCTTCCCCGGAATTCTAATGGACTTTTATTTATGTGTGTTTTACTTTCTTTGTTTTATTGACTCTTGCCCACTTGTTAGCTCATTTAGTTCTGTGTATTTAGGTCTCTGTTTTCTCTCGGGTGTTTGCGAAGTCTTGTGTTCTCCTCTGAAAGCATTACTGAGCCGTGTTATACTTTTGACTATCCTGTTTTTTTTTATTCTCTCTCCTGCTCATTTGGACATCATCTCTTGGATTCACTGTGATATTATCTTCACCCCTAATTGACCTGGTTTTTTTGAATTGTTAATGTTTATGGATCATCCTATTAAACTCTGCAACTAGATCGCATCGTGATTGGTGACACAAACACCAGTCCTCACTCTCCCGCACTGGTGCTGGGCTCATGCAGTGACAAGGAGATGCAAGAGTACAAGGAACTGGATGTGCCAAACTGGGACAAAGAAGGGGGGGGGGGGGGGGGGGAAATAAATATTGCATCAAAAAAATAAACCTCAGTAAAAAGAACAAAACTATATTGAAACTTTGTATATGTTTGTGTATACGGTCATGATTATATACATAGCTGTGTCTTCAGGCTGCATGTTCTGTCCTTGTAAAAGTATTGTGTTGCTGGGAATACTTATGAAGTCACTAAACTTGTTTTCCAGTGAATCTTTCTGAGCTGCATTCCCATCGTAGCAAATGACATTGATCCACTTCATAAGTTTACCTGCCAGATGATGAATCCAGCCTGCACACCAGCCTCCACTGTCCGTGATGGATATTCCAGTGACTTTAGAAGTGATTTTCATAAACTCAGTTGGCTTTAAAAGCAGTGAACTTGGTCAGATAAGGTCAGTATCAAAGTCCACATCTAAGGAAGCAAAAAAAGAAAGCATATTAAATTAATTATATACACAAATTAAATTATATGCACGCAGAGACCACAGCTCAGAAAACACATGGGAGGTGTAGACTTTGCACTGACTGATCCAGTGGAGGGGTTTAAATAGCGAGAGGCAGCAGGGAAAACTAAAATGAAAGCAGGTGCGCAGGATGAGGGTGATCAGACTGGTGATTAGTAAACCGGCCACGCTGAGCGCGGGATGGCTGAGACCGGCGAGGGAGGAAGCAAGGTCATTACAGTATTCACGCCTCCATGTTACTCTGAAGATGGATCTATCATATTAGTGAGGAGAAAATGATCCCATAAACAATACTAACACAAACAACGATAGACGAAGGACAAGTGAAACACAAGGGCTTAAATACAGAGGGAAACTAAACAGGGCAAAACAGGATTGGTTCAAATTAACAAGGTTAATAATTAGACAAACAGGAACAGGTGAGGGGCGGAGACAGACAGAGCAGGAGCACAAAGACAGAACAAAACAAAATGGAGGTGCAGGCTGTGACAGAGCCCCCCCCTTAAGGGGCGGCTCCCAGACGACCCAAAACAAAAACAAAGTCCAGAACAGACCGGGTGGGTGGGGGGGCGCACAGAGGGATGACCGAAGGTGCTGCAGCCGACGGGCCCCCTCTGCGGCCGAGCAGGTGAGGGGTTGGCTGGAACAGACTTTCCAAACCGGCAGAGGAACAGGAACGGAGCAGACTCTTCAAACAGCCTCGACGTCGGCTAGAGGGCTGAGCTGGGTCGGGGAAAGGGCCTCGGGAACAGGACAGGGCGTCAGCATGGGAGCTGACCAGGACAGGGCGTCAGCATGGGAGCTGACCAGGACAGGGCGTCAGCATGGGAGCTGACCTGGACAGGGCGTCAGCATGGGAGCTGACCTGGACAGGGCGTCAGCATGGGAGCTGACCTGGACAGGGCGTCAGCATGGGAGCTGACCAGGACAGGGCGTCAGCATGGGAGCTGACCTGGACAGGGCGTCAGCATGGGAGCTGACCAGGACAGGGCGTCAGCATGGGAGCTGACCAGGACAGGGCGTCAGCATGGGAGCTGACCAGGACAGGGCGTCAGCATGGGAGCTGACCTGGGCCGGGAAAGCGGCCTCGGGAACAGGGCAGGACAGCGCATCCTCCATGGTGTGCCGGGCAGCGCATTCCTCGCGCTGGGCAGCGCATCCTCCATGGTGCGCCAGGCAGCGCATCCTCCATGGTGCGCCAGGCAGCGCATTCCTCGCGCATCCTCCATGGTGCGCCAGGCAGCGCATTCCTCGCGCTGGGCAGCGCACCCTCCATGGCGCGCCGGGCAGCGCATTCCTCGCGCTGGGCAGCGCACCCTCCATGGCGCGCCGGGCAGCGCACCCTCCATGGTGCGCCGGGCAGCGCATTCCTCGCGCTGGGCAGCGCACCCTCCATGGTGCGCCGGGCAGCGCACCCTCCATGGTGCGCCAGGTAGCGCATTCCTCGCGCTGGTGAGCGCACCCTCCATGGTGCGCCAGGCAGCGCACCCTCCATGGCGCGCCGGGCAGCGCATTCCTCGCGCTGGGCAGCGCACCCTCCATGGTGCGCCGGGCAGCGCATTCCTCGCGCTGGGCAGCGCACCCTCCGTGGAGCCTTCGGAGTCACTGCTTGAAGGGGATTCAGGGTGGCAGAGACAGGAGACCCAGGAGCGGACACAGCCCTAGAGATGGTTGGGCCCAGCACCACAGTCCATGTGGTGCCTGGGTCTAGGGCTGGGAGCCCCCCCCCCAAAAATTCCCCCCCCGGGTTAGGGGCTGGAGAACCTACCGAGAGAGGGAGCCCCGCCGCACCACATTACTAAAGCATTTAAAACATAAATTCACTTTAAGGAATCTTCTAGTATATAATGTCAGGAATCAGAAAACTGATAGACTTTAGCACATGAGGACTGTGCTCTTAGCAACAGATTCTAATTTTGACTCCTAAAATCACTGACTCCTAAAAAAATGAACATTCTTTATGTAAAACTGCACCTGTGCAATTTTAGTGATGTTGTGGCAAGGTGATAAACAGTAGTCTACTGTAAATCTGGAGCTGGTGAATAATACGAGGTTTCATATTTAAAACTAAAACAAACAAACAAAATTTGATAAACATATCACTGAGAAAACAAAAAAATATCAGAGCAGTCAGAAAGCTTGGTTTGGACCATTTCCTGCAGATTTTCCAGTAGTATGATTATTTTCTACCCAAAGGGACCCCTTTTTAAGATTTTGGATTAACAACTTTAGAACTTGTCTTATCTACTACCTGTCAGCTTTCTCTCTGTAACGACTTCGTCTCCTCCCGCACCAACTCCAGCCATTCAGCGATCGGCGTCGCCGGTTTACTTATCATCGGCCTGGCCTTTCATCATTCACACCTGTGTTCACTTTGTTTTCCCTGATTCCCCCCTCTTTATTAACCTCAGTATTTCCCTTAGTTGTTGTGAAGTCTACACTTGCCCATGTGTATTCTGAGTGCTCTGAATCTTGTTTGTATTATTCCTAGTGTAATTCTGAGTCTTGGTCCT
The DNA here is from genome assembly GCF_902362185.1 of Chanos chanos. Classification (NCBI taxonomy): domain Eukaryota; kingdom Metazoa; phylum Chordata; class Actinopteri; order Gonorynchiformes; family Chanidae; genus Chanos; species Chanos chanos. The sequence continues at coordinate 20,736,343 of NC_044502.1, forward strand.
GGTTTACTTTCCAGTTTAGTTTACCGTTTGCTTTTCTGTTTTTTATCTACTTAGTTTTTGGAATCTGTGTTTGTTTGTATTCGCCTGGTTCACATTAAAAATACATCTATGCACTTGCCTCCAGCTTCCTGGTGACTTCATGACACTCTCTCTCCTTTATAGTTCATGTGAGGGAGTCCAGTCCCCATTGATGCCACTTACAGAGCTTAACTCACACCTGTCATATTCACGTCTGTAATAGTATTCAAATGATACGGCTGTCAGCCAATCATATAAAAGGCCTTATATTTGCTAATTTGTTCAAGTTGTTTACATGTAGTTCACTGTGCCAAAACTGTGTATTATTTGCTATAAAGTCTGTGTGTATGGTTATGAAATCTTCATTATCAGTCTTAAAGAACAGACATATGGAGATATTCATGTCCACATGGTCAGTATGTGACTTGCCCCAAATCCTGGTCATTTTCATGGAGCCAAACAGGTCATATTTAGAGGTCATTTGTGTTAGGTTTTCAGGGAAAACACTGTTTAAAAAGTTTCTCTCAGTGACTCCATATGATTTTGACTTACGAGGATTATCCATTTATCTCAATGGCCTTCTACCATAATCACAAGCATCACTTCAGATTCTTATTGAGATAAATGTTCCTTTTGTGTTTTTAAAGTGAGGAATAGACAGGAAAGCGATGGACTGGCAACCTGTCCAGGGTTTTCCCCGCCTTTTGCCCAGTGAGTGCTGAGATAGGCTCCAGCATCCTGTGACCCTAATGAGGATAAGTGACTTTGAGAATGAATGAATGAATGAATGAATGAATGAATGAATGGTCAAAGGGGATGTGAAGTACATCTGTCATGTTCAGAGAACTAACACTCAGAGGACACTATGGAGGAAAGAGATAAAACTCCAATGTTAATATTATAATACTGCCATATTTGTTAGGGCCGGTGAGGCCTGGTTGGCTGTGGACCCAAAAGCAGACTCAGAGCTCAGAGTGAATTTTAGTTGGAGTTTAATAATTACAATGATTTCCAAAAATCCAAAGGGATGAATCACAGTGGTATCAGAGGGGCAAAGACAGAGGCAGAGGTCAAAACAGGCAGAGAAGGTCGAAAGGCAACAGGCAAAAACACTTTTTCCAAAAACAGGCAATGGTCCAAAGGCAACAGGCAAAAAACTCTTTTTCCAAAAACAGGCAATGGTCAAAAAGGCAACAGGCAACAACACTTATTCGAGAACAGGCAATGGTCAAAAAAGGGGAACAAGAAAGAAGCGAGACAAACCAATACATGGAACAGGAAAGATGGCTAGATAATCCAGCAACTGGAGTGGAAACAGACAGGAAACAAACAGAAATCAGGCAGGGAACAGAGTAAGACATGGACCGGAGCATACAGAAACAGACAGACAAGACATATATGACAGGACACAAGGAAAACAAGGACTAAGATCTGGAGGAGCAGGGCTGGACCGTGACAATATTAACGTTGGTCTTTCTGGTGTTGATTTTGTACCTGATATGTGTGGTAAAAAATTATAATACTGTATTCTCTGCCATAGTGCTTGAACAACTGTTGCCATGGAAACATCACATCCCCCAAATAAATAATTTCCATTTTATTTCTTCTTTAGGGAATTCTTCAAGGGTCCCTACTTTTAAGACTTTCTTCTGTTGATGCATTTTCATTTAATCCATCTGTGTGTTCAGGTGTTTCCTGTGGGTCATGCTTCAGTTATTCTGAACTGTCTCAGATTTTTTAACAGTACTCTAAGCTTTAAATCACAATAGAAACTTGCTAAAAATGTAACTAATATAACGGATGTGCAATTTTCAACTTCCACATATCTTATTGAGAGCTTATGTACTCTGTAAAAATAGGAAATTAATCAGGTTTCTGTACAAAAGTATTTTAAAAAAATCATTCTCTTACAAACCAGCACATTATCTGATGAAGCATTTTCCTGCTTTGTAAAACTCAATGATGGGAATAAAAAGACGACAAAAGTGGTTAAAACAACAACTTTAAAAGAGACTGCATATTTTTTTCCCATGCAAATACTGAGGAGTCAAACCACTGCCACCTATAAAAATATATGACTAACAAAATCATTTTGAGATTGATTTTGAGAGATCTTTGGAGGGAAATGGAGTTACAGAAAAAGGTATTTGTTCTTGTTTGGACTTATCTCTCAAATGAATGTGTTACAATTCAAATATTTTATGGAAATACGATGTGTGAAATGGAACTGAAATGTTTATGTAAAAGACTTGAAAACATGAAAAAGGGATGTCCCCATGCTTTAACTGTGTAATTACACTCAGCTGGTTTTGAGTTTAGTGATGGTCCAGTAATGTTACACCTCTCACAGTAATGAAACAGTCCTGCATTTTTACACATGCAAGTCAAATATGTGAATATAGACCTGTAAGTGAGAGCTGTATTGGTACTGGACTATGAGGCACTGGTCGTATTTGTCACCGGCCTCAACCTGGGGTGTCGGCCAGAACACCACTTAAGGCCAGGATGCAACTTAGGGAACAGCAGAACCGTTGAGAGAGAGAGTTGCGACACTGACTGATCTCGCCGCTACGCGATCACGTGGTTCATGTACACATTCAATAGTTCCAAAACATACCACGCGCTGTCAAGTTCTCTATAGGACAGACAGCAGCGTAAGCGACATCAAACGGTAAATATTAAAATATTAAACCATTTGTGTGTATTATTAACTGCCTTTACACTTACTGTCTATATGTTAATGTCAGTTTGGTATGTGGAGAGGCAGAGTGACAACTTAATCAGTTTATCATTATTTACATCATTTTTGTTTTTGGAGGGAAAGAGCTTGTTCATGTTAACATACATTAAGTTAGCATACCTTACATAACGCAAGATCCTGGAGTAGTCGGATTTAATTATTTGGCGTGAATCGACCTCCCTTCACTTTCCTGAGGATTTCAAATATTAAACGGGTTTTGCCAGATACTAAGTATCAGTTATATTATTGGTTTCATAACATTTTTCTGCATTGAGCAGACACAAAAAGACACTACCCTAGATCACTTACCTGCATTGTCAAAGATCAAACATTTGATGTTGGAATGTGTTACTGAGTGGGCATTCAGTCTGTTGATGTCCAGGTTTTTGATGAGACGAAAATGGCAACCCTAGCTCCACCACGCATCACTGATATTATCTTAAGACTTTCACATACAACATAAGAATGTATCATAACAAATAAATATCAATGAATGCCAATAACTGCTCAAATTACATAAGCAAGTTTGGTCAATAGTGCAAAACATACAAGGCAACCAACTACATTCAAGAAAACAATTGTAACACATGCTATGGCCCGGCTGATGAGACCACAACATAAAAAGGGAGACTGACAAATATTTAGGTTTTAAATAAATAATAGAATTTATTCATTTATAAGACCACGAAGACCAAATCTCCTCCAGCATCTACAGCAATGACAACCAATCCACTACCAAGCACCTTGGTCGTTGCCATGGACGTACTTGCTCTGTCGATTCCTAGCTCACCTGCAGCTTCAAGCTATGCAGGGTCGGTGAGCCTAGTTGCTCAAACAGCCTCATCATCGCTCCACCAGCCTAAATAACCACCAGACAGCCTGGTCATTGCCCTCCCGGCCTCACCATCACTTTGGTTTACTGTGTGTTTTGTAGCTTTTATTAATAAGTGTTTGTATGTTATTTGAATAACTTTCCCATTTTTGTTTAAATGTTTTCTTTGATCATTAACTCTGTTAATAAAAAAATATTTTATGGATGGAAACACATCTCCTCTCTCATAGTATAATGAACCTGGGTGCCTTTTTGAGTTATCCATACCGGAAAGTAAATATCAGATAAGCCCTTCCGCTCTGTCACTCAATTCATATTACACAGAGATAAAAAATAACATGGTATAGGCATCAAAGACCCAATAAGCCCTACTTATTCACAATGATTGCACCCCGACTGAACAAAATGCAATGATCAGGGTAGCCTCTGTGGGTGAAATTCTCAGCCTGGGCCAAATGAGACTGAGTCCCAACGCCACACGATACCTGTTCTGTGACAAAAACAACAGAAATCTAACAATGAGTCAGATGTAGTGTAAGTTTATTGTATAGTTCAAAAGGCATACAACAAACTGAGTCAGGTCCCGGGGAGTGACTGACATATTCTCACAAAGCACCGATTCTTATACCTGTTCATATCAATTCCCCAAAAAAGATACACATTACCTCATCTCTTTGTAGTGGGGCGCCTCTGCCGGCCCAGCCTCACAGATTCCCTCTCAACTCTGTATGACATCACATCATTATTTCTTATTTTCCTTTTGCTCGTAAAACAAGTGGTCACCAATAGTTTCTGCCCTGTTCATTAGTGGTATATGACGTGCCATGAGACCTTGAACGTTTAGCCATCTGCCTGCGTTGCTAATGACAACACCACTCTGGCAGAGGCTCCTTCCTTATCTCACAGGCAGTCCTTAAGGGCCTCACTGACCTCTTCTTTTTGAACACAGAGAACTTGATATTTCTTGTAATACAAAAGATTGTATAGTTATAACTTTTAATATAAATGATTACATTGATTCACCCCTATAATAATGAATACATTGTGGTTACATTGTTTATCATGGTTACTACGGTTAGCTTAAAGGAGAGTAATAATTTTCCAGCACCTCTCCCACCCTGTCTGATGTTCACCACAAATTAATTGGCAAACAACAGATAGGCTATGTTCATAAAATGTATTTCATCAAGAACACATTCTCGTTTTTCCTCAGTTTGTCTAAAACCAACGAGCTAACTACCTAATATCAGATTAGCCAAATTACATTAGCCACATTAATTCTCATCGGGTGTACTAACATGGTAGTGAAATGGAAACGTTAGCCTCGATAGCTGGCTGAGCTACCTTCGATCATAACTATTAATTAGGATACACATTAATAGCACGTACAAAAAAAACAATATTTACTGAATTTATGGCAGACAATGCATTAAATATTTTTTTTAAAAAAATCCTATTTTATCAACTTACCGCTGGAAGCGCTTGGCAAGCAATGGAAATGCATGCTGTTCTATGCCGTGAATATCAATGTTTGGAACTATTCACTGTCCCCATGACCCGGAAATTGGCCGGAATTGTGGCCGCCATTTTGTACAATGGTCCCCTATGGGAGTGTCGCAACTCTCTCTCTCTCTCAACGGCTCTGGGGCACAGGTAAGGACTTCACAAGGACACAGAATAAAGACTGAATAGTAGTTTTATTAAACGTAGTATATGTGTGGTTCTGTGAAGAAACAAAGCAAGCAATAAGTACAACTCTACAAACAACATTGCACGTTCATACAGACTTGCATACCACATTTTATCAATGTCTAACAAATGCGCTCGAGAAACTACGAGCGGAGACTGTTTAGCTTAAGTTACATAGCAAGCTAACTGTAAGTGAACGTTTCCGTCATACCAGAACTCTTGCTATTCACAGTCAACTGCCTATGCGAACTATATTGGTGTAGGAATCACAACTCACTTTTTTTCATTAACGCACAGCTGATAAAGTGAAATCGTAACAATCCGTAAATAACCATATAAACAGGAACGCGGCACACCAGTGTAAAATGTCGTTCTTTTCTAAACGAAAGGGGGTCCATTAATTATGACTTAGGCGCTGCACTTAACTCGAGCGCCGCCCCATTTATAGATTTAAGGACTTAAAAGGTATAAATTAAACTTCGTCATGCATGAGGCCATCACAAACCGAAACTATATCCCCCGTCTAAACCTACGTCAACAAACAAACACAAAACGAAACCAAACGGTTTACGGCCTTTTGTACAAGACCAGTGTATTATTCATGACTGAATAAAGGCTTTTCATGACTTGTCATTTGACGCAGTTCTTGCCAGAATCATGAAATATAAATTAAGTCTTTTGCCATAATTTCACTTTGAGACTGAAAGAACAAATGAAAAATATGACTGTGACATTGTGACATGATATTTGAGCTACAGCTGTGTGTGGACGTATGGATGTATACAGTATTTTAAAAGAGAAAAAATACAGCCTCCTTTCCATCTAAAAAATTCTCCCCCATCCAGAACCAAAAGGAAAAAAAAAATATCTGCTTGATATTTGTGGGTGTGTTCCCCAATCGAAACATGTCCACAGCATAATCACTGTGTCTGCCCTCACTACATATCTATTATGGATATGTTCTCTATTCTCTATTGAAGACACTAAATAGACCACCACAATATCTAAAATATTAGTGTACGCTTTATAGTTTAAATATCACTGTGTCAGACCGTCAGTGGTGAAGCATGAGGAAGTACTTTATGTACAGCTTTGTGACTCTTCTCTCTCACTGTTTCTAGTAATACACAGCTGTCTCTTCACTCTTCAGACTGTTCATCTGTAAATACAGTTCACTGCTGGAGTCATCTCTGGAGATGGTGAATCTTCCCTCAACAGACTGGGGATAGTGGGAGTCATAGCTGTTTCTATAAGTACCTGTTTTACAAATGCAATCCATTCCAGACCTCTCTCAGGAGCCTGTCTGATCCAAGCCATACCATAGTCTCTGAATGTGAAACCTGAAGTTGTACAGGTCAGTTTACCAAATTTAATGGTCACTGATTCAGACTCAGTCATTGTATGTCCCTTTACGCCTGTCAGCAGGAAATAGGACAATTTAAAGAGCAAATTCACAATCATTTGAGATAATATGTGGTTCTTTTGACACACAAAGAAAAAAAGAGTCACCTATTAACCACACAGTTAATAGAAGGAGCTCTGTGAGAGTCATGGCTTTAGTAGAGAAATCAGTTTAAAGCCAATCAAACTGTGCAGCTGTGGGGCCGACGAATTTCTTTGCTACGTCACAAAAACCAAACTTAGTAAAACTTTACAGATATGAATATAAACGCTGTTAGCCGACGTCATGGTCAAAAAGAAAGGGAAAAATTCTTTTATCCCTTCTGACCATGCTACAAGAGAGATTTTGGCTTGATATAAAGATTTGCATTGAAATTGTTTTTTTTATGTAATATTTTATGTTGAGCCTTATTTATTCTTATAGTTGGATTTGGTCAGGGGTTTAACTTGAAAGACTTGAGCTGTATGATGCCTGCTGCTTTGCGTAAGTACAGTTGCCTTTGATGGGCCTGTAATGGCCAATGCATGTTGGATGTCTACCAATACAAGTGTATACAAGTGTTTCTTATTCAGTTAGACTGACATTATATCTAAGTTTTACATCATCTCTCAGCATTAGTAACATGTCCCATATTGTCCCACACAAACTTACTACTTGTCCCCCATTTGGTCTGTTTGCATCTGGTCACCCTGTACCTTTGACCCCAAGTAAAGGACAGTTGCATAACCATCAAATATGTAATTAATGAACCTCTCATTTAGACTTTTTTAAATTATGTTTTCAGTGTGTTTTTGTATGCTCCATTTGAAGTGTCCATTGTAATTTAGCTGCGACAGAGCAATGACATTAAAGGCTACATGGGCCTACCACTGCTATATTATATACCACGCAACACCTAAGAAGTTTGTGTGGTTATCAAAATATAGCCTAAATATTACATATAGGCTAACTGATAGAAAGTTACAGTGAGGAAGGGGGGCAGGCTTCTATACCCAGTCCCACCTAGACCACTGACTGTTATTAGCATTTGAAAGGCCAAGCCATCAGCTAACGACTGCGGTCACGCGGATGCCTGAAAACTGCCGTCTAACAGCTGTATTCGGACATTTGCGGTTTTCAGGTCCGCATGACAAAGTTCTGCGGGCATCCGAATACCTCCGGAAAACAGCAGGTTTAGCGGAAGTTTACTTTGTCCGGATATTTCCGAATACACCACTTTTCACGCAGTGACAGATATTCTGAAAAACTATTTATAGCTCAGCGCTCTGAACACTGAACCTAGAAATTATTCAGGATAACTCTTCATTAGCCATAGATATAATAAATAACAGCGTTAAAGTAGCAAGTACAATAACACTCTTCGAATTCAATACCTCTAGCTAAGTTCCTGGATCACCACATTCAGTAACTTGGAAATAATTTATCATGTACTCAGAGTAGGAATACATTTCAAAAACGGACAGTTTTAGGACTAACAGGGGGATGTGTAACTTTTATGTTTCATTCTAATGTTGAATTCCGTTGGGGCTTGTGTGAGTACTTTTGGGTTGCTCGCTCTCTCTATCTCTCTATCGCTTTCGCTCTCTGCTTCTGTTGCAGCCCAGCCGAAGCAATCTGTAACCCTAGTGACGGTTGGACCAGGCTATAAAAAGGGTGATGGTCCAAGATGGCGGTCTCTCTTCTCCCTCCGATTGCTTGCTGGTTGGTGCCTGCAGTGACGAATAACTTTGCCCGATGCTTGCGATTCTGTTTCCAAAGGAACTTACGAACTCTTTATACTGCTGACGTGAGCGAGTTTAAACGGACGTTACCTGATACTTGCACTTTGCTTGTTCTTGCAGTCTTGCACCCGAAGCTGAAGTAACCTGTGGACTGGAACGAACACGCTATGGAGACAGAATATGGCCAGTCGCCGGCTCGCTCACCCGAGTCAGAGCCCCGTTTACGGAGGGAGCCTACACCGACTGCTATCTAAGACAGAAACTTTTGTTGGTGATAAGGAGAGGAGGGTTTGTCTATTTTATGTCTTTTGGCGTCTGTTTTATAGTTTTATTGGGCTATTTTAGATTCGGTGCTGCTTATCCAGCGGGTAAATACCTCTGATTTGTAGTGCGTTTTGTGTACAGTGCAGTCAGTCGAGTAAAAGTATTTATTAGCGTGTTCACTGTGGTGTGGGTTGGGTTTTCTTTTCTTATGATTTTGCGCACGGATCATGAACTGACTGCAGTTTGGTTATTGCTGTGCCAACGCTCTGTTCAGTTTTCAGCCGCTGATTGAGTTAGTGTTGTTAGAGATTTGTTTTATATGGTTTTACGTCGCGGAGGCAACGCCTTTAGGCCCCAACCATTTCAGCTCATTGTTTTATTTTTAGTTATTATTTTATAAATTTTATATGTATATTTTGTAACTTTTTACTTGTAATAGAAACAAACTTTTATTTTCTGTATCTGGGTCTTGCTCTGTCAGAATGTGTGACAGTGAGGTCACACATTCTGATGGCCTTAAGTTGTCAGCATGAGGTCAGCTTAATTAGTTGTTGGTTCTGTTTGAAATGCACAAATAGGCTACTGTGCAATCAACAGCATTTAATCTGACAAGCAGCTAAGCCTTTATTATGGAAACCCGAAGATGCCATCAGTTTACATTTAAAATTTGATTCCGTTTTCTCATAATAACGCTTTATTCTTCTTAGTTTTCTCGATCTCGAGTTAATTAAGTCATTATCATGAAATAACGAAACTTTGTTTTCCTGTGATAATGACTTAATTAATTCGATATGTCGGGAAAACGGTGCATTGTTCATTTAGTTTCGTCATTTTGTGATAATGACATCAATAAGTCAACATCTGGAGATGTCAGAGGAAACAAAGAAAAATAACATGTTATCACCAGAAAACAGAATTAAATATAAATTCACAGCATCTTATGGCTTCTGTACTTCATGATGTGATAAACCAGCAATTTGCATAACAAACTTGTCTGTGCGAGCAATTTTAAGCTGCCGAGTAGCAACAGTGCCTACTAGGGTCACAGAATTCGATGGTCACAGAATTCGGTGTAACACCTGTTAAGTCTTTTAGCGTCACGAATCTTCGTAGTGATGATGAGGCTGGGCTGATTCTTCGCGGAGACAAGCAGGTCAGAACAGACGGACTACATTACGGCTGATACAACTGGAGCTCAACTGACGCTTAGCTTAACTGTAGCGTGTCGGGACCTAAAGCTGAACTGTAGCGTAGCTGAACTGTACGATAGCAGAGAGTCTGGCATTTTATCTGATTTGCAGATGGGGGGGTCGCTGCCTGAAACTAGGAGACACTCCTTGGAATTTGGAAAGTATTAATTTGAGCTCGAAATAATTTTACATAACTTTTTCCCATTAAAGAATAGTTCAATTACATCTGCGTAGTAGTCGTATCCGCTGCATTTTATGCTTCTGAACCAGACCAAATATGGTTTCTTTATCATTAAAAACAGCATAGTTACAGCGATGGTCATAAATTTAGCTGCTCGTGACTTGTCTCCTGGTTATTTTTAAGTTTTACCGCGCTTTTATGACCACAGGAACAGTTATGATTCGTTCTGCGTACAATATTGTATGGTTAGTTTCATTTCTCATTTGTTCTACATAGTTTGTGCCCGAATGAAGCAATGCAGATGGGGCCTGTGGCATGGTCTGAATTCCATTCTCACAGGGAAATTAACCTCCAGAGGTGATCTAGTCTCCTTCACAATTAAACGTCATCAGCATTTGACCAAATGACTAAAACGTCTGGCCTGGCGTCTGTTAGGTGTTATAGCGAGTGGTTTCTGCTTCGGTGTGCATTGGTCCTGAACGCAGGGAGGCCTGGGCCATAAAGAGAGAGCTGGGATCAAAGGGGATAGGGATAGAGAGGCAGAGTGAGAGTGATAGAAAGAGATTAGGAAGGGTGAAAAAGAGGGAGAGGGTTTACACAACTGCAACTTTAATTACTAAGGAACACTTAAGGTTAACAAATGTCCTTTTCTTTCTGAAAGCTGCACAGTGTCCGCCCAACAAGATTAAGAGGACAGAATGTGATTTCATAGATCATTATGCATGTCAGTGACACCTCACAGCATCTTCAATGTCCTTCCCTGTATTAAGTCTCACGTGTGGGAGAGACTCCAGGGTCAGGGCCAGATACGACCGAGTCCCTACTCCACACTAAATGCTGTACTTCTTATGCTGAGTTTAAAATGAATTCTAAGTCTCAAAAAGCAGTCGAAGTCTTCAGAAGTCCGATGCAGTGCAAGTTTATTGCATTCAGTAGTGAGCAGAATACAACAAACTGAGTCAGGTCCCAGGGAGTGACTGAATCTAATACAGAAAATCACTTGCTTATATCTAAAATTTTATCAATATGCTAAACCTATGCATCCAATAAGCACGTGACATGGTTGTATGGTAACACCCCTTACATCATCTGTTTTTGCATGGTCCAACCCCCTCGCTTCCAGAATTTTCCCAGAATTCATTGTTCAGTACACCACTATTTCTTAAGTTTTCCTTTTTGGGTTAAATAAAAAATAATATTCAACCATGTCCCCATCTCACCTCAGATACTCTACCCATAATGCAGATGTTATCTTTCAAGCGATGGGGCTTGTCCATGCAAGGCGGACACTGAAGCAGCTACATCATGGCCATTACTTATGCTTCCCTGTCACTATGACCTAGATTTTACCCTGTTCATATTGCCTTCATATTTTGCTGACCTTGCATTTTCCCTTTTTTGGTATACCGAGGCCCCCTTCCGTTGGCCTCAACATTCAGAGGCCTTCTTCCATTTCTCCAACACACCAATGCTGTGGAAAATGTTTTTATAAGTACAACACAGATCAGGAGCCTCATTAATAAATCATGTGTACTGTACTGCAATGTTCCCACTTGTCCTTAGTTTCCTGAATTCTCTGTGACTATTTAGACATATTGTCCAAAATGAAATGTCCACAAATCCTTATTAAGAAATGGAACGTATGTTAATGAAACTCCAGACAATACAGTTCCCGCTAACACAAGTGTGATTCATTAACAGTTTTGTAAGTCTTAAGAGAACAGCTGTAAATAATGAAAGGCATTAACTGTAATTTATCCTTCAGGTAAGTCAGATGAATTTTCTTTTGGAGTTTTGTGTTCTTTCTGTAATTCTTCAGGGTGGTACTGTACTTTTTGACTGACAGTAGAGTTATAGATTACTACACTATGTTGTGTAGAGATGCAGAAGACTCTACACTGTTTGTGTCAAGTAACCATGAGAGTGTTATGTAGAACTTAATGACATCCATCACTTGTATGGTTTATATTACACTTAGAAGACTTTACAGAAAAATAATTGTTGTACCCATCACTACTGCTTTTGGCTTCCAGTCTGCCAAATCAAAGTCCAAGTCAGAAAAAACACAACAGCCAAACCCTGGTTTCTTGGGAGAAAATATTGACATTACTCCACATTGTTAAAATGTTGTCATTATTATGCATGTATGCCAGACTGTAACATTGAAGATGTTTGTGCTCAGACTTTCAGCTCGTTTGTAACATTGTGTCTGGCGAGCACAGTAATACATAGCTTTGTCCTCAGTCTGCATGTTCTGTCCTTGTAAAGACAGCGTGTTGTTAAAAAGGAGATCCTGAACTTGTTTTTCAGTGAGTCTTTGTAGTCTGTGATACCACCACTACAGATATAATCAATCCATTCCAGCGCTTTTCCTGCAGGCTTTTGTATCTAGTGAGAACAGTAGCTGTTATCAGCCAGTGAATATCCTGAGACCTTACAGGACAAAGTCATGGTCTTACCAGCCTTCACAATCATTTCAGTTCAGTTCAGTACAGTGAAAATCAGTAGAAGCATATTAGAGTAAAATTATTATTTAGAATTAATTATACTGTTTCAAAGAAATCAATATTTGTTCTCAGTGTATGTAGCTGTCAAAACCAACAAGACCGCAGATATGGTGCACATGTTTTTTGTCAGAGCAGAACACAGAGGAAGTGATTTTCTCTCATTTCTACAGCTCAAGGGAAAGTTACAGGGAAAACATTGCATTAACTGGAGATTGAAAGAGAAAGAGTGGCCTCTACATGTGCCTAGTAAGCAAGTTAGAGATCCCATTTTAGACTTGTAAGTGTGATATATTACAATGTTATGTAATTTTTGGAAAACTCTGTAAAAATTCAAATTAAATTATCAGTCATCATGGTCAACTGATTAATTAACGGCTCTCTCAAGTAAATGCTTTCTCTTTTTTGTTTTAAACTAGATTCCGTATTGTTGATATATGTTAGGTAGGGAAGATGTGATTAGTTTTGTGTTCCCATAGATGATCCACTGTTCTGTGGCAAGATCTGAATGTGTGGGCTGGATATGTAACAGATAAAAGGGTGAAATCTTTACCTTGCTACACAGTCTGTTCTAATTTCCTTCTATGTTTTGTTTGTTAATTGTTAAGGTTTATGATGAGTGAGTGAGGTGAGGGGAGCAGTAGTGCAGACGAAAGATGTGAGGAGACAGTGTTTCAGTGAGGACTGGAACAGAGACCCAGCAAACTGATCTCACCAACTCCAGAACAGAGAAAGTCAACTGTGCACTTGGCTTTTTTAACATTTTAACAGAGACACTTCCCTTCATGGCTAAGACAGTGTGCACAAGTCTGAATGAGCTGCTAATGACTCAGCATCACATAAGAAGAAACAGTATTTAGTGATTAGATTATTCCATTAGGTATTAAATCATAAAAAAAAAGCAAAGTCTTCACATGTAGGGTTGTCGTAATACAATGAAAAGCTAGTTTCTCTCTGTTTCCCCTCTCTCCCTCTCTCCATTCATGTCAGGAAGGTATAAATATCTATTCATATACAACAGCGCTGCCCAATTTGGGGCCTGCGGGCCACATTTGGCCAACTCTCCCTTTGTTTGGCCCACCATGACATTTGACAAGTCTGTGCTTATGCTCCTCTCATTTTGAAAGTGTTGTAAAATCCTAACTGTAATGACTACGAAATGAAAATTTTGTGTAGCTATAAAGTACACAATCTGAGTTTTACAGCAATGCACAGTACAGTGCTGTTAACCTCTTTGTGCAGTTAAGCTTCCCCATTAAATTACGTACATGCTATCTATGAAGAATTACGGTATTCTCTCTCTCTCCCGCGCTCTCCCCTCTGTTTTTCATTTTTAATATTTTGTTTCCATATAATGTTTACACAACAACAGAGGGGAGTGATAATCATAAAATATTGATCATATGAAGTATTGAGGGTGTTTCAATATTATTATTTTTAAAGAAATGCTCATGTGCTGTGTGTGTATTTTACATCACTGGCTTTGAATCAGCCAGTCAAGATGGAGCAATGGAGGCAGTGGCACATTGATAAAAGAAAATTTAGAAAAAATTGGCAAGACAACAATTTGTTTTACAGAAATAAATTTGACAGCAGTTTGTTTCGTTTGAAGTTATTATTCGATGAAGTTATTAAGAATAAAACAAGGTGCGGTAGCATTTTTCGGGTAATTTTCATGGGACCAAAATGGTATGTGGGGTAGTGTTGGAGAGACTACCAAGTCAGGGCCAGATGTGACTGAGTCCCAACACCACACTTTAGCCTTTCTTCAATGTTACATCTTCATTAACCCTTCAGTGTGGAAGTTCTTTTAACAGTTATACCCGTCGCTGAGTACGTTTTTTTGCTCGTGCGCCAGCGTTCCACAATAAAATTCGAGAAGCTGTTACTTTGAATTGGATTTCATACTTGTATTTGCTCAGTCGCTAAGTTAAACAAAAAAAATTGTCTGCGCAAGCGCTGAATGCCACTGGCCTGAAACTGCTTTGGTGAAACTCTGGTGGTGTAAAACTTCGGCTCTGCAGACGTGGATATGAACCTGTCGGTTTGAAACTAACATTATAAAGCAATATATAATCTAAGCCGTTTCCCACAGTTTGCTCGGAAATCAACTGGACAGTATTTTATCTTCTTATGTCTATGGTAGGCTATTTTAATTATATTGAACAACGTCGCTGCGTCACATAACTTGCAAGCCACGTGGCACACCGCTATACAGTAGGCTAGCATACAAGGCAACAAAACACACGTCAAAAACAAAACCCAAGGGTCGGCTCATTTCAGGAGCATTACATTTAAAACCCAAGCCGTTTCCCACAGTTGGCTGCTGCCGAAAGACGTTCCTCAAACCAACAGGAGCTGCTGCTGCTGAAAATGTAAAAAAAAGCGAATGGACTGCCATCTCCTGTAAGTACGAATCCTGTTTTTCATGATATAAATGTTGAAATGTTCCACTCTGCAGGGAAAAATGATGTAGACTCATAAGCAAAATCTGAGACTGGTGCTATTTGTAAAACAGTGAAAAATTAGTTGAAGTGAGAATGATGTAGGATTGTGAGAAAATGGACTTTATGTCTGGTTTTTCTAATTAATCATTGCAGATATTACAGTCGAAAAGGTTTTACAAAGCACCTGCTATATGTTTTATGCCATAATATTATATGTTATATTACATGTCAGTATGATTGGAATGATTGGAAGCTGTCACACAAACTAGAGAGGATCTTAAAGAAAATATTTATTCAAAACATCCCAGTCACACTTTCACACACATACATACTATACTAAATACTAGGCTTACAACTGCTACAAAACTACTTCTATATAAGTACTATACTATAACTACTAAGTACTGCTACAAACTACAACTATATAACTACAATAAATAATATGCTAAAACACTACAACTACACAACAGTACTACTTCCACTATTACTACACTACTACCTCCAACTACTATTTAAACTCTACAACTAAACAACAACGACAACTACTACTAAGTGCAACTGCTACTACTGCTACTACTACTAAGAGTTACTAATACTACTACTACTACTAAGTCCTACTAACAATAACATTTATTGATGAATATAATTTAGATTATACTTTCTAATGATATTCTATTTTCTTTTGTGTTGCAGGTCTGAGCATAGATCTAAAAATGCTTGAGGGTATGATACTCTTGAAAACAGGGGAACACACACAATGGTGTGTTGCAGGGAACACGCATGTACTTTGTCAGCCTCCTCTGCTGTGGACGTCTGGTGGTATTCTGACACACTTTGCACCTCCGCCTCGTTCTACTGCCTTGTCGTTCAGTGGTCATCACTGGTGTGGGGAAGTGACGGCCAGTGAGGTGGGATTGTCCAACGAAGGCCGTCCACTAGATGATGACCGCCGAGGAGTGTGGAATTCTTCCAACAGCTGGTGGATCATGTTCACTCGAAATTGGTGATAGGTGAGCACCTGTCCTGTGAGCCTGCGATGGAGTACGTAACTATTGAAAGTAGCCACATCCACAAGATGGAAAAAAAGTTTTCTGTACCATTTCAGGGTTTTCCTTGTGCACTCCACAAAGCTGTTCTGTTTGTCAAAATTGTCAACAGAGCCCATCTTTTGATTATACTCAATTACACACGCTGGTTTTGACACTCTGTTTCCTGTGGCATGGTTTACTTTGCCTGTGACCTGCATTTCAGCTTTGTGCACTGTGGACAACACATGGACATCTCTCTTATCATGCCACTTTGTTGCCAGCATGGTGCCGTTGTTATAAAAAGCCACCTCACCCCTGCCCATTTTTTTTTTTTTCAAATTGTGGCATCCCCTTTCTTGTGGGCCTTACGGTGCCACAGGCCCCAGTTTGGTTGTCCAGTAGGCGCTGGAAGAGGGCAGGACTTGAGTACCAGTTGTCCATGAAAACGGTATGCCCTTTGTTTAGATAGGGCTGCAAAAGGGTGAGGACAACCGCTCCAGACATCCCAACACCATCAAATGGAAGAATATCTGTGGAGCTCCCAGTATATACGATTAAGTCTTGGACATAACCGGTCAGGACATCACACAGCACAAACAGCTTCACCCCAAATCTGTGCCGCTTTGAGAGGATATACTGTTAAAAAGACAGTCGTCCTTTCCATTTCAGTATGGATTCATCAATGCAGAGGTCCTTGTGGGGGTAGAAAACGTGGGAGAATGACTTTAAAATTGAATTCAGAATATTCAAAGTCTCAAAAACAGTCAACGTCTTGATGAGTCAAAGTGTACAAAGTGCCGATGTCCCTCCATGTTCCCTTCATACATGGTCAAAAGCATTGTTTTACATCCAGGAAAAAAAAACATCCATGGCAAAGAAGCAGTGTCTTCCCTTATTATCTCTACTTGTATGTGTTCCAGGCTCTGAAATATTGATTGGAGTAAAGAAATACATGTTCTCTCAAGACTCATTTTACTGTATGACATTATTCAAGCTATATTCTTTACTATCACGGCCTCATTTTAGAAAAAGGCAATAACTCTGATAGATGCTATATTCAATTGAGTGGTTGAATTTTATACCCCATATTTGGGCTTCACGGTGGCCCAGGGATCGAATCCAGGCCGTCTCGGGTCCTTTTTGTGTGGACTTTGCATGTTTTCCCCATGTTGGTGTGGGTTATCTCCCATCGCAAAGACGTACATGCTAGGATTATCACTCCTGTCAATGACATTGACCAAGGCATTGACAAAAAGACCTGAAGTTAGTTGTGTCTTTACTTGTGTTACCTTTTACCTCTTCACTTGGACCGAGACTACCGGCTGGCTCGTTATGTGATGCGTTAAATTTGAAACCAGACACATCAGCAGCTCTTGAGATATCCACATACAATACGGGTTTTCCCATTGTAGGTGATGAGACTGAAGGAACAGGACTGCGGTATGACAGCTTTTATTGCCTTTATTTTCTTTCTCACAGGAACTGTTGAAGCCCTAAGATGCCATCAGTTTACATTTTAATTTTAATTCTGTTTTCTCGTGATAACGTGTTATTTTTCTTTGTTTTCTTTAGTTTTCAAGTTATTTATGTCATTATCACGAAATAACAAAACTTTTCTTTTCCTGTGATAATGGCATAATTAATTCATTATCATGTTTTCTCAAGATCTTGAATTAATTATGTCGTTATCTCAGTCACAGCCAAAATCGATTACATACATGGCACTCAGGTCAGAAAGGGAACATGGCAAACCCAAAATATTTTTGCTCTATTGTCTTATTTTGTTTGTCCTCTTCATGAGATTTTCACATAGAGAATAGCTCCTGTTCAGTCCCATATCAGTGTTTCTCACTGAGACATGCCTTAGTAGCTTTTGTTCAGCACAGCTTTTTGTGTGACTGTGAGTCTCTGGCACAGTGTAAATAATTACCATGGAGGCTTTACTTAGTGTTTTGTTAGTTTTAATTAAAAACTCTCAGGCAGCAGAACAACATATATCAACACCTTTTTAACTCCCTCCAGGTCACATAGCCCCCTATGCTTTTCTGCACCACTGTACACCCCACAGTATATGCTCAAGCATATTATACTACCGTATATGACATCTCCCCCTCTTGTGTTATTTCGATAACATATAAGGAACAGTTTCATAGAAAATGGCTATTTTAACTGTACATATCATAAACCAAGATTAACTCAAACTGAGAAATTTAAGCATATCAGTCTCTTTTTTACTCAACAAAGGTACTGTAATATTAGTGTCAGCATTATCAACATCAGCGTCACAGTCTGACCAAGTAGAGGGGTTGTGGGTGTAGCCACAATCTGACTGATAGGAACAGTTTCTAACATGGTGGCTCCGTCAGAGTGGGCATCTTTCCCTGTGCTCTCACCAGGCACTGCTGTGATGGGCTTGGGGACTGGCCCTGGTCGGAAGTGACAGCGGTTCCACCGCAGCTCGACTCCTTGCTGTGTCCTGATGACGAAGGATCTCGGGGTGGTGCTCTCACTTGAGATCACAGCTGGCAAAGATCACGACTTCATGGTCCGACTTGGAGAATACAACATCCCCTGGTTGCAGGGCAGGTAGAGGCCTGGCTCCATGATAGTGGTTGAAGTAGTGAACCTGTTTAGTCTTTTCTCTCCTATCCTTTTCTTTCACAGCTATTCTGCTGGGCCATTTTGATAGGAGATTTTTCTCCAAAGTGGGGAGTGTGATTCTGATGTTACGTCCCTGGTGGAGTGAGGTATCTAGGGGTACGTAAGGGGGATGTGGCATAAAGGAACCCACCACCTGTGCTGGTTTTGGGACGGTGTGATGGGGAAGGAAAACACGGACATGGGGAATTGTTGTGAAAGAAAAGTGCATGATATATACAAAATATTTACAAGGACACACAAAACACGAAGGTGGGAGAGGACGATAAACGGTGCCAAAGAAATGAAACTAGTAAAACAAAAACCACTCTGTCTACCGAAAAACACACACTAGACTACAAAACAAGAAGGTGGCAGGGCCAAAGAAAACCTGACTACACTAACTAACTAGTAACAAAAATACAAGAGTGGCACCCGCCTCTAACCTATCCCTATACAGCGTTAACACTACCGCAGGGATCCCCTTCCTTACCTGTCCTTCTCCCCGCAATAACCAAAACACCAAAACCAGAGCGCAATCCACAAACAAAGCCAATAAACGAGAATACAGGGTCGAACACAGAATGGCAAGTTTGTAATAACAGCAAAAACACACGAAAAGCCAAAAGGCAACAACGAGATCGAAATCTACAATGCAGCACATCTAGCCTCTTTAAATGTTGGCGCTCCGCCAGATGGTATTGCCAGCCCACCACAGCTGGGTACCTGTGTCAGGAGAGAGAGAGAGAGAGAGAGAAAGAAAGAGACGCAAACGAAACAAGGCATACAAATAAAACACACAGTGTGCCGCACGTAACACTGATTTTTCTCCCCATCAACAGCTTGGCTGGGCTGAAGCCTATGGTCGAGGGGACCTATAATTCATTAGAGCCGTCACAGGATCTTCTTGCTTGAGAATTTTGTTTGCCGTCTGTATGGCTCTCCCTGCATGCCCAGTGTTAATTTTGGCAGCTGATTTTGATTCAGTCTTAGTTTTAGTCTTTTTTTCTAAAATACAAATTCGTTTTTGTCATATTTTAGTCATTTGATCATTATTAGTTTTAGTCTAGTTTTAGTAAATGAAAACTAGACAAGTTTTAGTAACATTTTCATCAATTTGCATTTTTTTTTTATTAAATCATAACAGTGATTTCATCAAGCACACAGATATTCTTAGGCTTGCCATAGGTATGCAAAATTAACATTACCAAGTCAAGTGAACAAGAAAACATAGCCGTCTGCTTCTAGCTAACAAAGTCAAGCCTTAAAGTTGATTTTGATAGAAGTCTAACTTTTTAATCATATATTTCTTGGTGGCGTGTCTTCAAATGCCTCTTGAGGTTTGAGGTATTTTTCCAATCGATTTTGCACCCACATTGTTTGCAGTGCATTTTATTTTCAGTTGTATTATAGTTAAAAAGAATCACAAATCCATTCTTTTTCTTCTTCAGAGAGTAGCCATGATATGAGTTGCCAACAGCGTTGCCAGATGGGAAATGTTAAAGAATCGTACCAGAGGCTTAAAATTATTGTATTTTGAGGGAAATTATCATATTCGAGTCATAACCAAGACAGCAAATATGTGTAAATATGTAATTTCAGAAAACACATATCCACTGAGACGAACGACTTTTTGACACCGCCGACAAGCCACATAGTTTAAAGACAAATTTTGCCTCTCTCTTGTCCCCACCTTCCTGTTCAGCACCTTTTTTTGCTGTTTTCACATGGATGCAGCAGTAAGTTATATCTAGTGCAAACTCTCTTCATATGAGTGGGCGCTCATTTGACGAGCTCATTTGACTTGTAATATTATAACGATAATTGCATTGCACTGGGTAAATATAGTACTGGCCCATAATTTACTGCAGTCAGTATAAAATACCCCAAGCTTCTGATTTGCAAAGAAGAATCGATTAATGGTTAAGTTAACAACATTCGTGCTCGTGAGTTAATCATCACAACAAGAATGATTGGCTGGGAAGAGTGTGAGAAGAGATGCGTAAACACAGACATAGGATCCATATTTTACTATCCTGATCATGTCGGGAAATGAATTAAAATGAGATAGCCTATCCTGATTACAACTACTAATGCTAAGTGTCACAAAATGATCAAATTATCCTATATTGTGGGACTTTTGACTGGTTGCCAAGTTAAGGTTAGTTAAAATGTTTAACGTTCGATTTCCAGAGGAGGCAGGCTATAATTGCTTTTCCATTCGTCTGTCTCTGACATTATCGTTTCATTAGTATTCGGCAACGAAAATGGTAATATATTTCGTCACAGTTTTTATTTTCAAAGGTGCATTTTTATTTAGTTATCGTCTTGTTTTCGTTGACGAACATTTTTCGGCACAGTTTTCATCGACGAAATTAACATTGTGCATGCCCATTGCCATGTGGATGGTGAGGGCTGGATATGCAGTGTTTGACGTCGAGATGCCTCACGAACTCCTGGAACTCTGCACTCGAAAACTAGGGTCTATTATTGCTCACCACCTCATCTGGAATACAAAATCTGGCGAAGACTGTTTTTAGCTTTTGGATAACTTGTGCACTCGTCGTTGAGGGCAGGTGCAGTATTTCTGAGTAATAGTCTGAAACTACTAGGTAGTTGTGAAGTTGCTGTTCACAGATGACCATTGCACTTCTCTTCTAGGGTCGCTCTGGAGGCGGTGTAGAGATAAGGGGTTCTGATGTGCATAAGGCTCTGAGGAGAACAAACCCACGGAAGGTGGCTGTCCCAGAGTGTGCATTCAGTTTGCTCAGCAGAGCTGGCTGATGTGTTTACAGACATTCAATCTGTCCCTCAGGCAAGCCTCTGTGCCTTCCTGTTTCAAGTCCACCACCATTGTGCCGCTCCCAAAGAAAAGCATCATGACCTGCCTGAATGACTATCGCCCTGTGGCACTCACTGCAATTGTGATGAAGTGTTTTGAAAGGACAGTCATGACTCACATCCAGGAGATCATTCCAGACACTTTAGACCTCCTGCAGTTTGCTTACCAATGAAACCAGTCTACTGATGATGCAGTCCACACTGCCATACACACAGTCCTCACACACCTAGAGGGCAAGGACACGTATGTTAGAATGCTGTTTATCGACTACAGCTCAGCATTCAATACGGTCATCCCCAACAAACTCTCTGAAAAGCTCCTCACCCTTGGACTGGCACCCATCCTCTGTAACTGGGTACTGAACTTTTTAACAGACAGATCCCAGTCAGTCAGAGTTGGCAGCTGCACATCAAGCACAAGAACTGTTAGCACTGGGACCCCCCAGGGCTGTGTGCTGAGCCCCCTGCTGTACACACTCTTCACGCACGACTGTGTGGTCTCCTAGAACAGCACCAGCATCATCAAGTTTGCTGATGACACTACAGTCATTGGACTGATCACTGGAGGGGACGAGACAGTGTACAGGAGGGAGGTGGCAGATCTGGTGGCCTGGTGTCATAACAACAATCTCTCACTTAATGAAGACAAGACTAAGGAAATGATTGTTGACCCCAGGTGGAGGGGGGAGCTGCACATAGGTGAGACTGAGGTAGAGAGGGTGAAAACCTTCAAATTCCTCAGCGTACACATCAGTGATGATCTCACCTGGTCTTACAACACACAGCACATCATCAGGAAGTCCCGGCAATGACTGTACTTTCTAAGAAGGCTGAGGAAATTTGGCATGTCAGCCAAAATTCTCAGCAACTTCTACAGGAGTATGATCGAGAGTGTCCTTACCAGCTCCATCACAGTCTGGTATGGAAACTGTACTGCTCAGGACAGGAAGGCTCTTCAGCACGTGATTCAAACTGCACAGTCCATTTCAGGAGCAGCCTTCCCCCTGCTGCAGGACACTTACAACACTAGGGTCATCAGGAGGGCCCACAACATCACCAGGCACAGTACACACCCCCAACATAACCTTCTCACTTCTACCATCAGGCAAGCGCTATAGAAATGTGAAGTCCAGGACATCAAGACTGACAAACAGCTTCTACCCACCAGCAATCAGGCTTGTGAATGACTCTTTCAGACATGGCCCCTTCCAACCTCTTTGACTGGAGGATCACTGACTGACACACAAACATTACTTAATGAACAATACTCAACTCTGCACACACAACACAGCTATTATTGCTGCTGTCCCACTACTGTCATCTTGCAATAATGCACAGTGCACTTTATGACCGCTGCTCTCTGCCCCTTTGCACACACTGCACATGTAACTGCAACATTGCACATTCACTATAACAACTGCACTTTAATGCTAATACTCCAATTACTAAGTTATATAAAATCCAAATTTAGCATTAACTTTAGTTTCTCAGTACAGTATGGGGAAGTGATGAACATGAGTTAGGTGATTAATATTTATGGTTTTTTTTACATTTATTTGATTCTTTATTGTTAGATGTCTTACAGTTTTGAAAGTCTCTTTTTAAAGGAAAATACTGTAATGTAAAAATAATATGAATATTAACATTGTAATTCTTATAATTCTTCTCTGTAAATCTGTTAAATTCTTAATCACATTCACTATTTAATCAGCTGTAGGCAGAAAGCAAGGACGTTCCACCAAACATCTTAAAAGTTCTGAATCGGCCCACACCAGCTCAGTATAAACAACATTCCCTGTTTCTGTGTTACTGCTGGTAGTGGTGTATGTATATGTGTTTTGTGTGTGTGTGCGCGCGCGTGTCTGTGTGTATACATGTGTGTATGAATACATTTGTTGCCTGTATGTGATCTCTCACAGTTGACAAATATGATGTTAAAGTGAAATGATAAACACACTAACTCTGCTGTTTTAAATGTAATAATTAATTAGTGTGTCATGTCTGTTGAGACAGGAAGCAGCTACCAGCAGTAACAGTGAAGATGCAGATAACACAGTTCTTCATGAAAATGACTAAAAAAATATGTGTGTATTTCTGCAAAAGAAATTAGTTGTGGGCATTTGCAAATTTCAGTATATATTTCTTATTTGACAAGTATGATAATAAAAAAATTAAATTATCATTAGACTAGATGTGAAACAAAGATCATCATGTGATAGGATTCTGAGTTTTCACTTAATGAACTGGATTGTATTTACTGTATTTACTTATTTACTTTGTTTTGTAGAGTTGTCTTTTCTTTCTTTAAAAGTTCTGTCTTTCATTACACTTTAGTTGAAGGATTTCTGAAGTAATCCTCCTACTATAGATGATTTGCTGCAGATGCTTTCCAATGGCTCCATTGGGTTTTTGTACAGCACTGCCTCCCCTTTTCCCACTGTCACCCTCTGGCACAGTAATACACAGCTGTGTCTTCAGTCTTCAGACTGTTCATCTGTAGATAGAGCTGATTCTTACTGTTGTCTCTGGAGATGGTGAACCTTCCCTGAACACCACTGGAGTAATGTATGCTACTACTGTCAGCACTGATATATGACACCCATTCCAGTCCTTTTCCAGGAGCCTGTCTAATCCAAGTCATCCAGTAGCTACCAAAGTTAAACCCATAGGCTGCACAGTTCAGTTTATGAGATCCACCAGGTTTAATGGTCACTGGTTCCCACTCAATCAGTGTCTGACCCATCACATCTGCCAAAATAAGAGAATATAATAAACAGCTGAATAAAAAAAACATCATGTGAAATTTGAAAATATTCGAATTCTCTCAACAAAATTAAATTAAATATTTAGAAATGTCTTACGCTGGTTAAACGTCAACATGGCTATGAAAAGTAAGGTATGTCTTGACTCCATAGCTGAGTTGATAGGAGCTGCTCCTGTAAATACTGTACAAACTGACAGAGATGAAAAGAGACATGAGATTATAAAGGACTGAAGTGGAGTATAACTTTGCATAGTCCACCCTCTAGAGATACAATGAAAATTAGATACACTGAAAAGCAACACGTTCAGAGTTAGGAATGAAAGGACACTTGCAAATGTTTAAGATTAATATTAAGAATTAAATATTAATATAAACATTATGTATTAAAACATTATGTGTTAAGACTAATGTTTAGATTAATACCAACTAACCAATAAATAAACAGATATGTGAGTACAAAGATGAAGTACATGAAGTACAAATTCAGTAGTTTGATCACAAGCATAAAAATTTCTTAAACCCTAACTAAAAATAGTTTATTTAAATCTCTACTGCAAAAGTGTTTCTTCAATAATTTTATGACATGGACACGCCAAGCCAAGAAAAGTTTCTCTCAGGGCTGTCAATCCTTGTGGACTCTTATTTTAAATTGGGTCATGAAGCTTTTCTATTCTAAATAGCTAGTTCTACCTCATTCCTAAGATGTTTACTTACCTACTTACTTACTTAATCCTCTTCGTTCCCTGTGGAACATAAGGCTGCAACTATCTGTCTCCATCTAGTCCTATCCTGTGCAGCATGTTGTGCCTCGCCCCAAGTTAAGTTAGCCTCTTGCAGTTCTAAAGTTAGAGTTTTCCGCCAGGTTGTTTTTGGCCTCCCTGGTTTCCTCTTTCCAGGTGGGGTCCATCTCAGGGCTACTTTAGGAATGCGGTCCTGGTCCATTCTAAGGACATGTCCAAGCCATTGGAGCCGTCGGTGTTTAATTTCCAGCACCACATTGCGACAGTTGTGTTTTTATATAGGTCTTCATTGGATATCTTTTGTGGCCAGAAGATGCGATATATCCAATGCATTGTGGAATGCATTGATCTTTTTCATGTCACTCTCAACCACTCGCCAGCATTCTGAGCCATACAGCCAAACTGATTTGACATTACTGTTGTACAGTCGGATCTTGGTTTTTAGGCTGTACTGCTTTCCAGATAGTTTGGAGTCTTGCGAATGCACTGCGAGCTTTCCCGAGCCTTATACTGATGTCTTTGCTGCATGCATTGTCTTTACTGAGGAGACTTCTCAGATACGTAAAGTCCTCGACATATTCGAGAGGGTTACTGTCCACAGTGATTGGTGCATGTGGTGTTGAGTTTATGCACATCACTTGAGTTTTGAAGATATTAATATTCAAACCCAGCTGTCTGGCACATCTGTTAGTCCTGTCTGTTTTCTCTTGCAGGTGAGTGTGATTTGTGGAGAGAATAGCCAGGTCATCAGCAGAATCAAGGTCTTCTAGCTGGGTAAAGAGAGTCCACTGGATGCCTCTGGGCTTGTCTGAAGTGGTCTTTTGCATGGTCCAGTCAATGGCAAACAGGAAGAGTATCGGGGAGATGATGCATCCCTGGCGTACACCAGATTCCACGGAGAACCAATCAGTAAGGTTGCCATTTATGATGACACTGCACTCAAATTGATTGTAAAACATCTTCATCAATGTGGTCATCTTTGGGGGAACTCCATATGATTGCACGATCTTCCACAGGGTGTCACGGTGTAAGCTGTCAAAAGCTTTCTGGAAGTCAATGAAGTTGATGAGTACTGGATTGTTCCACTCCAGGCATTGCTCAATGATGTTCCTTAGAGCAAAGATCTGGTCTGTGCACCCTCTTCCTCTCCTGAAGCCTGCCTGTTCCTGCCTCAGTTTGGTGTCAATTGCCATGTCAATTCTGCCCAGCAAAACTCTGCAAAAGACCTTGGATGGTATGGACAGCAATGTGATGCCTTGGCAGTTTTTGCAATTTTGTAGATTGCCTTTCTTTGGAATTTTGGCAATCAGACTTTTTGCCCAGTCCTCAGGAATGACATTTCTGTCCCAGATGTTCCTGAACAGATCAGTGAGAACCTTGACCGAGGTGTCGAGGTCAGCCTTCAGCATCTCAGCATGAATGGAGTCAATGCCTGCAGCTTTTCCATTCTTTGTTGTTTTAACCCTCTGGAGTCTGAGGCCTGTCAGCCACTGCTGAGGTAGTCTGACATGCCTTGACATTTTTATATATTTCACCTATCTAAAAACATTGATCCCAAAGTGTTGCATATGCTTATATTCACCACAAACTCAGCACCAGTAATCTGAGAAGCAGTAAGAATTTCATAATCTATTTTTTGTTTAAATCAACTTTAAACATACACTTTTCAAAAACCTGTTTTCAGAGGTGCTGAGATATTGTAAAAAACACATTATAATCCTTTCTGGCCAAGACTTTTGAGCTCTGAACCATGTAAACACAGTTGTTGGCTACACATAGGTGAGTAAAGCATTCAGAAATTTCATGTTGTTTGACCACTAAAGTCTTATAACTTTGGACTGACACTATTTTTTTCAAAGTCAGTGGCCTACACAATGAATATTGATGAGGTAGGTGTCACCACACCTGTAACAGTCCCCCGCCCCACTGTCAAAGCTAATGGTCCATCAGTCTGGAATGTCATTGCCACCTGTCATTGTGTTTGGAAAGTCAGTGTGAGTTGTAAGAAAAGAAGAGACAATAAAGGCCTTTTCACAGTTCATTGAATATGCTGTGTACGAACCCAAAGATACAATAGATAACAGAAGGTCACATTTCAAGTTTATTGTCATATACTTGATAACAGTGCAACATCATTACTAGTAATGCATTACAATAGCCTACACTGATGAGACTAATTGTCATAGTAAGGGCAGTATAATCTCCATGAGTCTGATTTATTTGGCTCCAATGATTACAACACTCTTATTTTGTATAGCACACACTATTACGCTACAGGAGCCTGATATGTTACTCTGAACACGGAGGGAAAAAAACATTGTATCCAACTACTTCCGCTGTGTACAATCCGTCGTCGTACCACTACTTCCCCCATTCATTTTCAGTCGAAAAATAACCGATTAAAAACGGCAATAAAAAAACAACAAGTGGGCCAACTAAACAAACAGCAGTCAACATCATAATACTTACAAACAAGAGCAAATACTCCTATAAAAGCACTATACCTTTTGCAAAAAAACAAGTGATTCTCAGCCACAGATAGCAACGCGCTGGCTACGTGAGGTTGTTTACCCAGCAGATCACGAGTTTTGCCAACAATCGTCAGGCTATGTACATTCAGCAATCACATTAATAACTCTAAACACGATCAATCGCTTCGCGGATCATTGAATCCAACTATCTGCTGCCGCTGCGTGCAAACCCTCCGAGCCGTAAAACTTTCCCCACTCATTTTCAGTGGGAAAATAACAGTGTCTTTTGTTGCCATAACAACAGCTAACAGGCTAGTTTTGCTAACGACAAGCAGTAAACGCAAACACTTACCAGAAACTCCGAGGATTCGTCCAATTTGACTCAAAACAGATAGATGCGTGCTTGTGCCATCGTGTAGCTCCTTGGTCAGTGTAAAAACAACCCAAACATGTGCTCTTGTTTACAGGACTCAAACTGGGCGTTTACAAGCATTTTCTTGCCTCGTACTGACCCAATAACGACTCGCGAATTACTATCCCGTTATCATATGAATAGATCTATTTGCAAATGGGTGGGCCATCAAGAGCTACTTTCTGACTCAGAGACTGAAATGTGCATGTTGTTCTTTTTATTCCCCTCACATATTTCTACAAAATAAATTCACGTTTTATCTATATACATTTTAAAGTAGACCGTTGAAGGTTTCGGATGATATGCTTTTCATGTTTCTAGGACAAAAACTGGCGAAGTTTTTGAAGCAGTTTGTCGAAATTTCTGTTGCATTCCGCCCGTGGAATGGCCGACTCCAAAGGGTTAATGGTACTCTTGACTTCTGTTTCAGTTGGGGGGCTGGTGTCGATGTTGAGTATGCTATCTGCAGGTGTGGGGTCAGCAGGATGTTCTGGTTCAGGGCGGTTGAGGATTTCACAAAAGTGCTGCGCCCATCTTGCTGCCTGTTCAGCCTCTGTTAAGAGAGTCTTACCGTCCTTACCTTTTACAGGAGCAGACTGGCTGATGTTCTTGCCACAGAGTTGTTTGGTGAGTTTGTGTACTCATTTCGCTCATTTCGTTTTTAACAGCGACCTGTTCTGCTTTGCAGGCAAGCATCTCAACAAAGGCCCTTTTGTCATTCCTCTTTTTGACCTGCTTATCTTTGGTCTTATAGGCTTCCTGGACTTGTTCAGCATCTTGGCCTTGAGTTGTTTTCTTTGTTCTATTTTCTGCCAAGTGCCAGGTGTCAGCCACTCCTTGTTCGTCTTTTCTCTGTAGCCCAGGACCTTGGTTGCTGTCTCACCATAGGTGTTCTTGATGGTTTCCCATTTGGTGTGAATATCAGGGTCCTCATCAGTTGAATCAGCCAAAGTATCAAGAGCACCAAAGCAATTTCTCAGCTCCAGCACAAACTGTTTGCTGATATTCTGGCATTTCAGTTTGCCGATGTCAAGTTGTCTCCTGCGTTGACCCTGCTGTTTTGCTTTCTGGAGTTTCAGCTTGATGTTAGCTGTCACCAGATAGTGGTCACTGTTGACATCCGCACCACGACAAGCTCTAACATCTTGGAGAGACCTTCGCCACTTCCCGTTGATTAAGATGTGGTCGATCTGGTTAGTTGTAAGACCATCAGGTGACCTCCAAGCGAGTTTATGGATGTTCTTATGTGGGAAGATGGTGCCACCAACTACGCAGTTATTTTGAAGGCAAACGTCAACAAGATGCTCACCATTAGGCGCTTTCGCACCGGAGGAACTTTTCATAGTTCTTAGAACTGTTGGAGAAAGTACCCCCTTTTTGGCGTGTTCGCACCACAGGAACTTAGAACGATTTTAGTTCTAAGAACGCCGTTTTGAGGGGCTTTTCTCGCCCCTACTCCAGGGTAGGTACTTTTGCAGCACAATAGGAACCTTGTGACGTAGGTGTACAGCCATTGGTCCAGACGCAGGTATACGATGATTGCAACCACCATTTTTAAAGATCCGTGCAAAATATGAAGTCTTAGAACGTATTTCATTTAGCTTTTGATATTCATGTCTCAAAATGTCTGGAATTGTAGGAGGGGGCACATAGTTTTTATGTTTTATTTTACGGGTATTTTATATCCCCCAACAATGACCATTTTGCAACGTCCAATGTATATTTGTACATTGAAGAGGTAGCGTACACTCCGCTTCGGTAGGTGCTTGTGTGTCCGCTTGTGTGGCTGTGATCCGCATTTTAACCTAAATTAAGAATGTGTTTATCCAGCTTACGATTTTAGGGCTGCAGCGGGGAAAAAGGGGGAAAAAAAAAAAACACGATGCCGCGAGCAAGGGTCAGGCACAAGCGCTATGCTAGCACCCGAAAAGTACTATGCCCATCAAGTCATTCACTGCTACTGCGGTGGTAAATGCATAAATGCATTGGGAAATTATTTTCTCCATTGGACCGGGTCTATCGCCATACAGTTTTATTTTCGTTAATGAGAAGGCAGTTATAGGTTATCTAATGTGCAATCAATATTTCTGTCATTCAAATTCAATACAACTCATTGCGTATACTGTAGTCTAGTTTGTCGATTTCTTTTGCCGCAGTAATGGTTCTTTTTTTCCTTTTGGAGGTATTTAAAAGGTCTTAAAAGTCATTAAATTTGTACTTCAAAATGTGCAGCTATCCTGGTTAGTCATAAACAACAGCTCTTAGCTGCTATACCGTCGGCCGGCTTACGTCACTTCAGCGTTCCTACTGGCGGTGCGAAAGCAAACAGAAAAAAGGCCCTAGAACGAATGTAGTTCTAGGGGAAGCTCGACAGGGGGTAGTTCCTATCGAATTAGACCCTAGAACTGTTCGGTGCGAAAGCGCCTATTGTTGCTCTTCACACCACAGCCGTGGCTCCCTATAGCTCTGTCACAGTTGTCATTATTGGTTCCAACCTTGGTGTTCATGTCACCCATGATCAGCAACAAATCGTGTTGAGGGACCTTGGAGATAGTTCGTTGTAGTAGACTCGAGCCTTAGATGTTTGATTTGATTGAACCATTCCTCTATAGCATATGACTCACTTTTCTTTACTGAATGCAACTACACCACTCCCAGTCACTAAAGGTGGAGATTAAGTTAACTACTGGTAGGTTTATCTCCTACTCTAGTACTATTCAACTGGATGAATAAAAGCAGATGGAGCTGATGTTCAACACAGAGGTTTGCTGCATTAATCTGAAAAACCTCAAGAGGACTTGATTAATAGAAGAAGTGATGTGAGCAGAGTACAGATGTGAACCATAAAACATAAATTATGACAGTTAAAGGCATAATAACCCAGTATAATAATTATATCCAGTAGCTTACTGCTCTATGTTGCTTTTAAACAAAGAAATATGTGTAAGATTTGAGTCAGTCCTTTTAATATCCATTTAAGATATTATTTTTCTTATTTAATATGTTAGCGCTGCTAAGTTAGACAGACATGTTTGGTGTGCTTAGAAACTGTAGGCTTCATATGGTGTTGGTTTTTACTGTTCTTCACTAAACAAGAGGGAATCTGGTGCTACAGCTGATTCACCAGCCTCGTGACCTTAGAGCACAGTCATAAACACTCAGTAATAAACATGAGCACCGAGCACAGTCATAAACAGCAGTGTCTTCTGTTCTCTTACCCTTGGCCTCTGTGTACTGTGTACTTATGGAGCCATCTTGACTCAGAGTGAACTGGTCTTTCAGAGCCTCTGCATAAATAGCAGAATTTAGCAGAGTCACTGTCCACTGTCTCCCAATCCATTCCAGTGCTTTCCCTGGTCTCTGTCTGATCCTGTGCATAATACATGAATACGTGAGACAGTTCACAGAGCCTGACCATATTCCGGTTCCGGTTTGTTCCTGTGCGACTCTGCAGCTGCCCTACGCGTGAACTGCCTAATTTAAATACCAACGCCTAATTTAATACCAATTAAATCTCCGACTAAGGTACGTGAAACTTTCACTATGGCAAATACTCAGCCTGTTCAGTGTGTCGAGTGCAGGATGTTTAGCCATTCTTCCTCCGTCATTAATAATAGCTCTGTTTATGCTAAATGTGCATAAGTTAGCTCCCTGACGGAGAAGATTGTAGCATTAGAGATGCGCACCCAGATGCTAGAGAGGCTTAGTGAGAGTGAGAACAGCCTAGTTCCTGTAAAAGAAAATCTGGATGGCTCAGGAAGAGTTAGCAGCTCCCCGACTCCGGCACTAGAGCCCTCACAGTGGGGCAATTGGGTGACAACTCGGCGGCATAAGTGCAACGCCAAAGCTAACGCTAAGGCTAGCCCATGAGAGACACACCACTCCCCGCTTCACGTGTCAAACAGGTTTGCCCCCCTCAGTGAAACACCCGCTGAGAAACCCGAAAGAGCTCTGGTTATAGGAGATTCCATTCTACGGCACGTGAAATTAGCTAGACCTTTAGGGGCACCAGCAGCCTTAGTTAGCTGTATACCGGGAGCCAGGGCGCCAGACATAGCAAGTAATCTAAAAGTGTTAAGTAAGCTCAGGTTTTCAAAGATAGTTTTTCATGTAGG
This sequence comes from Chanos chanos, assembly GCF_902362185.1. Classification (NCBI taxonomy): domain Eukaryota; kingdom Metazoa; phylum Chordata; class Actinopteri; order Gonorynchiformes; family Chanidae; genus Chanos; species Chanos chanos. The sequence goes on from NC_044502.1 coordinate 20,768,339, forward strand.
AGCTAACGATATACGCCTTCGTCAATCAGAGATTACTAAAAGTAATATCATAGAGGTGTGTAAATTAGCGAAGGCGATGTCCGATGCAGTAATATGCTCTGGCCCCATCCCAATCCGGCGAGGCGATGTATCTTACAGCAGGTTATGGTCGCTGAACTGCTGGATGTCCAGGTGGTGTTCTGACAACAATGTGGGCTTTATAGACAATTGGAATAGTTTTGAGGGCAAGGCTGGCCTCTTAGGGTGGGACGGTGTCCATCCCACTCGGGAAGGTGCTGCTCTCATTTCTTGTAACATAGCGCGTAGTCTCAGAACAGTTAATCCGTGACAATCCAGAGCCAAGGCCAGGGAGCAGGCAAGCAGGCTAAACCGACCGTCTGCTAGCTGCACAGAGTCGTCACCCAGGTTAAACTATATTGAGACTGTGTCTGTTCCCCGACCTATACGAAAATTTAGAAACACTCAGAGAATTTGTTCTAGTGATCTTATTAACACTGATTTAAATCATACCGAATGTACCGCCAGCACCTTCGATCTAAAGCTAGGACTGTTAAATATTAGATCTCTTACACCTAAAGCGCTCATTGTCAATGAAATTATTACTGATCAGGAGTTTAATGTACTGTGTTTAACAGAAAAGTGGATCAAACCAAATGAGTACGTCGCATTAAATGAAGCTAGTCCTCCCGGATACAGTTATATACACTAGCCTCGTGTAACTAGCAGAGGAGGAGGCGTTGCAGTTATTTATAATGATAACCTAGGCATCATACAAAAACCTCTACATAAATTCAATGCGTTTGAAGTTCTTTATACAAACATAACATATGTAGCCACAAAAAATAAGTCTACCCAGTCTATCACACTAATTATTATCTATAAACCCCCTGGGCCGTACTCTGAATTCCTCTGTGAATTTGCAGATTTTATCTCAAACCTTGTTATTTCTTTAGACAAAGCTCTAATTGTCAGAGACTTTAACATTCATTATGATAACCCGCAGGAGCCTCTGAGAACAGCGTTCGTGTCCATTCTAGATTGAGTAGGGATTAATCAGATGGTCATAGGGCCCACTCATAATGGTGGCCACACCCTTGATCTTATACTAACACTCGGATTAAATGTAGGAAGTATAGTCACATTTCCACAATCTGAAGCTATCTCAGATCATTATGTTATCTCATTCAAAATGTTTCTTAGTAATAATATATGCACCTCGCCACGCTATCATAATAAACGTACGTTTACGCCAGCTACTACGCAGAACTTTATCAATAGTCTCCCAGAGTTATCAACTTTGATTGTAACACTGTCACACCCCACAGAACTTGATCAGGCAACTGAATCTTTAGAGTTAACATTCCACAACACCTTAGATAATGTGGCCCCACTTAAAAGGAAAATAATCAGCGAGAAAAAACTAGCTCCCTGGTATAATGAGCACACATGCGCCTTAAAACTTACCACTCGAAAATTAGAACGTAAATGGCGGCAAACTAAATTGGTAGTATTCCAGTTAGCATGGAAGGAGAGCCTCCTGAGCTATAGAAAAGCTCTTAGTGCCGCTAGATCAATGTATCTTTCCACCCTAATAGAAGACAACAAAAATAATCCTAGATTTTTATTTAATATCGTATCAAAACTAACTGGGAATAAGAGCACCTCGGAAATAGGCACACCATCAATATTGTGGCGACGCATTCATGAATTTTTTCAACAGCAAAATTGAAAATATCAGGCAAACAATCCAGGCTATAAATTTTAAACCAAATAATTTGATCACTAACACTGTAGATAACAATATAACTATATCAGATCAGCGATTAGAATGTTTTACTCCCCTTCAGGCGACCGAATTAACAGACACTAATTTCTTCATCAAAATCACCAACTTGTGTACTAGATCCCTTACCTACACGTTTCCTTAAGCAGATACTACCAGTAGTCATCGAACCGCTTCTAAAAATAATCAATTCCTCCCTTAGCACTGGATATGTACCTAAATCTTTTAAACTAGCAGTTATCAAACCCCTAATTAAAAAACCTGACCTTGACCCCTGTTCGTTGTCCAACTACAGGCCAATATCTAACCTCCCCTTTATCTCCAAGATCCTAGAAAGGGCTGTAGCACAGCAGTTATGCTCATACTTACATAAGAATAACATCCATGAACCGTATCAGTCAGGATTTAGGCCTCATCACAGCACAGAGACAGCACTGGTTAAAGTTGCAAATGACCTATTACTGGCCTCTGATCAGGGTTGTGTCTCCTTGCTTGTGTTGCTTGACCTCAGTGCAGCCTTTGACACCATTGATCATACCATTCTCCTTGATAGACTAGAAAATGTTTTTGGAGTTACGGGAACGGCCCTCTTATGGCTTAGGTCCTACTTGACTGATCGTTATCAGTTTGTTGATGTAAATGGTGAGTCCTCTGCACATACTGAGGTAAAGTTTGGAGTCCCGCAAGGTTCTGTTTTAGGCCCACTGCTTTTCTCTTTATATATGCTACCTCCAGGTAATGTTATTCGTAAACACGGTATTAGCTTCCACTGCTATGCTGATGACACACAGTTGTATGTCTCAGCGAAGCCAGACGAGAGACACCAACTTAACAAAATTGAGGAATGTCTAAAGGATATTAGGCACTGGATGCTTACTAACTTCCTCTCACTCAACTCTGAAAAAACAGAAGTACTTGTACTAGGATCACATGCAGCTAGGAGTAGGTGCGGCAGTAAAAGACCTTGGTGTAATTATTGACCCCAGTCTTTCATTTGAAGCTCATGTAGATAATATTACCAGGATAGCTTTCTTTCATCTTAGAAATATTAACAGGATAAGAAATGCATTGTAATTTCAGGATGCTGAAAAATTGGTTCATGCTTTCATTACCTCTAGGTTAGACTACTGTAATGCCTTACTGTCTGGATGTTCTAATAGGTGTATAAATAAGCTACAGTTAGTTCAGAATGCAGCAGCCAGAATTCTTACTAGAACCAAAAAATATGATCACATCACCCCTATCTTATCCACACTGGCTCCCAGTCAAATCTAGTATTGATTATAAAATCTTACTATTAACATATAGAGCATTAAATGGTCTTGCGCCACAGTACCTGCACGAACTCCTGGTCTTTTACGATCCACCACGCCAACTTAGATCAAAAGGTGCAGGCTATTTGTTGGTACCTCGAGTTATGATGGCTACAGCAGGGGGCAGAGCCTTCTCTTACAGAGCCCCACAGTTATGGAATAGCCTCCCAATTAATGTTCGAGACTCAGACACAGTCTCTATGTTTAAGTCAAGGCTGAAAACCTATCTGTTTAGCCAAGCCTTTTGCTAATAGGTCTTTACTAGGCAAAGGAGCAGATCTGGAGGTTCTCGGGCATAGATTGTTTGGTGAACTGGGATGTTTGGATGCTGTCGCCCCCCCACTCTAACATGTTCACTCAGGTTTGTTGACTGTGGAGTGGGTGGCCGCCTTGTGTCCCAGAGTGCCATCATGTCCGTATTACCTTCTAGCTCTCCCTTTTAACTATGCTGTACTAGCTAGTCTTGCTGGAGTCTCTGCCTGCACTTGGCACACGATGTATATTTACCTTAACCATTATGTGGAAATGAACATCTAACAATGTCTCTCTCTCTCTCTCTCTCTCTCTCTCTCTCTCTCTCTCTCTCTCTTTCTCTCTCTCTCTCTCTCTCTGTCGAGCCACACATGCTACTCCTGAGACACCAGTGATCCTGACTCCTCCCGCCCTGTGGACTGATCCATCCTGGTGTTATCATCTTTCATCCCCCTGTCAGCCTCCTGTCTACATCGCCATCCCCTTTGTTCATGCCCCAATTTACTTTCAGTTGTAACTGCCCACGTGGTCGGCACCTATTGCACACCTGTCTGGCCAAGGAGGGGTCTCCTCTCTCTCTGGTCCTCCTCAAGATTTCTGCCATTTTCCCATTTCTCTTTTGGGATTTTGGGGAGTTTTTCTTGCCCGCGAAGAGGATTAAGTCAGGGGGTGCCGTCATATTTTGATTTGACTGTTGTGGCCTGTAAAGCCCTTTGAGACTGTAATATTGGGCTCTAGATAAACTTGAACTTGAACTTATATATGTGTGTGTGTGTGTGTGTGTGTGTGTGTGTATATATGTATACACACGAGTCATATCAGGGAACAGAGCAGGAGACTAATAGCAGTCTGATAGCATCACAGAGGATATCTATTAGAACAAAAACCACAACAACATTTAATTCATAATTGCAATAAAATGTCACTAAATGCAGCTACAATCCATATAATCTCTTTTTCTGGTTACGGTTATCCAGAATTTATGTGAAAATTAAAATCCATCATAATTACTAAACTGTCTCATGTGAAGTTGTAAGGTACACAAAGAGGAAACAATGATTATAAAGGGTTGTTGTTGAGGAGGAGTTTAGATAGTCTGCCCTCTAGAGGCTTACACATACACAGTGAGGAGAACCTCTTCTGTTCTCTGTTTCATTCAGTGCTTATTCGCAAGAGTTCAGTGGATATTCTTTCAGGGACATGACCAGATTTCATCAGTCATTGAACATAATGAACTTCTCCATATGCTTCTCCTTGGTATTTATCACACTAATATATTTGTCTGCTGTGTCAGTGAACTCTATTTTGAAGGCTCTACAATTTGTCTTCCATCATTTTTTAGCAACAGGGTTTTCTGAAGTAACTCTCCCCCTGGAGATGATATGCTGTAGATGCACTCTTATCTTTGACTCCATCAGGTTTTTGCACAGCCCTGCTTTCCTTTATCTCACTGTGACTCTCTGGTGCAGAAATACACAGCTGTGTCTTCAGTCTTCAGACTGTTCATCTGTAGATAGAGCTGATTCTTACTGTTGTCTCTGGAGATGGTGAACCTTCCCTCAACAGCACTGGAGTAATATATGCTATTACTGTCATGTGTAATTGTTGAAACCCATTCCAGTCCTTTTCCAGGAGCCTGTCTGACCCAAGACATATAGAAGCCACCAAAGTTAAACCCAGAGGCTGTACAGGTCAGTTTGTGAGATCCACCAGGTTTAATGATCACTGGTTCAGACTCAGTCAGTGTCTGACCCATCACACCTGTATACAAAGAGAATATAATAAATTAAACTACAATTTAAATTCAACAACATCACATGAAACTGGAAAACTTTCAAAACCATACATCAACATGAAATGAAATGTTCAGAAATCATCTTACACTGTTTGAACATCAACATGACAATCAAAAACAAAATATCTCTTGACTCCATAACTGAGCTGACAGGAGCTGCTTCTGAAAATCCCTTAGACACAGCCAGGGATGAAAAGAGACGTGATTATAAAGGACTGAAGTGGAGTATAACTTTGCATAGTCCACCCTCTAGAGTCTTAAACAGATACAGTGAGAAACATTGTGATCAGAGTTTGAAATCTGTGAAGATTGTTCCCTATCATAGATCAGAAAAATTCAGCTATATCTGTTACATTTCATTCAAAACTATACAGTAATTTATGAAAACCCAACTTTGTCACCGTATAGCACACACATGGTTCATACAATCCAATTCTGTTTGAACCAGTTACACACTGCTGTGCTCAATCTAAAATACTTTTAATGTTTCTACTTTTCTAATGACATAGTCTGGGTTTGATTTTTTTCAAAGATATTGTTAGAGTAAAGTACATGAATATATTGACCAAACACAACACACAAGACCAGTACTGCACACTGATGAAAATATTTATTTCTCTCCATATTGAAAATCAGTCAATACATCCATGTATTTCCAAAGGTTGCATTTTGCACTGAAAATCATAACAGAACATATTCTATCTATCTGGACGTAACACTTCGTCCACATCACTATGGGTATGGCTACATCCTCTCTTGCACGACAGTGACGGAAGAGTCTTCTTGAACGGTGAATCCATCCTTGCACAGACCCTGCATCAATTTGGTCACAGGCCTCCTCCATGGTTTGAATGAGGGGTATCCTGACATAGGACTGGAGATTGAAAATGCTCCACTGCCATGCTGAAAAAAACCTCAATAGGGTTAAGGAAGGGAGAGTATGGTTGGAGGTATTGGAGTGAAAAGTGTGGATGCTGATGAAACCAGTTTGGACTAGCGCAGACTGGTGGAAAGATATGTTGTCTCAGATGACAGTGTATCTCATCTGCTCTGCATCCATTTGGTCCTCTGCTGTAACAATGTTGTGTAGTCTGTCCACAAATGTTAGTATGTGGGCTGTGTTGTAAGGACGCAAGTTGGCATGGAGGTGGAGGACCTGTTTCTGCGTGATTGCAGTGCACATTGTGCTGTTACTACCACGTTGGCCTGGGGCATTCAAAATAGCTCTGTGGCCAATGTTCCATTTTTGCTGAAGACAGGTAAGCTCACCTGTTGCTTTTTTATAGTGCTTATGCCTGATTTGTGAGTTTACAGTTAAGCACGAAAGTGTCTGTACACCTGACAACCGTGTTTGGTCAATTGATTCATAATTGTGGTATTTTGAAGGGCAACATCTTGAATTGGCAAAGAAGTGACATCATGTTAGATTTCTGTGTCTAATGTAGAGAAGTGTGTTTAGTGTTTTGCAAAACACTGTGTGTAGACTGAGACTGTAGTGTGAGACTGAGAATGTGCTTATAGTTGTGCAGATCTGGGCTGAGATTTCGCTCCTTGAATGTCAGGTTTAACTAACTGTGTGTTATTTTTAATTTTAGTGTGTAAGCAATCGTAAAAAAAAAAAAAAAAAACTGTGAAGATGTGGAATAATTTTTAAGTTGAAGGAAGTAGGGACTCATTCATATTTGGAAACCACCAAAACAGTTACACAAGCAAAAATACAGCTTTACTGACATTTACCTAAAAATCACTCAGATAACAGAACCCTGGTATATTGAACCTGAGAGGATATTATTATTAACATCTAATATAAAGAACCATAAAAAAACAATTACACACTCAAGAAACCAACTATAAGGAAAGGTAAGGGTATTACTTAAATGTTGGGGTTGTAGAAGGATGATACCCTAATGTTTCTCTTGTCCCTAACCTCTGCCATGAACAAGTTCATGTCTTACATGGTTTTGAATGTGAAATAAAATGGGGCTCTTATTTTATCACCATCATCCATAAGTGCCATACAATGTTCATGCAGTTGTGCAAGGGCATTCAGTGCATCTTCCTCCGCCATGCGAAGAATCTGTGGCATCAACCATTAGCTCTTCAGCACATGTTGATGTTTCTAAAGCCATTCAGCACCTGCTCTGATGTTTCTGATCACATCGTTGTTCTTTGTGAGAAATATCTGAAAACAAAAAGTAATCAACATTTTGACAATATGAGGTAAACCTCATAAAATGTAAAGAGTAAATGTCTAAACACTCTGAAGACCTGTATAGTAACACAACTGTTTTCTGTGCATCCCTCAAGACTCTGTGGTGGCCTGACCCCCTCCAGTGCCCCTCCACCATGCTCCATTTCTCCTCTTCCATTCCTTGACTGTAAAATAGCACAATGTGATATACCATATTTAAATTGTCCACAGAGCCACAATCATATTAACACAATGCAACATATTTAAAGAAGTGTATTACTTGTCCCATATATCATACAGCTCCAGACTAAGTGCTGATGAATTTCTAATTCACTTACTTGAAAATTCAAGTATTTGCATCAGTCCATTTCACAGAACCCAAACAACAAAGGTCAAGATCCCTACCCTAGTTTTGAGATATCATATGTCAAATTATAGAGTAATGAGTATTAAATCAACCTACCACACTGTCAGTAGGGCAGACCCAACTGCCATGGCCTCCTCACTCCAGAGTGCAAATTGCCTTCCATGTCTATGATAAAAAATAAATAAATAAATAAATAAAATGAGAATGTAAAGCATGACAGTTTGTAAAAAGAAAAAAAAAAAAAAAAGCTTGAAAATCCTACCCGGGGAGAGCATAATTCTCCATGAGGAGTAAGCACCACCACCGTCTGATGACTGGAATGTCATGCTGATGACATGAATATTAATGTTTAAAATGAAAAAAAGTGACAATAATTTAAGTTTAATGTGCCTCAGTAATACTTCCAGCAGTGAAATCAAAGGACTCATTCAAGATGATGTGTAGGGCATACTGAAACATATCAATTTTGCAATATGTTACTTTTTATTCTACAGACTGGATAGAAACTGATAGGTCTAATAACTTACCATAATCATGAAGATCCCACACGATGTCATGTGGAGTTGCTGGGGGATAAGCTGAAATGGCAAAGAGCATTTAAAAGGAAAAGAAATCGAACAGGACATATGACAGAATTACAAGGCTATTTAGACTGTGCACACATACAATAAGCCTCAAACTATAACTTTTACAATTTCTTGTCATGAGTGTGTACAAGTAAAAAGATGGTATGTAACTGATTGCATTCAATTTAGTATTAAGATGTCGCTGCCTAAAGAATATAAAATTGCAGTAGCAGCCTATTTACAGGTTATAGTTAGTTATATAGTTAGTTACATAGTTATGGTTATATATACAGTTAGCTCGCTAGACAGATGAAGCTTTCTGAAGTTATAGATACATTCGCCAAAGACAACTTACCTTCTTGTTGGACTGCCTAGTTAAAATGTAATTTAAAGATGATCTTTACGTTTACTTGCTGAGAATGGCTTATAATATTCAACTGAACAAAATGGGCAGTGAAATTTGCCGCAGCATGTGCGACATCGCTCATACACTGGCAATGAAAACCCCTCTTGAATGGTAATATGCATGGCAACACATACAAACAACACCAACGATCTATAATATATCCCTGTATGTCGGTTCACATGATGCCCTACTGCGCATGTGTTCAGTGGCACTGGCCTGAAACTGCTGGAGTAAAACTGCGGCTCTGCAGGCAGACCCTTCTCGAGCCATCTATAGAGCATTGGCTTGGTGGCTCTGAGTTGAGCAAGTGAGTGAGGCAGAGGGAGAGATGACGGAGTTTTGAGAAAAGCGAACAGTAATAAACAAAAAAACAAAAACAAAAAAACCCCAAAACAAACCAAAAACCAACAACAACAACAACAAAAACATGAGACTACCAGATATGTAGTAATAAGAGTAGTTCAGTGTAAAGTGTGTTTGCAAGTTATACTGCTGTAAAAACCTGAGCATAAGACTGCAAACTAGTGAAAAGCTGAATATTTACACCGTGATAGCTCAGTAAAACTTTGACGCCATTGCTGATATTGTGTAGTTAGTCCTTCAAGTTAGCTAGTCTAGCTTGCGCCCACAAGGGACATTTCAAACTGCCCAGATGGCGCTCCAGGTGACCTAGAGAAAGCTTTGTAGCTCCTCTGGCAACGAAGGAGAAAGAAGATTTCCCTTGTCTGTCCGCTACAGTCAGCCATCATCCCACCAGTTTGACCCAACCACTACGTTTGGAGACTCAACATTAGGACTCTGACTCAGCCTCCACTATTGTGAGTATGCACCTTTTATTTGCTGCTCAGTTAGAGTGAAACGGTTTCAACTGTTTTTGGCCACTACGTTCCCCAACATCGACCAGGCCTGTAACAGGGTTTGTTTTCTTTAATTTTCCTTTTCTGGTTGCCGGCTTTTGTTAGTGTGTGTGGGCCCACCTGGTTATTAAGTGTCAGTTAGAGGCACCATAGGATTTCTTTCTTTTTTTTTTTTTTTTTGTTCTTTGACATTGCTCTGGGGTATTTGTGGTTGAACAAAAAGTACATTAAATTATAAAATATATGTAAACTATAGTAACAAGCATACCTTGAACGGACCTAGATAAGATTTATTTGTGTGAATATAAATTTGTTTCTTTTGTGAAAGGTCAGTAACCTACTATTTTCTTGGTTTACTACTATTTATTTTATTGTGAATCTTTTATTTTCTTGATATTATCATTTTCCCCTTTAGCTAATAAATGTTGAGTTAATTTGTGGGGACATAGTTGTTCTATGATTTCTTGTGGGTATAAACCTAGGAATAAGGGTTTAACTAAAATTAAATTTATGAACTCAGGGTGCTACCTATAGGAAAAGGTACTGAAAGCGTTAGATCAATCATTGATAATACAGCAGGAAAAGATGTATTAAAATATGATTGGGAAACTAGCATTGATACAGACTAAACGTACATTGTGTAAGGCATAGGACAGAGTGGTTGGCCAAGATGGTGGGAAAACCTTGCTTTAGTGCAGAGAACAAATGGTCAACTCTGTTTAATAGTCATTAATCATTTAATGTAGCTTTCTCACTGTCTCCCTTGACCAGTCACATCTTTTCTCTCTCTCTCTCCCCCCTTTTTATTTAAACAACCAATACTTGTACTCATTTTAGACACCCTATGGGAAAAGTCCATGTTTCTAGATGTAACGCAAAATACTAAGCTAGACATTAGAATCTAATACACAACGACATCAATAACACCAACATATAGTTCTGTTGAAACACTGAATTCCTCAACTTAGTCATGGCATCAACTATGAGAACACAAGGCACACAGTCAATGAACATTTCACAACAGTTCTTCACTTTACAATAAAATGTTTGAAACATGAAGATGATGTAACTGGCTGGCTGCTAATAGGTCTAGAGAACTGAGCAGAGTCCTCTGAGGAACTTGGCATGCAGTCCTCGTTCTGTGATGCTGCCTGACAAGCTGATTGCACTGATGTCACAGGCAGCCCTTATGGAGGAGCTGGCAGTGCAACAGACTGTTCCTGGATTAGACTGAATGGACTGAATGACAGCACAAGGTCCTTTCCAGTGAGATGCTAGCTTACACCTGGATCATTCAGACAGACTAACTCTCCTTTCTGGCAAGGCAAGTGTATCACCTTTTTTGTCATATTGTGCCTTCTGCTGGAGATGGGAACATTGACTTGTTCATATTCTTGGATCAACTGGCAGGCCAGCTGTAGCTTCCTGCAGACAGACATGATGTGTTCTACAGGAGTTCCAGGAGTTGCACCAGAAGGCTTGCTGGGAGCAGAGAGATGCTGATGAAAAGACAACCTGTCTTCACAACCATGGACTGAGAAGAAGGGGGTGTATCCTGTTCTGGTGTGAACACTGGTATTACAGGAGAGCTGGATCAAGGGTAATAGCATCTCCCATGGATCTGGCTCCTAATACATACATTTTGCCACCATGGCTTCCCAGATGGGCACTCCAGGGTCAGAAAGATTTCATAGGAAACCCAATGCATTTTGTTTTGTTGTCTTATATCTGCTCTCTCCATGAAATTTCCAAATTGAGTATATCTAGTCCCAGTGTTTCTCATTGACACATACCTAAATATTTTTTATTCAGCAGTGCAGCTTTTTGTGTGACTGTGAGTCTCTGGCACAGTAATAAACAGCTGTGTCTTCAGCTGTCAGGCTTTTCACCTCTAAATGCAGATTGTTTTGGCTGGTGTCTTGGGTGATGGAGAACTGACCCTGGAGAGACTGGGCAAATGCTATAGCAGTGCATCTGTCAATGTATCTAATCCACTCCAGTCCTTTCCATGGTTTCTGACAGATCCAGTGCATCCAGTTGCTTCTCATAGAGAATCCAGACATAGTACAGGACAGAGTGACAGACTGTCCAGGATTCTTCACCACAGACTCGCCACATATGAGGTCAGTGACTGTCCACAAACACCTGGGAAAAAGAGAGAATTAACATCAAGTCATATGAGATTTTTATATCTGAGAAATTCCTCGCTGGGCAGCATGGTGGCGCAATGGGTAACGCTGATGGGTTCAATTCCCAGCTGGGCGGCCAGGGCCCCTATCTGTGTGGAGTTTACATGTTCTCCACATGCCTGCGTGGGTGTTCTCCACATGTTTGCGTGGGTTTCCTCCAGGAGCTTCGGTTTCCTCCCACAGCCCACAGTCCAAAGACATGCAGCTCAGGTGAATTGGAGACACTAAATTGAGCCTAGGTATGAATGTGTGTGTGTGTGTGTGTGTGTGTGTGTGTGTTAGTCTGTGTGTCTGCCCTGCGATAGACTGGCAACCTGTCTAGGGTGTTTCCCCACCTTTTGCCCAGTGAACACTGGGATAGGCTCCGGCACCCTTTAATTAGGATAAGCGGCTTTGAAAATGAGTGAGTGAGTGAGTGAGTGAGTGAGTGAGTGAGTGAGTGAGAGAAATTCGTCAAAAAAATATAGTACTCAATTGAGGTGAAAGCCAGGAACACTCCATATTTCAGAACATCCATTGTTTTTTGAGAAATGCGAAACTACAGCAGTGTGAAAACTCATCACCTCTATAAGCATCTGAGACTGTATGTAAATGAGGACTGAATATGGCTCTTAGTATTGTGGACAAAATTTGCTTAGATTGTAAAGATGAAAAGAAAGACAGTGATTGGTCATGGAAAAATGTTGTCATTGTTCACTGCATATTAGTCACTCCATGAAATAAAACTAAATCAGATGTGATATTCCCTTTGGTTTCTTAGCACAGTATGGGAAAAGATCAGCATGAGATAGCTGATTAACCTTTATGGTTCAGATTTTTTTTTAAAAATATAAAAAAATATGACATGAAAACATAAAAATATGAATGTTCACATTTCAGTGTGTATGTGTGCATGCGTGGGTTTGTGTGTGTGTGTCTGTACGTGTCAGTACTCCTGTCAGGACTTTGTTTTTTGGCCGCCCTGCTGGCCATTCTGGGAATTGTGCTGCCATGTGCCTTTGTTTGTGTCTTGTTTTGCCATGTGCTTCTGTTTGTTCCCATGTTCTCCTGTCCCCGCCCCTCACCTGATCCCTATTATCACCTTATTGTCTTCCACCAATCACCTGTCCTTGAAGACAATTGTTCTGTGTATTTAAGTCCTGTGCTGGTGTCTGTTCTTTGTCAGATTGTGACCGTTTCCTGTGTGTGAAAGTTGCCCTCTGTGATTTGTGAGTTTGATCGTGTTACCTGGACCTGTTTTTCGCTTTACGTTTTGGATTTGGTTGCCTTTTGGATCTCTGGTTTTGACCTTGTTTATACTCTGTTTTTGACCTATCTTTTGAATAACGATTCGGATTTGTTTGCTCTCTGGATTCCTGGTTTAGACCTTGGACTGGACACTGTTTCTGAGATTGGCTCCTGATTTTTGCCCTTTTGAATAAATCTTATTTTACCCAGTGGGGTCTGCGATTGGGTCTTGGTCTGTCCAAACCTCACAGTACGTCTGTGTATGAGTTCATTTGTTGCCTGTATCTGATCTCTCACAGCTGAAAAATGTGATGTTGAACTGAAATGATAAACACAGTAACCCTGCTAATCTGATAATTTATTGATAATTTTTTTTATTTATTGTCTCATGTCTGTTGAGACAGGAAGCAGCTGCCAGCAGTAACAACGATGCAGAAATCAAAGTTCTTCATGAAACTCACAATAAAAATATAAGTCTGTTTAGGCAAAAGAAATGAGTTTTAGACATTTGTAAATCTTGACATTTTTTTATTAGACCTGTACTAATAATACTTGAAATTAAATTATCCTGAGACTAGCTCTGTTTTAGAGTTTTCTCCTAATACTCTGGACTGTATTTACTGTAAATACTCCTTTGTATAGTAGTTATTTTTTTCTTCATCCTGCCTTCAGCGTGACAGTCGTTTAACACTTTTCCAGTGTCATGTATTTATTATTTATTATTGTTATTATTCTTTTCTCCTGATTTTTTTTTTTTTTACACATGTACTTCTACCAATATCTCTTTCATGTTTTTGTACAGCACTGCCTCCCTTTATCTCTCTGTGAGTCTCTGACACAGTAATACACAGCTGTGTCTTCAGTCTTCAGACTGTTCATCTGTAGATAGAGCTGATTCTTACTGTTATCTCTGGAGATGGTGAACCTTCCCTGAACACAACTGGAGTAATACATTTTACTACTGTCATATTTGATATGACACCCATTCCAGTCCTTTTCCAGGAGTCTGTCTGATCCAGTGCATGCTATAGCTCCCAAAGTCAAACCCAGATGCTGTACAGGTCAGTTTATGAGATCCACCAGGTTAATGATCACTGGTTCAGACTCAGTCAGCGTCTGACCCATTACAGCTGCCAAAATAAAAATATAGTAAATAATCACGTAAACCCTTAATTATAAGAACATCATATGAAATTGGAAAATATTAAAAATCTCTCATCAAAATGATATAAATTTTTTGAAAATGTCTTACATCGTTTAAACATGAGCATGACAAGAAAAATCAAAATATCTCTTGACTCCATAGCTGAGCTGACAGGAGCTGCTTCTGAAAATACTGTACACACAGACAGAGATGAGGAGACGTGTGATTATAAAGGACTGAAGTGGAGTATAACTTTGCATAGTCCACCCTCTAGAGGCTTAATTAGAAACAATGAGAAGCAATGTGCTCTGGGTTAGGAATCAAAAAACACTTTAAAATATTTAATAAGGAAGATTACTATTTATATTGCATTCGTATGCAGGATTAGCAAACAAACCAACCAACCAATAAATAAATGAATGAATAAAGTGAACAAAGATGAAATTAAAGTACAAATTGATTAATTTGCTCACAAATGTACAAAAAACCTTTAACACTAACCAAAAACTTTTTCTTTTTCTTTTTTTTTCTTTTTTTTTAATCTCTTTTACAACTGAGTTCTTCAATAATATTGTGGCATGGACACAATGAGATATGGAAAGCCTTGTGGACTCTTTTGTTTTAAATTGGGTTGTGGAGCTTTTCTATTCCACATAACTGATTATCTCTTATCCTTCAGATGTTTGATTGGACTGAACCATGCCTGTGTAGTATATGACTCCTCTTTCTTTATTGAATGGAATACACTGCTCCCACTGGAGATTAAGTTAGTTACTGGTAGGTTTATCTCCTCATCTGGTACTATTCAACTGGGTGAATAAAAGCAGATGGAGCTGCTGATCAACACAAACAGAAGTTTATTGCTTGAATTTCAAATCTCCTAAGTGGGTTTGGTTCATACAAGAAGTGATATGAGTAGAGTACAGATGTCAAGTATAAGGCAAAACAGTGAAAGGCAAAATAATTTGATCCATCTCTCTCATTTAAAGCAGAAACACTCACTACTCTAATTCATACTCACTGGTGGATGGCTGCAGTACCACATGCAAAACATAGTGGCCTGAAAGGTCAGTGTTCTAAAAATTATGCCACACTATGCAAACCCAATAACTCAGATAACAGCAGTGTCATGTTATGCGTTCCAGCAGAGGATAGTTGATGCAGCTGTTTGTTTGTCACAAACCACAAATAAATGCAATAAAACAATCCAAACACAAACAGCAAAGTACCAAACAAGACTGAGGTGGAAAATTAGAAGAATAGTAAAATAAATCACCCCCTCACATAAGGTTCACAGCTATGTCATGTTGTTCTATAACATTTGTGAATGAGTCAAGGAATGTCGATTGTACTTGTGGCATGGTCCGAAATTCCATTCACAGGGGGTACTAACCTCTGAGGTGACATGGTCTTCATTTGAGATGATAAACCTGGCATCTTTTAGGAGTTGTGACAACTGAGTTTCTGCTTTGATGTGCATTATTTCTGAATGCAGGGTCGGCTCGGGCAATGGGAGAGCATGGTCAGGATCAAAGTGAAAGGGAAAGGGAAAGACAGGAGGAATTAGGGAAGGAGGTGTCAGAGAAGGCTGGGGGTGGGGCGGGAGTGGAGTCTAGACAATTTCTAATATCACATTCAGAGAAACATTTTTTAACCCATGTAAATGTAAAAAGTCTCTCCTATTGCCGCACGACAGGTACAAATAAACTGAAATAATCCATACACCAGCTATGCACTCTTAATTTGTCTAATGGCATCTGTAGTGGGTAACTCCAGTCTAAAGTAAGACCTGAGGGCTCTCTCATCCTTAACAGGACTGCTGAAATCGATATCACAGGTCATTTATCTGTTAGTATAGGCCACATTGAGGATTTGTACAGCTCCTCTACCAGATGGAAATAATGTGTGTAACGGGCACAGTAATATATAGCTTTGTGTTCAGTCTGCAGATTATTCCCTTGTAATGTTATTGTGTTACTGCTGGTGTCTCTTGAGATGCTGAACTGGTTTTTCAGAGACTCCCTGTAGTATGAGCTCCCATCATAGCTGATCGATCCAATAAACTCCAGAGCTTTTCCTGCTGGTTGACAAATTTAAGCTGTAGCATAGTCTGTAGCAGAATATAAGGGCTTGCAGATGAAGGTCATTTGCTGACCTGGACGAATTCAGGCTGAATCAGCGCATCAGAGTGGACACCTGGAAGTGATTCAATCATTGTCACAAAGACCTGACACTCAAATGCTGTTAATAAAATGGATTGCAAAATATTGCATCTTTAATCTCTTATTAGATAAAGGAAACTCACAGGATGTGGCTACCAAGAGCTGCACTAGAGACACAGAGAACATAATTGGTTTTGAAATTAAATAGTAACTTTTGAGTATGGCTCCTCTAGAGCTCAGAGATTGTTTAGGATTAAAACAGAGATTGGCCACGCGAGACAGAAGTAAGGAGAATTTGCATAGAGGAGTCACGCCACACGCATATTTTTCCATATTTTTTTCTTCTTTGTAATTTCTGGCACATTAAGTATTTAAACTTTAAAAGAAGAAGAAGAACAAGAAGAAGAAGAAGAAAAAGAAGAAGAATCAAATTACAGCATCATGCAAATTGTGTAAAACCTTGAATTTGTGACCTTTAATTCCAGTTATTTCAATGCAAAAGAGTGAGATGATTTCATTTTTTTGTTAAATTTTTTTCTTTATCTGTTTCTTTATATATTCATCAACTTATGTCAAGGCCAGATTAATATCTATCATAAGTTTCTAGCGGTTTAAATTCTATCCATATGTTTATAAAATGTGCCTTTCAGATGTCACTGAAAATATGCAGTGTCATTTACAGATAGATATCGCCCTCTGCAGGTCAGCAGCAGCACTTGAAGGAGAGTGATTTTATACTCCAACACTTTGTGAAGTTTCCCTTTTTACTCTGTTTTTATGCCTTAACAATATTACATTTTAAATCGTTGAGATTCTCGAATGGCTCGTTCAGCTTCTTGTCCATGTCCAGTCAGCCCGTGTATAAGATTTTCAATGAGTCACCCTTTTATTACTCCAGAAACACACACACACACACACAATTTATGGGCCTTCATTCTCCAAGGAACTTGTCACGCTGGAGGTGTGGTGCAGGACCCAAGTGCAGAGACACAATGATGAAGGTGACAAACGGAAGACTTTACTTGAACTGAAGATCAAAATACATGTGCACAACAGGAACAAAAACCAATAACAAAAAGGTGCAGCTTGACAGTGCGCAAAATACAAACAACGATAGACAAAAGACAAGTTCAAGTTCATTTAGAGCCCAATATCACTGTTTACAGTCTCAAAGGGCTTTACAGGCCACAACAGTCAAATCAAAATATGACGGCACCCCCTGACTTAATCCTCAAGGCAAACACTAGGACTTAAATAGAAGGAGAAACTAAACAGGGCAAAACAGGATTGGGTAAAATTAACAAGGTCAATAATTAGACAAACGGGAACAGGTGAGGGGCAGAGACAGACAGAGATCAGGCACACAAAGACATGACAAACTAAAAGTCCAAACTGAGGTGCAGGCTGTGACAGAACTGGGATTAGGTAAAACATAACAGAATCCAGTGCCAACTTCATATGACTGACTCAGTAATATATTTTGGCAGACATGTGTTGACAGTTACATTGAATGATTAGAGTGCTGATCAGTCCCTCCAGGCTTTCGCGGGCCTTTTTTTGGGATTGCTGTGGCCTAAAATGCCTGATTTCATGGCAGCTTTTCTAAAAAATTGCGATGCATGTTGCAATGGTCTTAGACGTTTTTTTTTTTTACAATGAAATTGCGGGAGCAAGTGAAAATTCCAAAAAATAGTTAAGAATACTTAGTGTGTAAGCTTTGGACAGTGTGTAAGCTTTGTTGGCATTTCTACCTTGCACGACCAAGAATGTACTCCTGCAGTGTGTGCAGAACGCAGCATTTTCGTTGCAGGCGACTTCATGAAGAAACGGGTAGCCTTCTAGAGGTCTTTAGAAAAGACTGACTTTCTCTTCGGCATGACGCTAACCGTTAAGGCTGATTTATACTTCTGCATAGGCTCTACGTGGAACCTGCGCCATAGCCTTCGCAAGTGGCCTATGCCGTTGTGAGCATTCATACTTCTGCATTGGTGTGTCTGCGTCGCTCTGTATTTACATCGCCAAAACGCTAGTTTGCAGAGGGATTTCTATGCCGCTGTGTTGATTTCCTCGTGCATTACAAACGATGGCAAAAATAATGTTAAATAAACAGTCAGAATTCAGTCCTCGCACAGCAATATCTGTAAAACAAGTTTTGCATTCAAAAGACTAGTGTCTAAACTTTGGGGGACAAACAAACGGAGCTCTCACATAAGTGCTCAGTTTGCTATTTTGCCGAAAATTTTCAGTGGCGACTGAACCTGAGTGGGTCATGTTGGAATCGGAGCTAATAAATGTTGAACAAAGGTTGCTTTTACTGAAATTACTGCAACACAGAAAAGAGAGAAGACATCGGAGCAGATGGTGTGTAGGACCATTGAACCGATTGAGGCGGAAGGAGGGTGATGCTATCAAGCAGACAGTTACAGTTGTTGTGGTCTGCTTCAACTCGTGTCGCCGTGACGTGTAGTTACATTTCTGGGGAGGTACACATGAGGCTACAGAGTAGGCTACGGCGTAGGGTACATGGCGTAGGTACAGCGTAGATTTGCCACAAAGGTATAAATTGACCTTTAGCGTACTGACAGATTCTGTCAGAAAGAATCAGCTTTATATTAATAACTTTGACAGCAACACACTGATTGTGCGAGGGACTGCTATGGTTAGTGAACTACGATGATTGGTAAAATTTGTAGAAAAGTTGCGTTGATTAGACAAAATTGCAAGGGCGCGCAGAATTCACGGTGATTGGTTGAATTTGCGTTAATTGTTGTGATTGTGATGCGGCATCGCGAAACTCTGGAGGGACTGGCTTATAGACAACATTCATAATAAAGTCCAAGTTTATTTATTTATTTATTTTGTTATAAACAATCACATCATATGTCGTTGAAAGTCAAATCTGCTGAGGAGTTCTGTTTCACAGCAAATATAGGACCAAAGACAGTGTCCACTTCTCCAAATTCACTTTCACTTCTGTAGCTCATCGGACATGCAGATAAAAGAGAAGTATGAGTTGTTTAAACGTATTCTCTTTACTGCAACACACAGTCCATTGACCATACTGTACATGTACATGTTTTAGCTGTGACAGCACTGTGAGATAATTCATTTGTTTCCTCATTTACTGTAAACTATGCTCCAGTCACTATGTGTATTCACAAAAACCACACAATAAAAATTATTTGCTTGTTTTAGTTCTCTACTCAATCCAAGTGCCACCCTGACCGATCTTTTAATCTCATTGTGCTTTTTAAGAAGATTTCATTAAGTATTTATCTGTAAACTTGACAGAAAAATGTTGTTAAAATTGTAATTATGTCAGTGTTGAAAAATAAGCATTTACTGATACATCAGCGTTCGCATTTCCTCCTTAAGATGAAATGCTCTCATAAAGGAGAATTTGACCTTACGCTGTATCACAGGTAATCTTCCAGTTTTACTATGGGAGTGATTTGTCTGACTCCATAGTGCTGAGACAGACTGCAGCTATAGGCCACATGTATTTAAAACACTATAGCCATGTTTTGGAAAATGTTAAAGCTGTACTGATTAGGGTGAATTTCAGCTGAACTACTTCTTCATTGAAACTCTTTTCTATGTTGTCCACCAAAGCCTTTTATTAAATATATGTATACAGTAAATTTAAATAAATTAACTAAACTTAAAAAAATCATGCAAACTCATTGCCTTGAGTTAAGCAAGTAAAGTTACTTAATAAAAGCAATCTTGTTTTAATTATGAGTGACTATTTTTCAGTGACCCACACTTTCACAATGATTAATATTTACTAATACAGAGAAGCATTTTCAACTTGTGCCAGCCAACTTAGCAACACTCTGTATTTATTTGTGTCCAAAGCTTACACACTAAGTATTCTTAATAGCATGGATATAAGTGCATTAATGAGTTTTAGATGAGTTAACAGTAAGTGATGCTCTCTAGTAGAATATACTGTGTCGACTTTGACTTTCTCTGGAATGATGATGCAGCTTTTGACCGCATGGGTAATCTGAACCCCTCTTCTCAGCTTTCACTCTAACGATATTGGATACAGCAATGAAGCCAGATACCAGACACAGTGATAACGCAATTTTCGCCATAAAACCGCGGAAAATTCCAAACACTCTCTCTTTCCAGCTCTTCAATTCTCCAACTCCCTAGTAGCGGCTCGCTCTATCAGCGGCTCGCTCTAGCAGCAGCTCGCTAGCAGCGGGTGTCTCTAGTGGGTGTTCTTTCCTGCATACAGAGACTCCGTTACTCTCTGGCATTGGATCTCTCGGGCGAGTGATCCTATTGGGATAAAGAGACACCGTTTCTCTGCCGAAGAAAAGAACAGGGAAACAATGAAGTGAGACATTTGTACGGCCAGATGACAGGTCAGAAGGCTCGGGCTTGGTTGAGGAAGCAGCGGGCTCAGGAGACGGCTGATCATAAACAGGTGGAATGACAATACTGTCTCCAACCGATGACTTTACCGGTAGCCCAATCTAGATGGGGGTTGTGTTGAGATAACAAAGAATGACCCAAAATCAGAGGTGCATTAAGGGAGGAAATCAGATGAAACTGAATCAACACAATGGTTATAACCTAGTGGAAATTCCAGTTGAAAAACCAGTAGCTAGTCTATTGGGATGAACTAGTCTCTATTGGTCTGTACTGGTTTCAATTGGTTCCAACTGGGTTTTCAGATTCTATTGGTTTGCCCAGTTAAGAATACCAGTTGAAACCGTTTAAAACCCGTTCAGACCAATAGAGCCATGGACAGTGGCTGCTCCACCGGTTCCACCCAGTTGAAACCAATAGGATGTAACTGGTGTTGTCTGCTATTCATTTCAACTGGAAACAATTGGTCTCAACTGGTCTAACAAACCCAATACCTGCACTTGGTGAGAAAGTGCTGTACATTGAGAATGCGCTCAAAAATAATGAAATATAATGAAATGAATTGTTTGATTCATCAATTAACAACGTACAAAGTGCACTAAAGAGAATACATTGGGGTTTTTTTTAAATGTCCAGTCATTTGTAAAACGTTTGAACCATTAGTGTTTCTTTTAAAAATAAGTGTTTTTAAATTGAACATGAATTCATACTCAATTTAAAAACACTAAGGCAGCACTGGATGGGAGGTCACCGCCATTAAGAACGACAAAGTATGATTTTAAAAGTGAAATTCTGTATTGTACCATTATCAGCGAATGTTGTATGCCTGGTTATAACCGTGTTTAGGCCTATTAAGTAGCCTAGAATTTGACACTGCCGTTTAAATGTTTAGAAATTTCCATCCTCCAACGTACTGTATAGCCTATTAAATCAATTAAACAAAACATTTCCTGAGGTACTGTACTGCCACTTAAAAATGATTTTATATTCGTATTTTTATGTTTCTATATTTTCTTTATGTTTACATTTTGTAGTTATATTTTAATTCCTTCTATGTTGCTTGGCACTCTGACTCTCGTTGTACATTTACGATGACAATAAAGGCATTCCTTACATTTACTTGTTGCCTGTATTTCAGTATTTTCTGTTAAATTGTTATTATCAAGGTGTATATATAGATTGCAGTATACAAAGGTGTGTGTGTTCTCAGCCTGTGTGGACGTGGTGGAAGTAAACTGTTAAAACATAAATTGCATGCAGTGATGTATTCACTATAATTACAGGTTCCACCAACTGAAATTAGTTTAATCCATTTAAATGCCAACTGTAACATTTCACACACCACGTGAGTTCACGTGAACTCAATAACCCAGTTGTCTCCAGCTAAAACCAGTACAGACCATCTGAGACCAGTTCAGACCAATACATTCCAGTAGAAATTTCTATTGGTTTTTCTACTGGGCATTCCAGTTGAAACCAGTTGAATGTGTTTCAATTTCCCTATAAAAACCAATAGGAACCAGTTGAAATTGCTATTGGTTTTCAACTGTATTTCTACTGGGATTTTTTACTGGAATTTCCACTAGGTAATTACCAGAAAGGACCAGAAATAGTGGCTCTGAACGATGAGTCACACGGGCTAGAAGTCGTCCATCTAATGCGTTGGCGTTCACAGTGTGAGCGAGCGGCTCGAGTGAAATTCTGGCTTGAGAGGCTAGGGTAGCATCCATGAAATTCTCATCAGCTTCAGAGTCTACCAACGCAAGCAGGGGTAAGGATTGTTGTTTCTAGCACAGTGTTGCAGGCAATTGCATTCTGGGTCGTGAAATAGGGGAGGCCATTCGGCTCACCAGCACCCCCACTGCAGCTGGTGAGCCTATTATTTTGGGCGAAGAGAGCAGGTGGCAAGAAAGTGACTGGTCTGTCCGCAATACAGACACTCAACCGCTCTCATCCTGCGGAGACGTTCGGCTACTGGTTTTTCAACTGGAATTTCCACTAGGTTATAACCATTGTGTCGATTCAGTTTCATCTGATTTCCTCCCTTAATGCACCTCTGATTTTGGGTCATTCTTTGTTATCTCAACACAACCCCCATCTAGATTGGGCTACCGGTAAAGTCAGTGGAGACAGTATTGTCATTCCACCTGTTTACGATCAGCCGTCTCCTGAGCCCGCTGCTTCCTCAACCAAGCCCGAGCCTTCTGACCTGTCATCCCAGAATATCACGATCTAGGTGATTCACGATCTCCATTTCCGCAACGTCCAATGTATACTTGTACGGTAAAGAGGTAGTGTACACTCCGCTTTGGTAGGTGCTTGTGTGGCTGTGATCCACATTTTAACCTAGAATAGAATGTGTTTATCCAGCTTACGATTTGAAGGCTGCAGCGAGGAAATGCTAGCACCCAAAGTACTATGCCCATTGAGTCGTTCACTGCTACTGCGGTGGTTAATGCAGGGGGACTTAGCATGCCGTTGCTATACCACCGTCGACCGGCTTATGTCACCTCAGCGTTCCTACTGGCGGTGGGAATGCAGGAAAAAAGCCCTAGGGCGTATGTAGTTCTAGGTGAAGCTCCCCAGGGGGTAGTTCCTATCGAATAAGACCCTATAACTGTTCGGTCCAAAAGCGCCTACTGTCAATATGGGAGAAGGCTTCAGTCCTCTCATTAACTGTGAGAAAGGACTGGTTTCAGGACAAAGGGTCTATGGACAGAGTCTGAACTAAGATAATGTCACTTAATGTGGACTTTCAAAAATATTAATGTGTCATAACAAACACTTCATTTCACTCGCTGCACTGATCTATCCCTCAGTTAAAACATATTAGGTTCACGGTGAGGTTATCAGAGTGTTTTGTAAAGTGACTCTATGATGGTCAAAGCTGCTGTATTGTTTTAACAAGTTCATCATTCTTTATTGTCTCTTTGTCTCCTTGTCATTCAGAGTCAGGAGATGGGGAAATAGAAACTATTTAGTCACTAATCCTGAGCAGCTCAGCTGACTCAGTAACATTGTTATTGGACATAGAGAAAAAAAAATCAAGGGACAGTTTCACGTGAGATTTTGTTACATTTTGTCTTGGAGACATTTCAGTATGCAGGATTTGGCTTTCTATATTTTCTATGATTTCTATATTTTAACAATGAAATTTTATAGATGAAAAATTTTTATTTATTAAATTTGTTGATTCATTTAGACATTTCAAACTTAAATTATGAATCCCTTAAGCATTGCGGTTGTCAGTCGTCAACAGATGAATTGTTACATCCCCCGTATCATACACATTTTGTATTTCATAGACCATAACACTGGGATAAGACAGGACAGTCCACAGCTCCATGGTTCTGTTGTATAATAAGCTGTTGACAGGTGAGTAAATCAGTCAAACATGCAGCTGATGGGTTTGTTATACAGACCTTTAGTAGAGAGTGAACTGCTGTACATTGTCCTCTGGAAATTCAAATGCAGATTGTAGGGGAAAATGATTTTGTTCTCTTCTCTCTTGTTATTCAGTTATTCTGAACTGTCTCGTATTTGTACTCATATACAGAGTTTATTTACTTTTTCTCAAAAATGACATTAATCAGGTCTTTTTAAAATTGTGCAAAAGTGAAAATAATGATACAAAAAAACCTCTCATGAGAAACCACTTCTTATTATAGATCATGCCTAATGAAGCCTTTTCCCGCAATATTTTAAGCAAAACAAAGTCTTCTGTGACTTTAAAAGAGATTCCATTACATTCTCCATGAAGGTACTCAGGAGTCAAGCTATTGTCACATATAAATGTATAAAACTAATAAAGCAATTCTGAAATTAATTCTGATATATGCTTTTGGGGGAATCAGTGTTACAGAAAACATTTGCTCTTGTTTGGCATTTTCTTTCAAACAGATGGGTGACACTACATTTGCATAAAGTAACTGAAAAGTATGAAATGGAAATGAAACATTTATGTAAAGGACTTGAAAATAAGAGAGGGGAAATTCCCCATGCTTTAACTGTAGTATTGCACCCAGCAGGTTTTGAGGACACAGTCCAGTAATGTTACACTTCTCAAATTCAGAATCAGAATTAGAATCACCTTTATTTGCCATGGTACATTACGTGTACAAGAAATTGTACTTGGTGTTCGCCATGCGGTTCACAAAATACACAATAAATATACAATTAATACACAATATATACAACACTGTGCAATACAGGACCTGCAATATACGTATTATAGACAATACAATTCAATATGCAGTACAATGTACAATCTGCAATACACAGTATGATATACAGTACAACAGTCAACACCAGGATAGTGTGTGATGTAATTTAATTGATAGGTGCTAAATGGTAGATGATATATAGAATTCACAGTAGGTCAGTGGTGTGTGGTATGAATGATCGATACAGAGGCACAGAAGGTGGTAATGTAGTATGAGTAGTCAATACTGAAGGCACAGTGGTTCCACATAAATACAAATACAACTGTAACCCCCTTCTTCCCTGGCGCCAGAAGGTACTCACGAGTCACACTCCTGTTGATATAATAAAACAGAATCCTGGGTTCCCTACCATTGATGGTGAGCTAGCTGGATCTCCTGTTTACCACTAAAATTAGGACCTGCGGGTCTAGGGTTAGAAAAGGTGAGGATTGCAGATACTAATGGACGATAACAAAAGGAAAACCTAAGTAAGATGAGAATAAACTAAATAGAGCAGTGCCTCCGCTGAAGAAATACGATACCAGTGCTACCTGGCAGAAAATATGTAGATCTTCAGATATATTTAATATAAAAGTAATAAATGCAATGAATGATCCCTACTATCGGTATTTCAGTTGAACAACAGTAATGAAATGACACGTTGATGAAATTTAACAAATTGGTGACATTTATTTTACCCTTTGTAACTTCTCATGAAATAAAGAAGTGAGTGTTGTGGGGCCTAGCTGAATACTTTGACCGTCACCAGACCTCTTTGGTCTCTTAGTGAGGTGTAGTGGTAAAATACGATCACAGGTATATATTTTGTTAAGTGAATGGAATGTGTGGACATACTTTTCATCTTGTGTTACGCTTCTCTCACTCAAACACTGGTTTATCAACCAAGCTCTCACACACCTGCCCCACTGTTTTAGAGAGTTCTCATTATCTATGGGCGTCAAGGCCGAAGGCCCTTGGCTGCACGGGTATATCTGTGTGTGTGTGAGACCTTTTTGTCAGTCTTCCACCATCAAGACTCAGTCTTCCACCGTCAAGACTCAGTCTTCCACCGTCAAGACTCAGTCTTCCACCGTCAAGACTCCGTCTGGGTGCCTCTCTGATGACCTCCTCTCCGCTTTTGCTGTATACGCTACCTTTTACTCAATAAAGACAAAAAAACTACCTTAAGTCATCGTCATGCCTGTTTATTATTTTCAACACTTTTAAAAACATTAATGCCCAACAGTGGGGATATGTTCTTGCGTGCATGTATGTGTGTGAAATGTGCGTGCGTTAGTGAAAGTGTATGTGGATGAGAGCGTATGGGCGTGTGTGTGTGTGAGAGAGATTATCTAACATGAAATAACAAATATACTTTCAAATCAGTTTTGTCACCATACCCAATTACGTGGCAACCTGACAAATAATAACTCTTATCAAAAGAAAACAATTGCAATCCGAATACTCTCCCCGCACTCGCTATGCTAGGCAACCCACTAACTTCACAAAATGACAGCGAAACAATACAGTTGTAACACAGCGGTCTCAGATTACAATGGATACTGATCACAAAACAAAATACACTGAACACACAAGCAAAAATTTCGACTCTTCACTACACCTTACAAACTTGCAATAAACCGTTGGGGTCTGTTATGTTGGTGCACAATGAGACAAACTCACAGTTCGTGAAACTCCGAATGGAGAATGAGATCCGACATAGACGACATCAAAGTTCACTCACTTGGTTCTGCAGTCGCGCTTACCCTGCGGGACGAAGGACAGTTTAGCCTCACAAAATAAACCCTGTAAGCTCCTCTGGAGCAGCAGTTCCTCAGCAGATCAGCTACAATGTGGCTTCACAGGCTGGCAAAGTCCGCTTTCACTCGATCTAGTCCCCGGTTTCTCCGACAGAAAACTTCGTGGCACCAAATCCAACTTCCCTCTCCACTCCGCCGTGCAGCAGTAGCTTCTAGATGCTGGCTTAATGTCTCACAGTTTCTGATTGGCCCAACACACATCACAACTTTAAACTCGCGCAGGATTGGTTACATCATTAAGGTTTTTTCACAAGTTGCGGGGCAACACACATTATTACCAAATAAGTAAAAACAAAGGATTATGGTAGTTGTAGTTACTTTCAATATACAACGTACAGAGCATTAACATCAACCAAAATATCACTAATATCAGAAAGGCATTAACAAAGTTTTTTTTTTTCTAAGGACCTTACACAACAAACAGTGCAAGAATTCAGGAGGTGTTGAGAAGTACTACCACTTTGGGATAGAAGCTGTTTTGCTGTCATGTGCTCTTGCTCTTGATACACCTGTACTGTCGTGCGGAGGGGAGTCTTACAAACAGGCTGTGGGCTAGGTGGGAGGGATCAGCCAAGTTCAAGTTCAAGTTCAAGTTTATTTAGAGCCCAATATCACCGTTTACAGTCACAAAGGGCTTTACAGGCCACAACAGTCAAATCGAAATATGACAGCAACCCCTGACTTAATCCTCATGGCGAGGATGGCAAGAAAAAACTCCCCAAAAACCCAAAAGGGAAATGGGAAAATGGAAGAAATCTTGAGAAGGACCACAGAGAGAGGAGACCCCTCCTTGGCCAGACAGGTGTGCAATAGGTGCCGACCACGTGGGCAGTTACAATTGAAAGTAAATTGGGGCATGAACAAAGGGGATGGCGATGTAGACAGGAGGCTGACATGGGGATGAAAGATGATAACACCAGGATAGATCGGTGCACAGGGCGGAAGGAGTCAGGACCACTGGTGTCTCAGGAGTAGCATGTGTGGCTCGACAGAAAGAGAGAGATAGAAAGAAAGAGAGAGAGAGAGAGAAAGAGAGAGAGAGAGAGAGAGAGAGAGAGAGACATTGTTAGATGTTCATTTCCACATAATGGTTAAGGTAAATATACATCGTGTGCCGAGTGCAGGCAGAGACTCCAGCAAGACTAGCTAGTACAGCATAGTTAAAAGGGAGAGCTAGAAGGTAATACGGACATGATGGCACTCTGGGACACAAGGCGGCCACCCACTCCACAGTCAACAAACCTGAGTGAACATGTTAGAGTGGGGGGGCGACAGCATCCAAACATCCCAGTTCACCAAACATTCTATGCCTGAGAACCCTCCAGATCTGCTCCTTTGCCTAATAAGGAGCTATTAACAAAAGACTTGGCTAAACAGATAAGTTTTCAGCCTTGACTTAAACATAGAGACTGTGTCTGAGTCTCGGACATTAATTGGGAGGCTATTCCATAACTGTGGGGCTCTGTAAGAGAAGGCTCTGCCCCCTGCTGTAGCCATCATAGGTACCAACAAATAGCCTGCACCTTTTGATCTAAGTTGGCGTGGTGGATCATAAAAGACCAGGAGTTCGCGCAGGTACTGTGGCGCAAGATCATTTAATGCTCTATATGTTAATAGTAAGATTTTATAATCAATACTAGATTTGACTGGGAGCCAGTGCAGTGTGGATAAGATAGGGGTGATGTGATCATATTTTTTGGTTCTAGTGAGAACTCTGGCTGCTGCATTCTGAACTAACTGTAGCTTATTTATACACCTATTAGAACATCCAGACAGTAAGACATTACAGTAGTCTAACCTAGAGGTAATGAAAGCATGAACCAATTTTTCGGCATCTTGAAATGACAATGCATTTCTTATCCTGTTAATATCAATCTTCCATGCACATTTCCTGGAGTGGTGTAGGTCCTTGATAGAGGGCAGGGGGCCACTGATGACCCTCTGAGCCGTACATACGACTCTTTGTATTTTGGCCTTGGAGCAGGCGGACGTGGAGTCTTACCAGACAGTGGTGTGGTCAGGATGCTGTCTATGATGACCCTGTAGAACTGAAGCAGGATGTGTGGGCTAACATGGACTCTTTTCAGCTATATCTGGGCCAGGACGGCTTGCCATCATTGATGGAACAATGAATTGTGAACTATACCAGCACATTCTAAAGGAAAATGTCAGGACATCTGTTCGTGAACTGAAACTTAAGAGAACGTGGGTCATGCAGCAAGACAACGACCCTAAGCACACAAGTCATTCTACCAAAGAATGGTTAAGGAAGAACAAGGTTAATGTTTTGGAATGGCCAAGTCAAAGTCCTGACCTAAACCCTATAGAAATGTTGTGGAAGGACCTGAAGTGAGCAGTTCATGTGAGGAAACCCACCAAAATCCCAGAGTTGAAGCTGTTCTGCATAGAAGAATAGGCTAAAATTTCTCCAAGCCAATGTGCAGGACTGGTCAACAGTTACCAGAAACATTTAGTTGCAGTTATTGCTGCACAAGAGGGTCACACCAGATATTGAAAGCAAAGGTTCACATACTTTTGCCACTCACAAATATGTAATAATGGATCATTCTCAATAAATAAATGACCTCTACAACTCCACAACAAAGTATAATATTTTTGTCTCATTTGTTCAACTGGGTTCTCTTTATCTACTTTTAGGACTTTGATGATGTTTTAGGTCATATTTATGCAGAAATATAGAAAATTCTAAAGGGTTCACAAACTTTCAAGCAGCACTGTACATCCAGATAGCTAAACCCTCTAATTCCCATCAGGCTCATTGGGCATTGTTCTTTAGTCGTTTCAGTTTCAGGCTCACTTATCGCCCTGGTTCCAAGAGTACTACACCTGATGCTCTTTCTCACCAGTATGTCTCCGATTAAGCCGATTGTGGCTGCTGTTACTCCATGGTAAAAGAGACCCGACGGACTCAACCTGACTTAAGCAATTGTTCCCCTAATCGTCTCTTTGTGCCTGACTTTGTCCATTCCCAGGTTCTCCAGCAGGGGCACACTTCCCGATTCGCCTGCCATCCAGCCATTCGTCGCACCCCTTCGCTCCTGAAACAGCATTTCTGGTGGGCCACCATGGATGCTGACACCGGTGCCTTTGTGTCCGCCTTTACTGTGTGTTCTCGCAGAAAAGCCTCCCACTGGCCACCTGCGGGGCTGCTTCCCCCTGGTCTGTCCCTAGTCGCCCCTTGACTCACATTGTTCTTGACTTCGTCACTGGTCTACCTTCATCCCAATGCAATGCAGTAATACTCTCCATTATGGATCATTTTTTCTGAAGCTGTGCACATTGTGGCTCTCCCCAAACTTCCTACAGCTCACGAGATGGCCGATCTCCTTATCTATCATGTCTTCCGATTTCACGGCATACCCTCTGGCATCATTTTGGACCGGAGACCCCAATTCATCTATCAAGCCCGAAGATCCTTCTCTCAAGCCCTTGGCGCCTCGGTGAGTATCTCTTCAGGTTTCCACTCACAGACAAACAGACAGACTGAACAGGCCAGTCAGGACCTCGAAGCAGCTTTTCGCTGTGTCTCTGCGCAGAATCTGTCCTCCTGGAGCTCACAACTTACCTGGATCATGAATGCCCACAACTCTCTGACCAGCACTGCCACTAGGATGTCCCCTTTTGAATGTTCTTTAGGCTTTCAACCCCCTTTGTTCCCCGCTTAGGAGGATGAGACTGCTATACTATCTGTCCAGGCCCATCTCAGCCGATGCCACAAGATCTGGAAGGATGCCTGTTCAGCTCTGTTCTGTTCCGCCGACTGCAATAGATGCATCGCTGATCACCACCAGACTTCTGCACCCGACTACCAACTAGGTTAAAAAGTTTGGGTGCCTTCTAAAGAAATTCCACTAAAGACAGACTCTCTAGCCCCGCTGTATTCCTTTTGAAACTGAAAGCATCATTAATCACTCTGCTGTTAAATCCAAATTTCCCCAGCTCCATGAAGATTCATCCCACGTTAAAACCTGTATCTGTCCATGTCTGTTCCATGTCTCCCAGTTAAAACCTGTATCTGTCAGTCCATTATTCAGACTTCCATCACAACCATCCAGATAAGCCTGGTGCCCCCCCGGAGGCTCTCATTGAGGGGGGTTGCTGTCACGGTTGCGGCCGTGTTTCCTGTTATTCCTTATGCTTCTAGTGTTTTCCCTCTCCCCTGTGTCTCCTGTGCTCCCCCTGTTGCTCGTTTCTTCACCATTTAGAATTGTGAATTCTTACCTGTTCTCGTGTTTTCTGTTTGTTTACTGAACTAATCCTTGTCTCCCTGCGCCCAGGATCTTTCTCTTGCCTGCCTGTATCTCATGCTTTCCTCTCGCCTGCTGACCATTCATCCAGCCATGCTCACAGCCTTGTCTTCACTCATCTGCCTTGTCTACTTCACTAGCAACCAGTTTCCTTCTGCCCTCTGCTTTTGCCCGCTGACATCCACACTTCCATTCTCTGAAACTAAAATAAACCTAATCTCATTAATTCTAAAGCGGAGTCTGCGTCCTGCGTTTGGGTTTTCCCCATTGACTGCAGCAATTTCTGTTTGTTTTGCTCATGAGGTTTCACACAGAAAATATTTCATATTGAATCCTGTGTCAGTATTTCTCACTGAGACATGCCTGAGTAGTTTTGGTTCAGCACTGTAGCTCTTTGTGTGACTGTGAGTCTCTAGCACAGTAATAAACAGCTGTGTCTTCAGCTTTAAGGCTTTTCACCTCTAAATGCAGAATGTTTTTGCTGGTGTATTTGGTGATGGAGAACTGGCCCTGGAGAGACTGGGCATATGCTGTACCAGTGCCAGTGTCAATGAATCCAATCCACTCTAGTCCTTTCCCTGGTTTCTGACGGATCCAGTGCACGTTATAGCTGCTCATAGAGAATCCAGAAACAGTACAGGACAGAGTGACAGACTGTCCAGGATTCTTCACCACAGACTCAGATGAGGTCAGTGACTGTCCACAAACACCTGGAAAAAAGAGAGGATTAATATCAAGTCATCTGAGATTTTTTCATCTCAGAGCTTCTTAGTAAAAATATATTTCTCACTTGAAATGAAAGCCAGGATCACTCCATACTGCAGAACATCAATTTTTACTGATAAATGTCAAACTGCAGCAGTGTGACAACTTGTCAGCTCTTTAAATACCCGGGAGAGACTATATGTAAATGAGGACTGAATGTGGTTCTTAGTGTTCTGGACAGGATTTGCTCAGTCAGATTGCAAAAATGAAAATAAAGACAATGACTTTTTATGGGAAAAATGTATTCATGGTTTTCACTGAATATTACACACTCCATGACATAGAACTAAGCCAAATTTAAACAGAACACTTGGGAACATATCTTCAAATAACCATTTCCTCTTTAAGACTAAGAGGTAAAGCATAAATATTTCTCCCCAATATTACACAGTCTCATGTTTTCTGTGAAATGTCTTATGCACGCTTTGTTACATGTGTGGTTTATCACAAAGGAGAGGAGTTGTGGAGGTCATGAATAGAGCCCCTCAGCCGAATACCTTCTCAGCCTCAGTGGAGGTCTCTGGAACACAAATGAATTTAAAATATTATTTGAAGCTTAGTGAAGAAAGCATTTTCTTGCAAACTCTGCCATAGATCATCATCACCCTTAATATTTCTCTAAAACACTCAAAACCAGTGAACAGACCACTGTTGGCCTGGTATGGGCGGGTACAGGCTTCTCTTTTTGTTTTGCATGCGATGGCCGTCCATGAGTTCTTCTCTGCTGTTTGGTGTCTCTGTCAGAACTGCTGTTAAAGATTCCAACATCAGGAAGATTTTCAACTCTCTGATGATGCCATCTGTTGCTTTTGTTTTTCAAGGACAACTTCACATCTTCAGACATGGTGATCTTTCTCTAACCATGCAAAACTGTAGTTTGGGACAAGGGCAGAAAACATTTGTTATATTGTTTTGCCAAATGACTATCTTTTCTGATTCAGCATGATGAGGCGTGGCCATGTGCAAGAGCTGAAACAAGCCATCAAATTGGCGGCATAAAGAATAAAACATAATGGTTATAATTGTTACATAATGTTTGGCTTGGGCTGCTTTTCCAGAAAACCTTTGCTTTGAGTATGTGCTCATGCAATGTCATCACTGATGGCACAACCACACCAATTATAGTGTGTTGCTCATACCTTGATGCTTTAGCGAATGGCTCCAGGATATTGACTAGTTCTGTTACCTCTGTTTGTACCACCTTGTGAAAATGGCATTATGTATTGACCTGCTCTGTCCAAATGTATCTTCAAAAACCTCCTAGAATTGGGGATCTGTGGTGCAGAAAACTCACAGGCTTTTTGTGTTTAGCTATTGTTGCCCTCAAACCGCGTAGTTTCTCCAGTTCATCTTTCACAATAAGTTGTGGTGAATGTGTGGAGCACGTTGTCCAAGGTTGGTGTGCAAGATTATGTTTGTTACATTAAAAAGCATGCTTTGGAGGGAAGATCACTCTACTGAAGAGTATTATCAATGAACTCTGTACCCTAGCTCCAGTGTGCTTACTTTTCACCTGCTCAAAAGCGATGAGGCTGGATTTTGCTAAGAAATCAACAAGTGTTTGAGCTGTTACTGTCATGAAAGAATGACACATACGGTCTGTCCAAAAGTTCTGAGTGCATGCAACACAATGGGCCTTTGCTAAAAACTTCCTCTTCTCATGAAGATCAAGAACATCTCTTGACATTGAGCTGTCATAGCCTAATAATTCTGTAATGTGAGTTGTCATTGTAATTTACATTTCAAACATGTGCAGTTAGGGTAAATGTCTGGTGACAAGAGTCAGTGCGGCAAAGTCACAAAGTAAATTATACAATGACCATTTCAAATAGTAAAGGAGATTAATATAATGGTTATGTATTATAATGGTGTCAGTGTTGAAAGTTTCATGTCATGAGAGTTAGGTTACTGCTTCTCTGACGGAAATTTAAAGTGACCAGATCTAGCTGGATGTGGCAGTTCAGGCATTGACATCATCCATCTCCTCAGGGAACACTGCCTACCACTGGAGTTGTAACTGACTGGCCCTGCTATGCAATGCTTATGTTAGCCAAGCCCTTTAACAAACAGGAAATAATATGAAAAAAGCATGGTAGCTGCATCAAAAACAAAGAAAGTTACCTCATGAATGAAGATGTTGCACCCTTTGATTTGTTGATTGAAATGCTTGGTAGGTTGCCTAGCACTTCTTGTTTGCGGAATCATCTTCAAAGTTTTCTAATATGAATTTCACCAGCGCAGGCTGTGACATTTCTAGATAATTGGTGAGATGAAAGAGAATCCACTGTCCAAGTTCCATACCTTACCCAGGAGCCTGTCTGATCCTTGCTAAATAAAGGTCACTGAATGTGAATCCAGAGATTGTACAGGTCAGTTTATGATATCTGTGATGGACTGGCGACCTGTCCAGAGTGTTTCCCCGCCCTCCGCCCAATGAATAGGATAGGCTCTAGCACTCCCGCACCCCTAATTAGGATAAACGGCTTAGATAATGAGTGAGTGAGGTGAGGTTCTCCAGGTCTTTTAAATACAGCTTCAAACTGAGTGAATGTCTGACAATAACTTTCATATAGGAAAACAGGAAAAAATAAGCCAAGAGAAACATCAGCCACCGCTAATGTCAATTATTGTCAAATGTCTGTTTGCTATTAATTTAAGAAAAGCTGAGAACTCACAAGATGCAGCTGCCAGCAGCAGTAACAGAGGTAAAGGGGACATGATTTGTCCTGAACAAACTAGTCTGATCTGTTTCTCTCTGTTCTCCTGAGAATCAAGGACTGCTGTTGGTTCATTAATACACAGACACTGTTAATGAAAGGAAGAGGACTGATTTGCATAGAGTGACAGTAAATCATGTCCAGCTGAGTGTATATGTAATGGTTATGGTACCCTTTATGCCATCCTGTGGTAAAGTGGATTATATCCATTTTGTTATGAAATGGAAAGGAGTACTGGTGACTGACTAGTAAGGGACTGAATCAAGAGAAACAGACAACCAAAGCTCTGTTGGTCACAGCATCAGGTGTTGATCTGAATAGCAATGTTAAGTGGGAAGGGAACTGGGTTAAACAGCAGAGTGAAAGATGCAGGAAGACGTGTGTGTGTGTGCATGCATGTATGCATTAAAAGCGAGTGGGTTCATTTAAAGTAGAAGTGATTCAAAACTTTCATATCAAACCGAAAAACCTCAATTCAGTTGCCACGGATATTTGTCGCATCTCATATACATATTATCATAGTAATAAGACTAGACAACTTTGGAATATGTCATGGCCTGTTGGGCCTGGGATGTGGTGTATGGACCCAGAAGCAAACTCTTGTGAGATCTCTCAAAACGGTAATTTGAATGATCAAAAATGTCAGCAAATCCGAAAACAGCAGGCAGTTTTCACAGTCAAAAAAGGGAAATCCAGAGTCGGCACATAGGTGATCAGACAAAAGGCAAAATAGAGGCTTAAGCAAAAATTTGTGTCAAAAATCTAGGCAAAGTTCATTAACCAGAGATCAGTCCAAAATCCAATCCAAAACACAAAAAGGGCAAACACAGTACTCGCAGAACACAGGCAAAGGACAGAAAACATAAAAATCCAGAATTCTCCAAAAGCAAAAAGGCTTGACAACAGCAGAAATCCAGAAAACAGGCAGAAGTCAAAAAACATGAGCAAGAACCAGAACAGACATGAAACAACACGAGAGAACATTCCAAAAACTGGCAAGATAATCTGGCAAGGGCTGAATGGGTGAGCCATGGCTTTTAAAAACAGTCTAATGAGGAGATGGTGAACAGGTCAGTTGAGGGAAGGCTGGTGATCGGTGTGACTGCAAAAACCTGGAACCCAGGAACAGGACTCAAACCGCAGAGAGGGCAAACGTGGCTAGACAGTGGACGGACCGGGCTGGATTGTGACAGAATATATATCACACAATTAAACTGCATAACAGTAGCCGAAACCACTATATTGGACAAGTAATTTAAATTTAAAATATGCAGTTTACAATGTAATCAGTCCAAAAGCAGCACTGAGTTGACCTGCTGCTACACTGGCAGCCTTGCTTGTGGAGACATCCTCAGTAAGGGTGAGCTGGCTTTTCTGGGATTCTGCTTGATAAATACATTTTTTCCCAGTCAACTCCACTGCTTTCCCTGGTTTCTGGGAGATCCAGTGCCTGATGTGCAAAGCTGTCAGGCATAGCATCATTAAACTTACACCTACAATAAAATAAATAATAAATCAATAGGATTTTTACTATGAGTACAACAAACACAATTCTAAGAGAATGCCAGTCTTTCATATATAAATATGGATCAGTTTGAAATAAACTCCGAGTGACTGAAAGAACACACTGACCTGTGTCTGAAACGCTGACTCAACAGTCATCCACAGATTAGGAGTGTGAAATAATTTGACCTGAAAGAGTGAACTAAGGTGAGAAAGAAATAAGAAGTTGATTAGATGTATTCATATGTACCCCATTTAGACTGGTCTTGGATGAGAAATCCAAGGTTTACTAGGACCCTCAAATAAAATGCATGAATAGAGATTTATGAATGAACAAGGATTTATGTGAAATATATAACACTGTAAAGTATAAGGCTGTAGGTAAGTGTTGTTTTGAAGCTGTGTGTGAGGTTTTTGTACAGCTCCTGTACTAGATGGAAATACTGTGTGTCGCGGGCACAGTAATATACAGCTGTGTGTTCGGTCTGAAAGTTCTGCCCGTGTAAAAACACTGTGTTATTGGTTCGCTGGTGAGTGTGATCTTGCTTCTCAATGAATCTGTGGTGCCGCTGCTACTGCTGCATATGTATCAAATCCACTGCATTGCTTTGTCTGAAGTTTGACTTACCCAATTGGTACAGTAGCTTGTGACTGAATAACCTGTGATCTTACAGGAGATGGAAAACGATGTTCCAGGTTCAACAGCCATTGAAGCAGGCTAAATACACTCAATAGAATAAGCTCAATAAGGTCAATAAAATATTTCATTATCAAATGTTTTAACAAATCTCTTAATTTCAACGAGTCTATCCAGCATTTGACTCACAAGATGCAGCTACCAGTAGCAGCAGTAGGGAAACAGAAAACATGCTCATGTTGACTCTGAATCAAGCTACTCTTCTGAACTCAGATCAGTTTGGAAGCCCCTAAATACTTCATGACCGTAGATACCAGAACACTAATATATAGAGAGACATTTGCATGCAGACAGAGATAAATATGTCAGTCAGTGTGAACTAGGACAAAGTCCTATTTTTGGTGCATCTAAACAAGCAAAAAAAAACCCAAAAAAAAACTCAATTGTAAGGATACATATTTTATATTGTACATCCAAAATTTTACTGTTTTATTTAGTCAAACCTGGCAAAATCCCCAGACACAAATTCTGCATCACTGCGTGAAAAGAGGTGTATTCGGCCTGGAATACATCTGTATATTCCCGGATACTCCGCAGATTATCGGCTGTATCCGGCAGTTTGCAGCTCTGTTACGCGGCATGGAATACTCCTGAATATGTACCGTGTTTTGGGGTCTGCCTAGAGCCCTTAGTTGCCATGGTGAATAATCCCTTGGGGTGCTTGGAAGGGAACATTTGCACTTCACACCTTGGGCCACCAGGTATCCTGCAATTGGTCAAAAGTCTTTCTTTGGATTGGTGGAGCAATGTCTTGCCCCTCCTCTAAAACCCTTCCCCATTGGTCCATTGTGGGTCCCCAAACATGAATTCATATGGTTTATATAATAATAATAATAATTATTATTATTAATATTATTATTATTGGTGGTGGTGTTGTTTTATGTTCATAGGTAGATTGTATAGATAGTCTGGCAAACAAAAATGAATTACACAAATTTTATTATAAATAAAGCAAATACAGTATAATATAAGGCATATAAATTGACAATTTTATATATATCTATATATATCTATATATCTATATATCTCAATGTACAATATATAACAGAATAGAATACATTAGAACAGAATATACTGTAATATCATAGTATATAATACAAATGCTTTTGGGAGCATAAATGAAACTCTAAATGTTGAGCATTCCCAAGAACAACCCAACTTCCGTGGTCTCTATTCTGTAGCACCCCACACAGTGCAGACAACTCTGTGCTAGGCGGGAGGACCCACGCTGGCTTTCCATCCAAGATGGCGGCGTCCCCTTCAGAAATTATATCTACTGATGCGGTCCTCCATATGGCAGCCTCTTCCTCAGTTTAAAGAACACTAGCTCTGGCCTTGAGCAGATGCAAAACACAGTGAAAAGAGAAATTAGATCACTGAAAATAGCAAATGGAGAAAAAGTCTAAGAACTACTAGGGAAATGATCTTTTGACTTACTCTTCTCCTCCTTTGCCTCGTTCGAGTGGCGATCCTGCCCCCCTCTTTGTTCTCTGGATTCACCCGGTAACTCTTTCGAATAGTCTCAATCGGTCTTTCAGGATGCTAGAGAGAAAAAAAAGCGGAGGAGAAAGGAAGATTGATTAAAAGTTCGTTTAGAATTCCAAGCACTGCTATGAAACAATCGCGACGATATAGTCTACCAACAAAACACGCTGTCCTACCTTGTCCGTGGATCATATCTGTGCGTGTTGTTTTCAGCATTATGCATGATCCGCACAGCTTCCTGTAGAAGCAAAATTAATACAAGAGTTAAATTCAACCACATTAAGGGATAAAGCAGATAAAGAAATGTGAACGTATCAGAATGCGCGGCAGTCAAAGACGAAAGCCAGAAGGCTACAGAAATAAACTTACGGAAACAGAGTTATTTCCCGCTCGTCTTCTTTTCTCGGGCAGACTCCTCTTGCGCCTCTTTGATGGGACTCCATCCTGTCCAACCGCCGAATAACATTCTCCATGAACGTTTACTGCTGTTCAGACATCTTCTTAAAAATGCATTTAACGGGGACACCAGTTGTTTGTTTTCGTTCGGACTCGCCGTTGGAAAAATTGGATATTCCCGGCGCACGAGTAGCCTCTCCACTCCGCTGTTCGTTCGAAAACTTAAGTGTTCTTTTGCAAGCCATCTCCAAAATGCACACTATCGACAGAATACGGAGTAAAACTTCTGTAATCCTTCAGTGACTCGCCTCTCCTTACCTTACTACAGGTAACCCCTTCTCCAAAGCAAATTTCGCGCTGCAGTTGCACACAATGCTATTGGTTCCTGTCACCCTACGCCATGCACGCACAGAAAACTGATTGGACAGGACTCAACCTTAGATTCTAAGTGGGTGGTTTGAAAACGGGGCGCGTCCTCGTACTGAGGAGAAACATTCCGAACAAACAAGCGAGAATCAACAACAAAAACTCCTATGCCAACTCCTATGCCCTGTAAACTTTTTTTTTTTTTAAAGTCCTGTATCCTTTGTCCCGCATCCCTCATACTGAGATAATGTCCCGCATTTTCGCTGGTCGTTTGGTTTTTTAACTGTCAGAAATAAAAAATATATGGATCCATTATTTTACCCGCCCGCACATGAGCATAGTTTCTAATCTATTTAATAGCGCTATGTCAAAAGCAGTGAAAATGCAACATAGGCGAGTTTTTTTAAAAGCCTTGCTTTCACCAAATGGCTGAGAGGAGAGCGTTGAGGGCGGTCATCAAGAGTCTGTGGCGACCGTCAATCAAACTGTGCAGCTGTGGGGCCGACGAATTTCTTTGCTACGTCACAGAAACCAAACTTAGTGAAACTTTACAGATATGAAGATAAACGCTGTCAGCCGACGTCATGGTCAAAAAGTTCTTTTATCCCTTCTGACCATGCTTCTCATCCAATAGAGATTTTGGCTTGATGTAAAGATTTGCATTGAAATTGTTTTATTTTATGTAATATTTTATTTTGAGCCTTATTTATTCTTATAGTTGGATTTGGTCAGGGGTTTAACTTGAAAGACTTGAGCTGTATGATGCCTGCTGCTTTGCTTAAGTACAGTTGCCTTTGATGGGCCTGTAATGGCCAATGCATGTTGGATGTCTATCAATACAAGTGTATACAAGTGTTTCTTATACAGTTAGACTGACATTATATCTAAGTTTTACATCATCTCTCAGCATTAGTAACATGTCCCACATTGTCCCACACAAACTTACTACTTGTCCCCCATTTGGTCTGTTTGTATCTGGTCACCCTGTACCTTTGACCCCAAGTAAAGGACAGTTGCATAACCATCAAATATGTAATTAATGAACCTCTCATTTAGACTTTTTTTAAATTATGTTTTCAGTGTGTTTTTGTATGCTCCATTTGAAGTGTCCATTGTAATTTAGCTGCACGACAGAGCAATGACATTAAAGGCTACATGGGCCTACCACTGCTATATTATACACCATGCAACACCTAAGAAGTTTGTGTGGTTATCAAAATATCGGCTAAATATTACATATAGGCTAACTGATAGAAAGTTACAGCGAAGAAGGGGGGCAGGCTTCTATACCCAGTCCCACCTAGACCACTGACTGTTATTAGCATTTGAAAGGCCAAGCCATCAGCTAACGACTGTGGTCACGCGGTTGCCTGAAAACTGCCGTCTGACAGCTGTATTCGGACATTTGCGGGAGTTTTCAGGTCCGCATGACAAAGTTCTGCGGGCATCCGAATACCTCCGGAAAACAGCAGGTTTAGCGGAAGTTTACTTCGTCCGGATATTTCCGAATACACCACTTTTCACGCAGTGCATATTATGTCAAATCATAAATGTAACACTCATTTTCTGTATCAGAAATTATATGCTATATAAAGTGTGAAAAACCATGATTTTATGAAACTTATGTAGCACCCCTGTGAGAGGCATAGTTTTATTTTTGTATACTGTTGTGTACAATGGCAAGATGTGGTAGAAGTGTGATTGCAATGTTTGAGTCATTTTCAGCTGTTTTCATTTCATGTGTGTTCATCATAATGTCTTTAATAATGTTAGAATCTGCAAATGTTTTCATTTAATAAGTGCTGTTAAAATTTCCTACTCTTTTCATTTTAAAAGTGGGGTAAAAAACGTGATAATGCTGTTAAAATCTGCAAGGGTTTTCATTTCATAAGAGCTCATTACGATGTTCGTGGTACAGTTAAAACTAGTTCATTGGAGGACAAAATAAGGAAACAAGACATGATTGGTTAAAACTGGCCTATCGTTTGACTGCGGCAATTTACATGGGCGTGTCTGGTTAATGAGAGAGAGTTCGAAAAGTAATTGGGAAAGAGTGAGAAGAGAATGCCAGAGAGAGTACGGCGAGAGAAAAATGAGCGTAGAGAGGATGTTGAATTGTGTTGAGTTAAACCCAAAAGTGTCCCAAAGTTAACCAGAAGTTGCGAAACGCAAAGTACGTGTGTCGTTTGTCGTTTTGTTGTTTTTTCCCCCAGTGTATATTTGTTTTCCGGGACAGTTTTGGAGGTGTTTTTTTCTTGGTGCTGGTGAAATTAGAACAGTTCGAGTGCTCGCCGTTTTGTGGATTACTACAGTGGACACTGAGTTTTCCTGGACTTTGTCAAGGACGACTGCCACTGAGATTTCAGCGCGGACGGAGCAGCAAAGACAGCGTAGTCTTCTTCACTCTTCAGCCGTGGAGGTCCGCCCGTACTTCTTTTGTGAATAGTCAAATGGTTCCGTGAGTACAAAATACGTGCTTTGGTCCACCATTTCGACATGCGCGCCAACTAAGGGGTACCCCAGACTGCCTTTGTATGTCAAAACCCGGGAATTTTATTTTTATGTCACCTTGTTGGTTGTTTATTGTGTGAATATATGTGCGTGCATGTGTGTAACTTCTGTTGACTGCTGATAGCGTGAGCGGCCAAATAAATGTCATTGTTGGTAAAGTTAACTGATTTGTATGTGTGTTATGGTCAGGGGGTAAATGAACTGTAGGTTGTCGTTGTGCAAGTTACTCTAGTGAGTTTATAACTAAAGTGTTCATTTGTAGGACACAGTATTTACCGCTTATATCTTTGAGGGTTAACCTCAAAGTTGGGGCTCGTATTTTTAATAATGGATTAAGCAAGGGAGGTCATCCATCCAGCATAAATTATAGCCATTTTCATAGGCTAACCCAGGCCTCTTAGACACCCTTGGCAAGACTAACCCCTAGACATATATCCTGCCAGTGGATTCCATCTAAGCTCCTCCCTTGCGTGTGTATAGAGTGGTAGCAGGCCACAACACATATGTAACAACATATTTAAGACAATCAAAAATCAGCTTAGTGGGAGGGCTACACTAACATAATTACACATGTCATTATACTTATAACCCATTATTAAATAAATCTATTGTCAGCTGTGTATGATCCCAGACTAAGATGTGCAGAATGACACTGATAGTAAATTCATACGCAGACATGCGTATAAAAGTATAATTGTTAGGTGTAATTCTAAAGTATCAGATGGGTAGGTACTAGACTATAGTGTCCTCAGTCTTTAGTTGGTTCATATACAGGCAGAAATTTGACAGTATTCATTTGATTTCAAATTTGTCCTGCACTACTCTTGTCTCTTGTCAGAATCAGGACAGTGATTAAGTCCCTTTTCCACATTCAGTCTTATTCTAAATTCTGATACAAAAGTTAGAAATTCATGCATTTAAAGTGTAATATATCAGTAAAATTTAGAAGCATTATATCTATTTCAGCAGCTTGTTTGTGTCACTGAAATATTCTATTGTGGCTCCATTCAGGAGGTTTTTGTTTGAGGGAGCTGTGTGTCTCTAACACTGTGGCAGTCTTTGCACAGTAATACACAGCTGTGTCCTCAGTCTGCAGGCTGCTGATTTCTAAGTAGAGAACATTCTGACTGCTGTCTCTGGAGATGGTGAAGCGACTTTTGAATGAGTCTCCAGTGTCTGTGGATCCTCCACCTCATATGATCCCAATTAACTCCATGACTTTTCCCTCAGGCTTTCTGATCCAACAAGCGCCATAGTCAGAGAGGGCATATCCTGAGATTTGACAGGATAATTTCACCTTTTCACCAGAAGAGACAGTTTGATCAGGAGATGAGGTCAGAGAGATCAATGTAGACCTGATATAAGGAGAGAAGGAGAGAAAACTGTTACTATTGTTAGAGTTAGAAATGATGTAGTGCCATAGAGTGTGATAGAAATAATAAAACAAATGATGAACTTAACTGAATTTATCTTCTCACATTGCAAAAAAAAATCATATCTAATTTTCATTAACCTGTGTTAACCACCATTTCACTGACTGTCATTAAGTAAATAAGTTAATACTGAAAAGTGTTTAAAGATCAAATAATGAGATTTGTTTTAATTGCTTTTCAAAGAACAGATACACCTCATTTTTGTTGCCGGGTGAAGAATCATACTTTCTCTCCTGTTGTGAAGTTGTGCATCCAGA
This sequence comes from Chanos chanos, assembly GCF_902362185.1. Lineage (NCBI taxonomy): Eukaryota > Metazoa > Chordata > Actinopteri > Gonorynchiformes > Chanidae > Chanos > Chanos chanos. The sequence goes on from NC_044502.1 coordinate 20,811,394, forward strand.
TTCCCAATGTGGTAACAGTAAGAAGAATAAATACTGTACTGTATTATCCGGTTGATGTGTGTTTGCGCACAATCACAAAATGAGATGGTCCTAACAGGTGGCCACAAGCATGCTGACAGCTCCTTACATTAAAATAGAAAGTGTTCAGAGAAAAATAAATATTTGCTATACAGTTAAAACACATATTCCTATATGTAGCAAGATCATTGGGCAGGGTTGTAAAGTGTAAAAATGTATGAAAGTGGTTTTTTTTGAGGCTGTGTGTTTTTGTACAGCTCCTCTACCAAATGGAAACATTGTGTGTAACGGGCACAGTAATACACAGCTGTGTCTTCGGTCTGCATATTATTCCCTTGTAATGTTATTGTGTTACTGCTGGTGTCTCTTGAGATGCTGAACTTGTTTTTCAGAGACTCTTTGTAGTCTAAGCTCCCACCACTGCTGACCAATCCTATATACTCCAGAGCTTTTCCTGCTGGTTGTCTAATCCAAGCTGTAGCTTTGCTAGTAACAGAATATGAGACTTTGCAGTTGATGGTCATTTGCTGACCTGGACGAACAGTCTGAAAGTCAGGCTGAATCAGCTCATCAGAGTGGACACCTGGAAAAAATTCAGTAATTATTACAAAAGCATGAGACACTCAGTCAGGAACATTATACTGTCTGTAAAATGGACTATGAAATACAGCAGGTTTAATTTCTGTAATTAAACCAAAGAAACTCACAGGATGTGGCTGCCAGTAGCAGCACTAGAGACACAGAGAACATGATTGGTTTTGAAGCTCAACTTTTGAGAATGTCCCCTGTAGAGTTCAGAGGCTGTTTAAATGATTTAAATAGAGATTGGTCACATGAATCAGAAATGGGGATAATTTGCATAGGGGACTCACATCACATGAGCTGTGTGATCCATGCTTTCATCTTTTTCTCTTGTAATGCTGTGAGTGATTTACATATTTCATACACTTTTTTTGTTTTTTCCAGAAACAAATACAGCATGATTGGAATCATGTGAAACCTGGAATTTGTGATTTTTAATTGCAGTTTATTCTCTACGCAAAGGAGTGGGATTTTTTTTTTTCTCTCTTCAAACTTATTTACATGCTCTAGTTTATGATATCTAGTTTTTAGGTAGACTCCTGCTGCTGATTTGGTACAGCATTGCATCACTTTCTCTCACTGTGAGTCTCTGGCACAGTAATGAAGCTGTGTCTTCAGTCTTCAGACTGTTCATCTGTAGATAGAGCTGATTCTTACTGTTGTCTCTGGAGATGGTGAACCTTCCCTGAACACAACTAAAAAAAAAAATGTTAGAAATGCCATATAGGGCTGCCCCCCATTCCAGTCCTTTTCCAGGAGCCTGTCTGACCCAAGCCATCCAGTAATCACCAAAATCAAACCCAGAGGCTGAACAGGTCAGTTTATGAGATCCACCAGGTTTAATGATCACTGCTTCAGACTCAGTGTCTGACCCAAAACATCTGTAAATAAAGGGTAAAAGGGTAGAATGGTTCACATGGATGAACAGATCCAGTATGTGATCTATAAAGGGTAAAATGGTTTACCCTCTAGAGGTTTAAATGTGACTGTGACAGCATTTGTGACCAGTATTTTTTGTTTCTTTAATGAGTTCACCTGTGCTCAAAACAAAACAAAAAAAGAGAGTCAGTTCGTATATAAGCAGAGGTAGAAAAGCATGTGTTATTTAGAGCACAGAGATTTATGAAAATATGGAAAGCATAGTTATAAGTTGGAGCTCAAAAAACAAAAAAACAAAACAAAAAAAGGAGTATTTAGTAATAGTGTTTAAGTGTTTGTTCCATTTTTGTCGTTTTGGTATATTTTTACCACAAGGTAAAAGACGAAAAAAAAAAAAAGTATTTTAGTAAAGAATATTTATGGATAAACTGTCCTTCATTTGACATTTCATTGGACATAAGGATTTTATGTGGTTTTTGGGATTGAGTTCAGTGAATACACATGTTGTATTGATTCACATTTTTGCAAATGTTAGTGTGTAACACTTCATTGTTGATTTTACAGTTCATGGTTAGAATGTTCTAGTCCATTCACCAAGATGAAGATGACTGCCATGCGAGGGGGAGACAATCATGTGTAATTAAAAATTCAGTGGAGAAAATAAATAAGCGACTGATTGACCATATGTTACTGTTGTGCTGAATGTATGAGTCCTAAGGGGGAGACTTACAGTATCATAATTACAACTCTCTTCCTACATCCCACCCCTTTAAGTTTTTGTACAGCTGGTTGTATGAGTTTAATCACAGTGAATGTCTAGCACAGTAATAAACTGCAGTGTCCTCAGTCCTCAGTTGGTTCATATGAAGGTAGAAATTAGAGTTGTCCCTGGATACTGTGAAGCGGCCCTGCACTGATTGGGCTGCTCTCTTATGAGAGTCTGAGTAGTGGTGCATAATCCATTCCAGTCCTTTTCCATGAGCCTGACAGACCCAGAGTAAATCCAGTAAATTAAATCCACTGCAAGCACAGTTGAGTTTGTGGGCTCCACCCACTGTTTAGACTGTGTGAGAACCTGACACTGGACACCTGAAAGAAAATCAGACAAAAACATTTAAAAAAAAAAAAGATCACAAGTATCACAGCTATCTGGAAAGTGAGTCCTTTATTTGTTTTAAATAATGCATGAACTTACTTTGTATGGCTGCTAATAGCAGCAGTAAACACACAAGTCACATGTTTTGTGATGAAAATGAACTGATGGAAGCTGCTCTTCTGTCCTCTCCAGAGATCAGAGGGATTTTCACTGGACTGCTTTTTTCTGCATTGTTGTCATGTTTATTATAGGTAGAGAATTTGCATTGCCTGCTGGGGCTGTGGCATACACAGTTCCCATTCAGTTTTCATATCAGTCCTGACTGAATGCTCTCAGCATTATTTAAAGCAGACAAGCGCCATCTACTGTTAACATAAGAGAATTTATCGTTAATGCAGAGCAAGTAATTTATGTTCTTAACTGCAGACTGTTCAGTGTCTCTTCTGCCCTCAGCTTATGTGTCTCTACACAGCCTAGACAGAGAGCTTAACAAGGCTGTAGTAAATACTCAGGACACTGCTAACTCTTAAGAGTGTTTGCTGAGAAACCATATTGTAAAACTGTAAAACACAAAGAAATAAAAATATTTTTCAGTTAGCAGAGCTTTATGTAAATAAACTACATAGCAATCAAAATTATGACATATGTATGTAAAGTTAACTAATATGCTTCAGTAATTTATCAGAATGCTACTTTCTAAATAACAAACAAAAAACTGTTGTAAAATTCAGGTACAACAAGCAGACTTGATAAATATTCTTTAACACTACCAAGCTAAGTTAGCTGCCTAGTCTAGGATGCTACTTGAACATGAATACAGTAATATAAAGTACCAAAATTGATATGTGTCCAGATAGAACTAGGGGATATCATAGAACTTAATTGTCTGATTCTTACAGATTGTCCTGTGTCAAGGACAGTAAACGATGAAAATAGACACTTCTTTTACATTCCTTCCACTCTAAAAGCTAAAACCAAAATGGCTGCCATAATGAAATTCACTTGTGAGACCGCATAATTACGTCTCTATGTGGCAGTATTGATCACAGTACCGGGGACAGAATAATGTCACTTATAAGTTTTCCGGTCGTGTCAGTGATTTAGCTTTTACTGTTTCACTGTTTGACCGAAGATCAAGGCAGACATCTGATACATGGATCTCTTAATGGATCCCTGTGTGTGTGTGTGTGTGTGTGTGTGTGTGTGTGTGTGTGAGAGAGAGAGAGGGAGAGAGAGTTAACTTTTATGATGCACATTTTTGTGTGTACTGCCCACAAAAAGATCTACTGTCAATTTCTCTACAGTTCTCCACAGGCCTGTTTGACAGCAGTAGAGCTTTCACACAGGGTGGTCTCTGATTTGTTTCCCTGTGACCCTCGAGCACAATAATACACAGCTGTGTCCTCAGTCTGCAGGCTTTGTCCTCGCAGAGACACTGTACTGCTGGAGGTATCTCTGGAGACCTGAAACTTGTTCTTCAGTTGTTCACTGTAATATGTGTTTCCATCACCACATATTGCTCCAACCCATTCCAGTGTTTTTCCTGCAGGCTGTCATATCCAGTCAGTACAGTGGCTGCTATCAGTCAGTGAATATCCAGAGACCTTGCAGGATAAAGTCATGGACTGACCAGGCTTCACAACCATAGAATCAGGCTGGTTCAGCTCAATGCAGTGGACTCCTGCAGGGCACAAACACAGTCAAATATAAATAACTTAATTCACATTCCCTCTGTACTTTTAAAATACAGGTGAATTCACTGGTACTCACTGTTTACAGCTGCCAGCAGCAGTAGCAGTAGCAGAGAGGAGGAGACCATGGTCTAAGAGGAGACAGATGTGTTTGGAGTTGGTCTTTCTCTGCTCACATACACTCGGACATGGTTTAAATATGAAGATGTGACACAGTGAATTTGTTTAGAGCAGTGCCTCTCATCCACTTCACCACTGAGGGTCACATGGCTTTTATCAGTTAGACAGGTTTACTCCTAAAACCTTTATTAAAAGCTGAGCAGTTATAGTATATATCCCAGTTCAAAGACATTCATTTTTCTGCACACTTTTTACAATATTCAAATGTAATATATTTAATATTCTGAAAAGAGTGTTAATTTGACACTAGCCTTGTAATAACTAGTATAATCAATTGCTCATTGAAATGTTTGTCTTAAATGTTTTTGTGTGTGTATGTGTTTGTACAAGAGTGTGTGTACATGTGCGCATATTCACTGTTGTCTGCCATGGTATTAGATGTCAAACCATAAAGCCAAAGTTTTGTTACCACTTACAGAAAGTTACATGGTTTAAAACACAATTGTGTTTATATAAATCCATTCACATAAATTTGTGTTTGAGCAGGATTATTTGCCTTTCTTTGCCACGTGACAATGCCATTCTAGATTTTTTTTTCCTAGTTTTATGAAACCGGTTTTCAAAATTTGTTTGTGGTATATTTACCTTTGTTAGGTTCAGTAAAAAAAAAGGAACTGTTCTTGATTCCTGTTTGACATACTTCTCAGAATAATACAGCATAAATTAGTTGACAAATAATGTATGATGGTTTCCACTTTGCTTCTACTTTACACAAAGACAAGCAGATACTGGTTAAGACAACGGTAAGTAGCTCTATCTTTATCATGAGTTCAAAGCATAATTGATAGAGAAGATCATTACTTTACCTAGAGAGACACATACAGCAGTAATTAATAGTTAAGTAATATCAAATATCTAGTAACTAATGGAGAAAGTGCACAGACAGCTCAGAGCACAGTAAGAAAACTGCATATGTGGAGGTGATGGAAAAAGTCCAGGAAGGCCGAATAATTGTCTTCTCTGCAGGGCTGAAGAAGGGAGAAAAAAAAGTAACTGTAGTTCAGAAGCTTAATTCACAGGTGAGTAGGTTAATTAATGGCAGAGCTGGCCCGACACATAAGCGAACTAAGTGGCTGCTTAGGGCCCTTCCCTAGCCACAAGAGAGCCTACAAGAGTGCTTGAAATAAAGTTGTAATTTTTCAATGGAAAAATTCACAATATTACGAGAATAAAGTCGGACTTTTAGGCTATGTGTTATTTTAGAGGGTGAGTATCAGAAGAGCAGCCTGTCACCTGTGTTAAAATGAGGAACAAAACTGTAAACCTGTGTGTACCTTTGGTTGACTTGTTTACATTAAATGCGTAGTCTACTGGTTTATTTGGTTATTTTTCAGTACACCACATTCAGTATGCCACTTAGTACTGTATCACTTTGAATATTAAAGTGCAAATAACACCAGACCACTCTTGAGAGTTTGCCACCTTTTAAGTTAAAAACCATAGGAGGGTAAAAACATGCCAGGCTGACTGTGATATGATGTAAGCAGCACAGCTACAACTAATAAAATTGATAATGCGTGTGTTAGATTTACGGGAGGTGTGTGAATGATCAAGCGTTGATAATAGTCAATAGTATTGGTAGGGCGGGTTGGAGGCGGTGGGGGCCCCCAGTCAGATTCTGCTTAGGGCCCCATAAAGGCTTGGGCTGGCCCTGGTTGATGGGGCTAATGCATAAATGGTAGTGAATGAGTTAGTTAGTTAGTGTGTTTTTCTAAATTCAGCAAAATCATGTCCTTCAGTATCAATGTTGGATTCTCTGTTCTGAAACAGTTTTAGTAAAACTGAAGCTTTGAAAGTGCTCTGTCTTTCACTGCTGCTTTTGTAGGATAACTGAAATATTTCTCCCACTGTAGATGATTTGCTGCCTCAATGGCTCTGTTTGTTTTTTGTACAGCACTGCATCCCTTTCTCTCACTGTGAGTCTCTGGCACAGTAATACACAGCTGTGTCTTCAGTCTTCAGACTGTTCATCTGTAGATAGAGCTGTTTCTTACTGTTGTCTCTGGAGATGGTGAACCTTCCCTGAACACCACTGGAGTAATATTTGCCACTACTGTCACCTTTAATTGTTGACACCCATTCCAGTCCTTTTCCAGGAGCCTGTCTGACCCAAGCCATCCAGGCGCCACCAAAGTCAAACCCAGAGGCTGTACAGGTCAGTTTATGAGATCCACCAGGTTTAATGATCACTGGTCCCGACTCAATCAGTGTCTGACCCATTACATCTGTATACAAAGAGAATATAAGAAATTAAAAAAAATACATTTAAGAACATCATGTAAAACTAGAAAATATTCACATTCATACATCAAAATAAAATTAAATGTTTAGAACTGTCTTACATTGTTCAAACATTGTTCAAACATGATGATCAAAAACAAAATATCTCTTGACTCCTTAACTGAGCTGACAGGAGCTACTTCTGAAAATACTGTACACTCAGACAGAGATGAAAAGAGACATGAGATTATAAAGGACTGAAGTGGAGTATAACTTTGCATGGTCCACCCTTCAGAGACCTAAACAGATACATTGAGAAACTTTGTGATCAGAGTTTGGAATCTGTGAAGATTTCTCATTATTCAAGGGTAGATTATGATAATCCAATTGGGTTTGTCACATTCATTTTAATAAGAAGAAGAAAAAGAAGAAAAATAATCACCATTCTCAATATTATTAACAAGTCAAGTGTGTGATTTTAAAGGGTAGAATGGTTTACAAGGATGAAGAGATCCAGTGTGTCAGTACAAAGGGTAAAATGGTTCAAGATGACTAAATAAGCTGAAATGAATGGGGAAGTGGATTTTTTGTTTGGTTTGGTTGTTTTTTTGTTTTTTTACAGGTCAGTTTATTTCTCTCTCACTGTACTCTGGCACAGTAATACACAGCTGTGTTTTCATTCTTCACACTGTTTATCTGTAATTACAGCTTAGTGCTACAGTCATCTCTCAATAGACTGGGAATAGCTGATAGGACAACTAGCAATGCTTATGTATGCAATCTATTCCAGTCCTTTCCCAGGAGCCTGTCTGATCCAGGCCAGATAAAGGTCACTGAATGTGAATCCAGAGATTGTACAGGTCAGTTTATGAGATTCTCCAGGTCTTTTAACTACAGCTTCAGACGGAGTGAATGTGTAACTGTTATGCCCAGCCTAGGGGTTACCGAGCATAACATAAAAGTGACTCCCCTTTCCCTATTCCCAGTGATGACCCGTGCCAGTGAATACAGTCCAAAAAGTGATTTATTTAGAAGGGTGGTAGTGAAGAGCGTCGGGAGTGAGTGCGGCCAAAACAACAAACAAAACAATCTATAATTTACAAACTAAATAAACTACTTCCCAAAAATAAAATAAAAATAAAATACAGAATTCTTCCCTAACGAAAAAACAGGAGAAAAGAAGAACGAACAAAAATGGCTTCACACCCCCCACAACTACCCAGACTGTTCACATGAAAATTATTTACAATATATACAACGAACATCTATCAGACCCTATACACAACGAAAATCACAAACACACAAATAAAGATCTACACTCTATACAACGAATATCTCTCAGAAAAATAAACACAATGAGTTATCGAAAAACACAACGAAAAGACACGGTCAAATTGGCCAGGAAAAGCGGGGGCAACCGGCATATGGAGGCAGCGTCTTTTTAAAACTGGCGCCGTCAGGCTGTGGGCCAATCCCCGACCGCCACCTGCAAATGAACACATTAAAGAGACAGAGAGACATACGGGGAAAACACACCAGACAGGGGAGGAAACAGCACCACACACAGGCAGGGGGAGAAAAACAGCAGCACACAAAACAATAATACACACTTATGACTCAGGGTCATAACAGTAACACTCAAAACTGTAAATCAGGAGAACAGAAGGAATAAGACAAGAGAAATATCAGCCACCGCTAACATTGTCAAATGTCTGTTTGATATTAATTTAAGAAAAGCTGAGAACTCACAAGATGCAGCTGCCAGCAGCAGTAACAGTGGTAGAGGGGTCATGATTTGTCCTGAACAAACTGGTCTGATCTGTTTCTCTCTGTTCTCCTGAGATCAGGGACTGCTGTTGGTTTATTAATACACAGACTTTGTTAATAAAAGGTAAAGGTTTGCTTTGCATAGGGTGATAGCTAATCATGTACATCTGAGAGGATATGTCACAAATATACTTCTACTATTACTACTACTACTAATAATAAAACGTTTATTTAGTGCCCAATATCACTATTTATATTCTCAAAGGGCTTTACATGAATATAACAAAGTCAAATCAAAATGATAATATCTGTAAGTTAGAGAAAATAGATAAATTTTTAGTCTGGTTTTAAAGATATGGAGAAACATTGCCTACCTAACTTCTGTAGGTAAACCATTCCAGAGGAAGGGAGAGCAGTAGGAAAAGGCTCTGTTGCCAGCGGACTTCTTATTAATTCTTAGAATGACTAACAGTCCAGAATTTTGAAAACACAGGGTGTGAGGGAGGTTATAGGATGAAATTAAGTTAGACAGGTAGGAAGGTGTAAGCTCATGTAAAATTGTATATGTTAATAAAAGGACCTTAAAATCTTCCCTTGCATGAATTGGGAGACAATGAAGGGAAGCCAGGACAAGTGTAATGTGGTCAAACCCCCTTGTTCTGGTCAGGATTCTGGCATTATGTCATCCAAAGGGAGCATGTGAATAGAGAATAGAAAAGAACCAAGGACTGATCTCTGAGGAACACCATAGTTAAACTCACAGTATTCAGAGGTCACAATATTATAGTGGACACATTGCTTTCTCTCTGAGAGATAAGATTTAAACCAAGAGAGCACCAGGCCTTGAATCCCAATTTGAGTTTCTAGGTACTTTAACAATATAGTGTGATTGACCGTGTCAAATGCTGCACTCAGATCAAGCAGAATAAGAATTGAGGTAGCACCAGCATCCATGGCTAATAAAAGATCATTAGTTACTCTAGTAAGTGCGGTTTCAGTAGAGTGAAAACACCTGAAGCCTGACTGAAATATTTCAAGACTGTTAGAGGGCTATCAGCTGAGCAGCTACAATTTTTTCAAATATTTTGAAAGAAATGGGAGATTAGACGCTGGCTTATAATTATTTAAGGCTTCAGGGTCAAGTTTTTTCTTTTTTCTTTTTTCTTTTTTTCTTTTTTTTAAGTAAAGACCTGATCACAGCTGTTTTAAAAGCAGAGGATAAAACACCAGATTTATGTGACATAACTAGAAGGTTTAGTATTGTTGGGCCGAGAACTCTATCTAAAGTTTAGCAGGTAGGGGATCAAAGAGGCAAGAGGCTGGTTTAGCAGAGTGCACCAGTTTGGACAGCACATCTAGAGAGACAGTGTTAAATTGAATAAAAGGGTGCACATCATGATTAATCTCAGGCGCAATGACAGAGAGCATGCAGGCAGTCTGATTTGATTAATTAATTTGAATATTACGACGAATTGAGTCTATTTTTTGTGAGAAAAATTCAACAAAATCGTTTGCAGTAAAAGGGCTAGATTGAGGGGAGTGATTCTGGGTAAGTTTAGATACTGTATCAAAAAGGAACTTGGGTCATTTTTGTTAACATTAATTACTTTTCAGTAATACGCGGATTTGACTGTGTAGAGAGCATGTTTATAATCTATCAGACTGTTGTGCCAGGCGAGGCAGAAAATCTCTAGTTTGGTTGCCCGCCAGTTTTGTTCCAATTTCCTACACACCTGTTTCAGAGCACGGATTTCATTATTAAACCAAGGTGTTGAGTGTTTATGCCTGTTCTATATAGTTAATGGTGTTTCCATATCTAGTACATTACGGAGGGTAGAATTTATGCTGTCCATCAAGTTGTTCAAAGACCTTTGCTGATCACTGAAAGAGTTGAGAGCAGTAGGAAGCAGGTCAGCTAGCACAGCAGTGGTGGAAGCATTAATGCGATGGCAACTACAAACCGTGGTAGAAACAACTGGTGTGAACTGGAGAGTTACTTGGAAAGTAATAAGAAAATGGTCTGAGAGGGCAGCTTAGTAAGGAGAAATGACTACGTGAGAGATATCTAGTCTGCGGGCTAGAATAAGATCTAAAGTGTTGCCACTGAAATGAGTTGGTTTGTGACGTATTGGTTAATGCCAAAAGTGTCTATGATAGCTGTAAAAGCTTTATTAAGAGAATCAGAACTGTTATTGATGTGGATATTAAAGTCCCCCAATATCAGGATTTTATCCAGTCTAGTTAGAATAACAGAGATAAATTCAGAGAACTCATCTAGAAGTTGACTATAGGGCCCCGGGGACAATGGAGCACTACTATGAGAAAAGATGAGGTAGTACCTGATTGCTTTATGGAGAGCAGCTCAAAGGCAAAATTAGGCAAACTAAGGGTGTTGGAGAAAATTTAGTATCATAGATTAGAGCTACATTTCTCTAGAGCTCATTTTGCTACTCTTTTCTTTGAAGAGTTATTGTACGTATAAATGAGCTGCTAAAAAACAAAATAACCATTAGCCAGAAACAGATATTATTCTTGAACAATTGAAATGAATGAAACTCCTGACATTATTGTAAAGCAGGTTGTGTTGTCACATGTTGGTAAGCAAAGAAAAATGCTTATATAAGCAGTTATATAAGCAGTTTCTTCAGTTGCCAAATAATGAATATGTTGCAATATTGGGTAAGGAAGGGGCAGAAAATGTATGTTTTATATTGAAAGTAAAAAGCTCTTGATGTTGTAGTAAGGGAAGCCTATGAGTGTTTCTGTCTTCACTTTAAATGTGTCATGTCAGGATTCTTTTTCTGCTTCATTGCATGTGACTATTTTTAAATTTCTCTTCTGTGACTCTAAAGTTTGTCAGAGAACTTATGAAAGACTTAAGACCTGTTCAAATCTAGGTAATTATAATATACAGACTGCAATATACAGAGCTCAAGAACGACAACAGGATCAAACACCGGGAACAGACAGGAAGACTGAACTCAGGCAGGATGAGGTTACAGGACCCAGGTGCAGGTTTTGATTTGGAATCAACTTACAGGTTAACAATGCTTTGAATCACTCACAGACAGAGTTAAAATCTTACGTTAAGAAGAGACCTCACAGAGAGCTGAACAAAGCAATGACTCTTTATACACAAGAAATAAAAGGGTAAATGAAGACAAACCAGACGACACAAATGTTTAAATAGTTGGCTGATCAGAATGGTGATTAGTAGATTTGCCATGCTATATGCTTAGTAACTGAACAGGGGAGGGGGAGATGGATATGTGACACATTGCCAGGTTTGGGGAATATCTTTGCACATGGGTAAGCTCCATAACCCTGCTAATCTCTGTCTGGGTTACTCTTCATAACCCAGAACTTATCAGGACCACACAGAAGGCTCATCTAAAAATATCTTATTGATACAAAATTCAATTACAGGTTACTACTGAATGTCAACAAATTCTACTCTTGACATATATCATGTCTGATCTTAATATTTCTTACAGAAACACAGTTGGAAAAGTTTCTCTCTATGACAAAATGTATATTGCTTTACTATGACTCACTCATCAGAACATCAGTCTTTCTTTCTTTCTTTCTGGGGAGAATGTAGTAACTATATATATATGAATATATCTTGGTTTAAGTTTATGCTTTTTACAAACTCCTACATAGAGGTTTTTGTACTGGATAGCTGATAGTTTATAACCCTGTGTGTAATACACTTTGGCACAGTAATACACAGCTGTGTCTTCAGTCTGTAGATTATTTCCTTGTAATATTATTGTGTTACTGCTGGTGTCTCTTGAGATGCTGAACTTGTTTTTCAGAGACTCTTTGTATTCTGAACTCCCACCACTGCTGATCAATCCAATATACTCCAGAGCTTTTCCTGCCGGATATCGAATCCAAGCTGTGTGTTCACTAGTGACTGAATATGAGACTTTGCAGTTGATGGTCATTTCCTGCCCTGGATGAACAATCTGAAATTCAGGCTGAATCAACTCATAAGAGTGGACACCTGGAAAAGATTAAATAGTTATTACAAAAACATGAGACAATCAGTCAAATACTTTAAGCTGTCAGTAAAATGGACTACAGATACTGCAGCTTTAATATCTGTTGCTGGACCAAAGAAACTCACAGGATGTGGCTGCCAGTAGCAGCACTAGAGACACAGAGAACATGATTGATTTTGAAGCTCAACTTTTGAGACTGTCTCCTGTAAAGTTCAGAGGCTGTTTCGGATTTAAATAGACTGGTCACCTGAGACAAAGGGCGGGAGAATTTGCATAGAAGGGTCACATCAGATAAAGAGTTTTCACCAATGTCTCCTCAATTTTTCAACTTGTAATATATTACATATTTTATCCACTTATAAAAATGAAAGAAAAAAGAAACAGATTGAAATTACTGCATCGTCTAAATTAAATTAAACCTTTAAACTTTGAATTCCTGTTATTCCAATGTGAAGGAGTGAGATTATATCAGTTTTTTCTCTTTTTTTAACCTCACATGTACTTCTTTCAAGGCCAGATTAATATCTAGTTTCTAGTGTTTTAAATTCTGTCCACATATTCAGAAAATGTACCTTTCAGACATCATGCAGTGTCATTTAAGGATGGATATTGCCCCCTGTAGGTCAACAGCTACACTTGTTGGAGAGCGATTTTATATCCACAAACGTGCAGTTTTTCCCCCTTTGGACTCTGTTTTTGTCTCTAAGGATTACTATATCTTAAATTGCTGAGATTTCTGAATGGTTTGTTCAGAGAAGGTGGCACAGCAACAGTCAGCTGTTCCCATCAATGCAGTGCATTCCAGATCTTACCCACAAACCTCCCTGATCCAGGCGTAATAAAGGTAAATGTGAGTCCAGAGAATGTACAGGTCAGTTTATGAGATTTTCCAAGTCTTCTAACTACTGCTTCAGACTGATTGAATGTCTGACAATCAATATCTGTCAATCAGGAAAATGAGAGAAAGGTGTCACTGACTGTTTATGTAGATCACTATGAAGTATGTTTGTTGCCATTGTAGAATTTCTTTCTTTCTTTCTTTCTTTCTTTCTTTCTTTCTTTCTTTAGTGAGAATAGTGAGAATAATGTTGAATAGTATTGTGCTGTCTATCAGGGACCAATGGCTTAAATCTTAAAAGAGTTTTTTATGAAAGACCAAAGTAACTATTTTATGTAGTTCATTCTCTGAACCCAAGAATTCATGGGTGTAAACAGGTATACATGAAGTTTTACTGTAATTACTTTAGATCCATTTAGAGAGACTGTTACGTGCGCGCACTGTGCGTTTTATTTGTGTGTCTTGTTTCATCTGCGTCTCTCTCTCTCTCTCCCTAGGTACCCAGCTGTGGCGTGAAAGGCTGTCAGTTCCATCTGGCCTGATGTTGCGTCCAGCCTCCACCTGCCAGCCTGGCCAACCAGGAATGGAGTGCCCCTTTTGGCTTGGCAAACCGGACGCAGAGCGCCAACATTTAAAGAAGCTGGATGTGCTGCGTTTTCAGATTTCGATCTCGCTTTCTTTCTGTGCTTTTTATAGTTTTCTCTAGTATTACAAATTTGCCATTCTGTGTACGACTTTGAATTTTCATTTATTGACTTTGTTTGTGGATTGCGCATCGGCTTTGGTGATGTGGTTATCGCGGGGAGAAGGACAGGTAAGGTAGGGGATCCCCACGGTAGTGTACACTCTGTATAGAGTTAGGTTAGAGGCGGGTGCCACTCTTGTATGTTTCGTTATTAGATAGCTAGTGCAGTGAGGCTTCCTTTGGCTCTGCCACCTTTTTGTTTTGTAGTTCAGTGTGTGTTTTGGTGTAGACATGTAGGGTGGTTTTTGTTTTACTAGTTTCTTTCCTTTGGCACCGCCTGTCGTCCTCTCTCAACTTCGTGTGTTTTTGTGTGTGTGTTTGTAAATTTGTAAATATACTTGTATCGCTCTGTAAATGTCCCCAATATATCGCGCACCCTTTACACATTGATTCCCCGTGTCCGTGTCTTTCCTCCACCCATTACGCCGTCCCAAACCAGCACAAGTGGTGGGTTCCCTTATGCTACGTCCGCTCTACATACCCCTACACACCATACTACACTGGTGACGTAACAGAGACCTTAACAGCTACAGTAGAAAGGATAAAGAGAGAGAGAGAGAGAGAGAAAGAGAAATGGCTTCTGAGAGCTCTCATAAATGATAACAGAACTTCCAATCCACATCAGTACTTCTGGCGATCAGAGTATTTTGCCATTTAATCCGACCGGTCACAGCTGTGAAAGAGAATAAAGTCCAAAAAATCTTAGAAAAGGCATGCAAGTATAACGGGGCTGTTCAAGAAGTAAATTCATAGACTCACCTAACGGTGCGTTTCCACAGCTATGAGTTTCGCATCGCTCTCATTGAGGTTGAATGGGTGCGAAATACGCACTGCTGTTGCGAAATCGGTGCGAATTCGCAGAAGCATGCGAAATAGAAATGGTGAATTTTCAACTTTATGCAAATGAGAGCCGAGAACCAATCAGTTCAGCGTATGATGTGTTTGGTACATGACATTTTCTAGAGAGGTGAGAGTACCGAAAAAATTCTGACCAAAATAGCAGAGACTAAATGCTACATGTAGCATGAAAACTCTCTCAGCGGCTTTGGTTGGGGCAAGTAGAGCACTGTATACCATCATTTAAGCAATCTTGAGCTAGGTGACTTGCTTTCTGTTGTCGCGACCACGCCCCCAGTGTGCAATTTCACAGTGTGAAATTTGCGAGGTGTTTCGTTGTAGGGAAACCGAGCGTAACTGTGAAAAATCTATGATTAAACAGGTTAATATTAAAATATTCCTAATATTCAGGCATATTTCCTAATATTCAGGAATATTCCTAATATCCAGTTTTATTTATCTTATTTCCACAACTAGTATATCAAACATACTGCCAAATTGTGTTTTAGGAAACAAATATTCTTCAGAAAATATTAGGTATTATGGGCAGTCAAAAGTAAAATAATAATGATGGCAAAAGTTTAATGATGCAAACTGCAGTTTAATGATGTAAAATGTGCTCAAAGAGTGAAACATATTCAGTCACACCATGACACACTGTAAATACTAAATGCACAATTCATAAAACCAAAAACAATTATTCACTTATTGCAGAACTCATGAAAATGGAGGGGTGGGGTTGGGGTAGACTAAGTGGGTAAGTAACTACATAATGCTCTTTGGATCTTTTCCTCAGTAACTGAATAACTGCAAGATGATAGTTGGTTGTTTAACTGTGTTTGAGTGTGTCATGTGACATCATGAATATTTATGAAAAGCCTGTTTTTATAGGGTGTTATCTCTATGTCTGTGGAATAGAATGTCCCACCAGAAGATGGACTGTGATGGGTAAATCAGAGGAAACATCAGCAGTAAAATGATCAGAGACACTAAACTGTTACCAGCCCTGAACATGACATAAGTCTCTGTTTGAGTCATAATTCATCAATGATCTATGGATTTGATAGGAGACCACAGGAAAGGATGATCAACACTATAGACAGTGGCCACCTGTTTACACTGATTGCTGACAAACACAACAGCACATGGCCAACTGGTGAAGAAACATATAAACTAGAAGTAATGAAATGATCTTAGACAATGAATTGTTTCCAGCTCCAAACATTTACTTTCATAAATACATCATACTCCCTCTTGCCTGTTCTGGTCGACCCTCATGTGTGCGTATATCTTTACATACCATGGTGCCACCTACAGGTAGACTCCCAACAATTAGTCATAACTTAAATCAGCTACTTGCATAGCACTCAGGTCAGAAGGGGATCACAGCTAACCCAAGCCACTTTTTTGTTATACTGTCATATTTCTGTTTGTTTTGTTCATTAGGTTTTCACACAGAAAATATTTCCAGTTCAGTCCCTTCCCATGTCAGTATTTCGCACTGAGACATGCAAAAGTCTCACTGATTTTTGTTCAGCACTGTAGCTCTTTGTGTGACAGTCTCTGGCACAGTAATAAATAGTTGTGTCTTCAGCGTTTAGGCTTTCCACCTCTAAATGCCGAATGTTTTTGCTGGTGTCTTTGGTGATGGACAACTGACCCTGGAGAGACTGGGCAAATGCCATAGCAGTACTGCTGTTATGTGTGACACTGCCACATGAAATGTGTTTTAAAATGAAATAAATATGTAGCACCTCATTGTAAAGAAAGGGTTTAAAGCTAAAAGCCTCGCAATTTTAAGCCTTTTTCTGGGGGCTAGTATATATATTGAAACTGTATGTTCTTGTTGTCAAAGCCACATTTTATACAGGGGACCAAAAATGCATTGTCTTTTGATTTTATTGTAATGCAACGGTGCCTTCAACAACCTTGCTGGCAATGCAAGGGGCGGAGCTTCTGGGAACAGGAAGGGCAGCAGAAATATATCCAGGTTGGCCTGAGGAGGGAGAGGAGAGAGGCCTTAGGAGGAAAAATGGCAGTGTGAGGAGGGGAGAACAGTGTTTGGTGTGTTTGGGAGTAAAGCACGATATCTCAAATCCACAAACTGTACCCTATAAGATCAACTCGACGGGCGGCATACCTGATCCAAAATCCAAGATCAAGAGGAACCCAAAAATTAAAGATTACTCTTCAGACTCTTGGGGAAACTTGGGAAGTTAAGCTTGCATGAGCCGGTGAGACCAAGCTGGTTATTTTTGCTTTTATATATATATATATATATATATATATATATATATATATATATATATATATATATATATTTTTTTTTTTTTTTTTTTCTTTTTTTTTTTTTTTTTCCTAAGGACTCTTTTTGGTTAATCGTTTTTGTTTTGTTTTGGTCTTGGCCTTCTGGACTTTCTGTTTTTTGGAAAAACTGGGGAAGGGGATGTATACATTGTTTGTTGTTTGTTTGGTAGTATTTGATTGTGCTGTTTTTGGTATTGTTTGTATGAGGTTATTTGGTTTTGTGCTTGTTTTTTTTTTTTTTTTTTCGTTATAGCTTGTTCACCAGTTTGCACAATACAGTTTGTTCGGGAGAATATAAATTGACTGACTGGCGTTTGTAATTATCCTTACAACTTCAAAACAGATACAGTGTATTTTCGCCGAACCTTTAGTGTAACTTCTACATGGTAAGAAAGTCAGAGGGGTTGTTACGAATGAATCCAACCCACTCCAGTCCTTTCCCTGGTTTCTGACGGATCCAGTGCATGTAATAGCTGCTCAAAGAGAATCCAGACACAGTACAGGACAGAGTGACAGACTGTCCAGGATTCTTCACCACAGACTCAGATGAGGTCAGTGACTGTCCACAAACACCTGGAAAAGTGAGAGGAAAAATACCAAGTCCTCTGGGAGTTTTATGTCTCAGATATTATTCATGAAAATGTATTTCCCAGTTGAACTGAAAGCCAGGAACATTCCATATTATAGATCATCCATTTTTACTGAGAAATGTCAAACTACAGCAGTGTGAAAACTTGTTAGCTCTATAAGTATCTGAAAGACACTGTATGTAAATGAGGACTGAATGTGACTCTTAGCGTTCTGGACAGGATTTACTTAAATAGATTGTCAGGATGAAAATAATGACAGTGATTGGCTACTGGAAAAATGTATTCACTGCATTCACTGAATATTAGTCATTCCATGACATAAAATTAATCCAAATTTAGCATTCCTTTTAGTTTCTCAGCCCAGCAACTTCCAACATTGCACATGCACCCAGCTCCTTCTTGAAACAATGATACTGACAAAAAATGATATGTTTATATTTGCAAAAGAAATGAGTTCTAAGCATCTGTGAATGTACATTTTTAAGTAGACATGTGTTGATATTATTTTGAGTTTTAACTTAAGAAACTGGACTGTATTTACTGTAAATATTTCTTTGATCATCACAGTTGTTTTTTTTTTTCTCTGTTCTGTGTTCAGCATGGCAGTCATTAAACACTTTTCCAGTGACATGCATTATATATACACACACACACACACACACACACACACACACATATATATATATATATATATATATATATATATATGTGTGTGTGTGTGTGTGTGTGTGTGTGTGTGTGTATGTATATATATGTGTGTATGTATGTATATATATACATTTATTATTTATGTATTTATTTTTTTATTTTTTCTACTGATGATTTTATACTTACACTTCTGCCAATGGCTCCATCAGTTTATTGTACAGCACTGCATCCCTTTCTCTCACTGTGAGTCTCTGGCACAGTAATACACAGCTGTGTCTTCAGTCTTCAGACTGTTCATCTGTAGATAGAGCTGATTCTTACTGTTGTCTCTGGAATTGTGAACTGTCCTTCAACAACACTGGAGTAATATATGTAAGCACTGTCACAGTTACATATTAGTCCAGTATTGTTGGAAGGATATATAAATAAACATTGCCTGAACTGATAAATAACAACAATTCCAGTTCTTTCCCAGGAGCCTGTCTGATCCAGTTTATGCCATAGTCACTAACGTCATACTCAGAGGCTGTACAGGTCAGTTTATGAGATCCACCAGGTTTAATGATCACTGCTTCAGACTCGGTCAGTGTCTGACCTAGTGCATCTGAAAACAAAGTGAATACAACAGTTAATTGAGGTAAAAAATAAATAAATGAATGAATAAATAAATGAATAAATAAATAAATAAATAAATAAATAAATAAAATCTATTAAAAAAATAAATTTGAAAGCATTATATGAAACTGAGAAGTATTCAGGTTCATCAAAACTAATTCAAAACTGACAGAGGTGAAAATAGATGTGGGTATAAAGGACCGAAGTAGAGTATAAATAGATACAATGAGTAACACTGTGATCAAAGTTTGAAATCTGTGATGATTTCCTTATGATTCAAAAAGTTACGTTTGGTACATCTCTTTTATCATCATCATCATCATCATCATCATCACCATCATTATTATTATTAACAATAATAACATACCCATTATCGGGTCTGGTGTGTGACTATGAAGGATAGAATGGTTTACATGGATGAACAGATTCTATATGTAATTATAAAGGTTGGAATGGTTTACATTGTTTGCACTCTAGATGCATAAAAGTGACAAAAAGTGATGTCAGATAAAACAGCAATTGTGACCAGTATTTTTTCTTTAATGAGTTTGCTTGTATTTGGAACAAATTCAGTTAACATATAAGTATACTGTTCTGTCCTAGACTAATGCTGTGTCTGAAATGGCATACCATATACTACTCATATACTGATCTTGACGTAAATGTAGTCAGTAGTATGCAGTACATGAAAAATAAAAACTTTGCAGTACACGACAGTTACCCGGATGATGCACTACTCTGGCAAAAATTTGCAGTATACAGCTGAAGCTCTCTTCGTCAGGTACTGCATCCCATGATGCATCGCTGTGATTTCCTACTGTCAAAAAAACAAAAACAAAAAAAAAACAAGGTGTATAGGGACAGCAGCAGATCCGAATATAAATAATGTATCAGTTGCATATTTTGGTGTAATAAGTCTTCATACGCTTTCTAATAGGACTACTTTTGATAGGTATTTGTTATAGGTGTGTTGTTCGTTTTTAACAGAACAAATAGCCCAACCAACAGCAAACGTGTAGAACACTACACGAAAGTTCTCATAATTGCATACCATACTCAGGGGTGGACAGTAACGAAGTACATTTACTTGAGTACTGTACTTAAGTACATTTTTCGAGTATCTGTACTTTACTTGAGTGTTATTTTTTTTTTTGGAAACTTATGACTTTTACTCCACTACATTTGAAATACAAATATTGTACTTTTCACTCCGCTACATTTCTATGAAGGTTCTCGTTACTCGTTACTTTAACGCATAGCTTTGAAGTCAGCGGACGAATTTTCTTTTCTAAAATGCGATAGGCCATATTGTGCTCGTCACAGCAGAAAAACCAATCACAGTAAACTGCAACAATGCTGTCAGTCAAGTGCGTGCTGCATTTTTTTTAACAACTGAACTTGGCGGTTTTACTGATGGCTACTACAATGGAAGATAAGATGATAAAGATAAAGGTTCCTCACCAGAGCAGCCATGGCCATATCTTAAGATCATGTCTGAGATTTTTTAAATCAACTGGTTTCCAAGCTAATTGCTTCCCGTATGCATTTGTGCGCTGTGTTCGCCTAACACTTAAAATCATTTGCCACAGTAGATATGAGATGTGACTTGAAAATTGTGATTTATATGTTTTTGAATGTGTGACGAATCTGGTGACAGAGGCAGACCACAACTTCTGCTGTTAACACAGTGTGTGAACACATACGGAAACCAGTTGACTTGAAAACCATTTTGGGCCTAACACCAGGTCCTGTGTGAATCCACTGCTGATGCATACTAATAGTTAGATAGCGAAAATGCCCAGTTAACGTTACTGACAAAATCCTTTCAGAAATATATGTTTTAATCTTGTCAGGTAAACACAGTAATAAGGTCAGCGGATTTATGTAGGACCCGGCCCCACTAAGACGAGGGGGGCGGGAATCAAGCGGTGACGATGGTCATCCAGCTGTTTCACATTTCAGACAATGCTATGTAGTAGAAGTAAAATTAACCTAGCCTACAACATTATGACGTGTTTATCCTTTTAAGGCCAATCTGAGTTAACCTAGTGCCTGTTTAACTGAAGCTATACACAGTCTTTTATAGAGGGAGCATTTGGTTCAACTGTGTTTCTATAGGCTTTGTAGCATATTCCACAAGCTTTTTATTCTACAGGTTCTACAAGCAAGTCAGTGCATTCAGTAGGTTGTTTCAGAGTCATTAGACTCTGTAAATACTTTGTTGCAACAATACAACAATGCGATGACATTAAAAAGAAAATGTACTTTTGAATACTTGAGTATTTTTAAAAGCAAGTACTCCAGTACTTTAACTCAAGTAAAAATTGAACTGAACAACTTTTACTTGTATTGGAGTAATATTTGACCAGGAATATCTATACTTTGACTCAAGTAATGGAGTTGTTTACTTTGTCCACCTCTGACCATACTGTATACAAGGGTGGGGAGTAGTGCGCAGTACACAGTGTATATTGGGCCAGTATGCAGTACACTAGTATACCATCTTGGACACCGCCTAAATTTACTGGAAATCCGCCACTAAGGGGAGCAGTTTAATCTACCTGTTACGTAGATGCAATAACCGTTAATAACTGAAGAAGCCAATGTTCTCAGGCAAAAATGTATTGTCACTGTATTACTCTGTCATTTACGTATCAGACAAAGTTTACATGTTTCATCCTACCTACAGTCATTGTTCAAGTAACATCTGTAAGTAATTCTAACGTTCATAAATTTATTTAATCATCATTTGGGAATTTTAGACTGTATCTTGTGTTCTAATAACGTGTGGAATTCTGCAAAGAGGACTATTTAATAGTGCCAAAAAAGTATAAAAGTGTCTGCTCAATTTTTGCTATTTTGGTATATTTTGATCTGAAAGTAAAAGACTTTTCTCTTTGATAATGTCCATTTTAAGCCAGAATTTGAGATCAAACTGTTTCATTCACCACTGTAATAATGCCCTAACCATAAAGAGACTGTATATTTATCTATAATAATTAAAATACTTAACATTTACCACATTTACCATTTCAAAGGTTTGTGCTCCACAGGTTTGTAGGGCATAAAAATCCAATCATTTATGTTCCTTTATCTCTGACCATTGTGTTAATATTTTTTTTCCTTTTTTCTATGAGGAGAAAAAAAGATGGTGTCAGAACAACCTAACACTGGACACCCAGCTGGCACATAAAACCCAGCTGGTGACATAAAAACTTAAAACATAGAAACAGATATCCCAAAAACACCAGTAATCATCTCTCAACACACATCTACCTCAAACACGTTGTCTAACAACAAACAAACAGTGAAACTTGCCCAGCAGCGCAAAAGGGGCGGGGCCAACGACCACTCTCCAACGCTACAATATTATAACCTAGTTTGCAATTGGATCAACATGACAATACTGTCTGAATCAGGAATTTACTATACATGTTATGTTTTCAATGCAATTGTTATATGTAATGCAACTTGTTGTGCATAACTTGCAATACTACTATCCCTATACTGTAAACACAAAAATAAACAAATCTAAATAAGTCAATAGTAAAACTTGAATGTAATCAAATGAGATTCCCTGGAAAAAGATATTATGGCACTTTCCTGAATAAATATGAGGGAAAGCAGCTGTTACAATTTTCTTTTGCTTGTTGTTGAAGACATTATGTCGATCTTTCAACGTCCAAATGTTTTAACGTTTTAACGTTTTTTCAACATTGAAACAACAACTGACATTATTCCAACCACATTTCAACGTTGAAGGTTGGTCACGTGCCAGCTGGGTTGCTGCTAATTCTAGTATTTAGCTGCTGTGGAACACTCCCTGATCTAACGTTACAAGTCATGTTACTTTCAAAATAATAATGACCGCCTCTCATTCAGGGGGGAGCACGGTGGCGCAGTGGGTAGCGCTGTTGCTTCACAGCAAGAAGGTTTCAGGTTCGGTTCCCAGCTGGGTCCTTTCTGTGTGGAATTTGCATGTTCTCCCCGTGTCTGCATGGGTTTCCTCCCACAGTCCAAAGACATGCAGGTTAGGTGAACTGGAGACACTAAATTGCCCTTAGGTATGAATGTGTGTGTGAGTGTGTTTGTCTGTGTGTCTGTCCTGCGATGGACTGGCGACCTGTCCAGGGTGTTTCCCCACCTTTTGCCCTCTCACCCCCCGCAACCCTAATCAGGATAAGCGGTTTAGATAGTGAGTGAGTGAGCCTCTCATTCGCTACTAAATTGACCTTTTCCCTTTTACAAGAGTAACGTTAGCTTTGCATGCAAGGTTAAACAAGAACACGTCTGACAGCGCTGATACGGTTTACAGAACATCATCAAATCTAAAATCTAAAGTTTGGAAGACATCTGTGTTTTATATGAAAGAAGGAAAATTGTTCAAAAGTCTGGCCATTTGTAAGGTCTGTAGAACACCGATTAAGTACTGTGGTAGTATGACAAATCTTACAACTCACCTTGTGAGACGGCATGGTGAAACCCATGTGGGCAAAGAGGGATCTGTGGATGTGCAGCTAGCAGAGGCAAGAGCACGCAATACAAAGATACGGATATTAAACACTTTGTCCAGCCACAACTTAGCCACCTCGGACTTAAAATGTTTGTTCATACAGTAAGTTTTTTTTGTCTGTGTCTACTGGAAAAGTAATAAAGACAATGGAATTCTGAAACAGTAAAAAAAAAATACTTGGGATTCCCTGGTTTTTATGAAATATATGTATTTGAATGTAAGCAGGGCCACTTTTATAGAACTGGATTATTTTAATTTGAAATGGAAAATTAATGTCTACATTAAACAAATGTTAAGAACTGTATCAAATTGCATAGTATGGCATCACATTGCATCAAATCGCACCGAAATCATATCGTAGCCCATATATCTAGATACGTATAGGACAATTAATTCATGTTCTTAACTCCACACTGTCTATTATCTCTGCTACAGAAATACAGAGCTGTATTTTCACTCTTCAGTGACCTCTTAATCTTTTAATGTAGGTCACTATTTACTGTACATGTGTGTCTCGCCTTGTATCTGTGGCAGTTGCAACTATGTACCTTTTGGGATGCACATTTTTATACATCATTTTAACAGAATATCTGCTGTGTAATTCTCTACAGTTCTCCACAGGACTGTTTGACAGTGATGGAGTTTTTGTACAGGATGTCCTCTGATTTGTATCACTGTGACTCTCGAGCACAATAATACACAGCTGTGTCCTCAGTCTGCAGGCTTTGTCCTTGCAGAGACACTGTACTGCTTGAGGTATCTCTGGAGACCTGAAACTTGTTCTTCAGTTGTTCACTGTAATATGTATTACCATCACTACATATTGCTCCGATCCATTCCAGTGCTTTTCCCGCAGGCTGTTGTATCCAGTCAGTACAGTGGTTTCTATCAGTCAGTGAATATCCAGAGACCTTACAGGACAAAGTCGTGGACTGACCAGGCTTCACAACCATAGAATCAGGCTGGTTCAGCTCAACACAGTGAATACCTGTCAGAGCACAAACATGGTCAAATATAAATAATTTACTTCACATTCCCTCTGCACTTTTAAAATACAGATGAATTCACTTGTACTCACTGTTTACAGCTGCCAGCAGCAGCAGCAGCAGCAGCAGCAGCAGTAGCAGAGAGGAGGAGAACATGGTCTAAGAGGAGACAGATGTGTTTGGGGCTGGTCTTTCTCTGCTCACATACATTCAGACATGGTTTGAATATGAAGATGTGAGACAGTGAATTTGTTTAGAGCAGTGCCTCTCATCCACTTCACCACTGAGGGTCACGTGGCTTTAAGGATCCTGGTGAGGTTGATTAATTTGACACCAGCCTTGTATTAACTAAAAGAACTTGCTAATTTTTCAGATTCAGAAGGATGCTGCCATATTTCATATTAATGCTTATTTTTCATGATCTTTTTTGCATATTGCTGCAGACTCCATAGTCATTGATTATTTGTTCAGACAGTCACAGACAACTGACTAATGTCTGATTTTGAATGTTTAATTTTGTTTTTCACAGTTACAGTGGCATTGTATTGTTCCCCACAACCAGTAACGTCAGATGAAATATAATATCTCTTCTATGGCCACTTTTTTCAAACAATATATTTTCCTTGTGAGGTCTGCGGTCAGCAGTTTGAGTGTCTGGACTGACAGGGGCCTACAAATGAGATCAACGATTCATCCCATTTGAGAACCATATGACAACAGCAGAAAAATGTATTTCTTTTTTTTTTAAATATATAATACGTTTTGACCACGAACAGCTGACCACTTGCGGAGCATTTTCTTATGTATTTTTCAGCCTGGAATGAGGGATTTGGGGAGCCATAAAAGACAAGGCATGTGTGAGTGAGACTGCAAATCTCTGTAAGCTGTGGGGTAACAAATATGCAGGAGGACACGCCACTGACTGACTGATTTTCTTACATTGAAAATCATTACTTTTCTGTATGGGCGCATCAGATATTGAGCACTAGTTCAAATTAACGTTCAGGTTTATTTGTATTTCACAATTAAAATTTGTCTCAAAGCAGCTTTACAGAGATCACAGTGTAAACCCCCAGTGAGCGTAAGGAATAAACTTTGAGAGGAACCAAGACTCGACAACTGGGGGACCCACCCTCCTCTGGCCAGTGCATAGAATAAAGGTATTTACAGTACAGAGGAGTCAAGAGTAAGCAGATTCAATGGCCCATTAAATGTTTTAAAGTATATTATGTAGTATGTTTACAGCATAAAAGATTTATGATATAGAACATTCTCATAGTTCCAGATTGTATGTGACATGGATTAGTTAACTTACTGATAAGAAAACTGGCTGGTTATCTTAAAAAACAAAATAAAAAGTTGTGCACTGATTAATGGTTAGCAGTACTAAAACAGGGATGACCTGGGTATGAAGGACAGTTTTATCTTCGTTCTACAGTAAGGTTGGGTCAGCACCACATGCTTATAGGAGCTTGTAGGAGCTCAAGACAAGGGGCTAGGAATACACAGGGACCCAATAATTTTTGTAAATGACATCTGACTCCCCTCTTAAATGAATTAGGGTTGTGCCATTCCCACCTTTCAAACCTGTTTTGCCCTCTTGGGTTAGCCATTTAGAGTCTCAGCTCTCCCAATAGGTAGTGGACACAGGAGGAAACATTACTAGCTGACTGATTTTCTTACATTGAAAACAGTGGTGGCTGTGGTGATTCTACATTGAAGCTATGTTGCATAATTCATATACTATGACCACAGAACCAGGAACACAGTCTGTGTTGAAGTTTAGTCACTGGGTCTGGTCTTCAGCTCTAGAATTTGAGAAGGATTTGAGTCTGTGTGACTGCTGATGACTTATTAATACATAGCACAGAGTTCAAATCTGGAATGATATACAGATGACTTACTGAGACATATAAATATCTGAAGATTACTTGTCAGCATTTTACGGTGTGAGCTCAACAGAACTGATAAGATAACAGAAGAAAAAAGTGTGTTTAAGTTTAATTAGTCACTAACATGGTCACTGAAATGACTGTGGGGTGTCTTTCCTTTTTTGGCCATAGGGGTCCTCAGTCTTTTGTTTTGTCCCTGTCACATGTTCAATTTCCCTGTTCATTATTGATGTATGTGTATGACCTGTGTCTTGTCTTGTTTGTCTATTTAAACCAGGGGTGGGCAAATCCAGTCCTGGAGGGCCATGGTCCTGCTGTTTTTCATGTCGACCAACTAAATACAGTCTCTGGTTGGCTGAAGAGCATGCACGCCTGTTTTCAAAGTGAAAATCAACAGATAGCTAAGAGGTGAAAACAAAAACCGGCAGGACACCAGCCCTCCAGGACTGGATTTGCCCACCCCTGATTTAAACCATGGTCTTTTGTTCACCTGTTGCTTAGTCTTTGAGCCATTTTCCCTGTGTTCTTGAGTCCTGGTTCACGTAAGATTTCTGAGTTCTTGTTTTTTGTTGGACTGTGTAGTGTTTTGCTTTGTGGAGACAAGTTTTTGTTTGCCTTTTTGGATGGTGCCTGTTTTCACTTTTTGACTTGTTTTGCTTGTTTTTTGAAAAGGCCTTTTTGCCTAAGTTTTTTCCTAATTGATCTCTTTTCTGTTTTTCTTTTGGATTGAGCTGCTTTCTTTTTTCTGGACTTTGCAGATTTTGTGTTCCATTAAAACCCTTTTTCAGATCTACCTTCTCTCGCGTGTCTGACTCTGCAACAGGGTTTGCTCTAATCCTGGGTGGTGCGTTTATTGGTGGTTCGTCTTCTGCCCTGGCAACCCGGGTTCAAAGCCCACCAGGGCCAGCCTTGTGACTGTGAAAGAATACCATTGTGGTTTATTGGAAATATATAAAAAATGTGTCTCTAGTTTCTATGTTTACTCTGAAAACAGTTTTGGAAAAAATATTGAACATGTTTATATATGCTATGACGAAGTGATACAATTCATTTAATTTCTGATAAGCTACACTTTCAGTGGATCAAGCCAAGGCCTCTTACTGTAAACCAATGGCATGAGGAGATATTTAAGGTTATACCAATGGAGCAACTGAGCACAGTCTTGAAGTGAAATAAGTTCCTTTGATGGGCTCTGTCTGCACTGACCTATGATATGTTAAGGTAGTGCTGTCTGTTATCACCTCTACATTAGTTTTATTATTTTACTTTATGCTGGTTGTTTTTATCTTTGGAAAATCCAATAAAATATTGAGGAAAAGGTATCTCTGGTGTTTACTTATGTGGTTGAACTATGAGATCAGAGTTTCTGTAAAAAAAAAAAAAAAGAAAGAAATATATTACAACAACAAGATGCTTTTCATTTAATTTCTGATATCAATAATTCTTCCTCTCTTTCTTTTCTTTCTTTCCTTTTTCTTTCTGTCTTTGTTTCTTTTTTCATAGTTGAGCAGGAAGACTACAGTTTTTGGAGGGTATATATGAATATGTATTGGCTTACGGTTGTGCTTTTTACAAATGCCTACATAGATGAGTTTGCATTGGATAGCTGCCAGTTCATATTACTTTGTGTTTGTGGCACAGTAATACACAGCTCTGTCTTCAGTCTGGAGGTTATTCCCTCGTAATGTTATTGTGTTACTGCTGGTATCTCTTGAGATGCTGAACTTGTTTTTCAGACTCTTTGTAGTCTAAGCTCCCACCACTCCAGAAAACTCCAATGAACTCCACATAATTCCAATAAACTCCAGAGCTTTCCCGCTGGTTGTTGAATCCAAGCGGCAGCAGACATGAGACCTTGCAGTTGATGGTCATTTGTCGACCTGGACGAACAGTCTGAAAGTCAAGTTGAATCAACTCATAAGAGTGGAGACAATCAGTCAAATACTCTGAACTGTCAATAAAATGGACTACAAGATACCACAACTGCAATTTCTGTTATTAGAGCAAAGAAACTCTCAGGGTGTGGCTGCCAGTAGCAGCACTAGAGACACAGAGAACATGATTGGTTTAGAAGCTCAACTTGAGAGTATCTCCTGTGGAGCTCAGAGGCTGTTTAAATGATTTAAATAGAAATTGGTCACATGAGACAGAAAGAGGGAGAATTTGCATAGAGGAGTGCCATTAAGATTTAACTCATGAAGATTTTCATTGACTAGTGAAGAGTTTTCACAAATGTCTTCCTCGTTTTTCTCCATGTCATATATTATGTATTTTGTCCACTTAAATTAATTGAAAGAAAAAAGAAAGAAAAAAAATCAATTATGGCATCATCTGAATTAAGTTAAACTTTAAACTTGTGACCTTTAATTTCAGCTATTTCGATGCAAGTAGGTGAGATGATATTAGTTTTGCTCTCGTTTTTCTCTCTTTTTTTTTTTTTTACATGTATTTCCTCAAATTGTTGAGATTCCTGAATGGCTTGTTTAGCTTCTTGTCTGCGTCCAATCAAGCCGTGTATAAGATATTCAGTGTGTAAACCTGTGAGTACTACAGAAATATCCACCAGTCCGCTGTCACACACACACACACACACACACACCCTGTGTTTTTCATAGGTCCTTTTGTATACTTTGCTGATGAGTTCATATATACTGTTGCACTGTTTAAGAGCACTACACAAACTGCTTTGTTTCAGGTATATGGGGAAGTGGGTTTTGTGGCTTTTCTCTCTCACTGAGAATCTGCTGCTAGTTTTCACAGCGTTCATCTGTACTTACGGCTTACTGCTAATGTCATCTCTTGATATGGAAAATCTTCCTTTAACAGGTGGAGAATAGGTGGTGTTGTAGGTGTTGCTATAGGTGGCATAGCAACATTCAGCTGTTCCTATCAATGCAGTCTATTCCAGACCTTTCCCAGGAGGCTGTCTGATCCAGGCTAAGTAAAGGTCACTGAATGTGAATCCAGAGACTGTACAGGTCAGTTAATGAGATTCTCAAGGCCTTCACATAACTTGAAGACTGAATAAATGGCTGACCGTCAATATCTGTGAATTAGGAAAATGAGAGAAAGGAGTCACTCACTATTTATGAAGGCCAGTGTGAAGAGATTGTGTTTTTTGTGCCATTGTAGGGTTTATTTCTTTGTTTGTTTGTTTATTAAGTTAGTAAAAAACAATGAGAATGAATAATGTTGAATAATACTGTACAGTCTATTGATGACCAATGGTTTAAATCTAAAAGCTTTATGGAAGACTGAGGCGTGATTATTTTAGATTTCTTCTCTGAGCCTAAGAACTTTTCGGTTAAAACAGATATACATTAGGTATACTGTAATCACTCTACCCTCCTACATCTGCTTTACATCCATTTAGAATAATCATAACAGCTAATGTACAAAGGAAAGAGAGAGAGCGAGAGAGAGAGAGAAATGGCTTTTTAGAGGCCTGCTTAAATGATATCACAGCTTCCAATCTATTACTTTTACATTAGTTTTGGTGATTAGTGTGAAGTTTTGACACACCAAGACCAGGTATCAGCTGTAATGTAAGTCCGTCTGTTCTGTCAGGTCCTACTAATTGCCACACTGTACCACACTATACCACACTGTACCACACTATACCACACTATACCACACTGTACCACATTACACCACACTATACCACACTGTACCACACTGTACCACATTACACCACACTATACCACACTGTACCACACTACACCACACTGTACCACACCACACCACACTACACCACTCTACACCACACTATACCACACTGTACCACACTACATCCCCACTACACCACACTACACCACACTGTACCACACTGTACCACACTATACCACACTGTACCACACTACACCACACTATACCACACTGTACCACACTACACCACACTGTACCACACTGTACCACACTACACCACACTATACCACACTACACCACACTGTACCACACTGCACCACACTGTACCACACTACACCACACTGTACCACACTACACCACACTGTTCCACACTGCACCACACTGTACCACACTACACCACACTGTACCACACTGTATCACACTACACCACACTATACCACACTACACCACACTGTACCACACTGCACCACACTGTACCACACTACACCACACTGTACCACACTACACCACACTGTTCCACACTGCACCACACTGTACCACACTGTACCACACTGCACCACACTACACCACACTACACCACACTGTACCACACTACACCACACTACACCACACGGGACCTTACTGTACCACACTACACTACACTGCACCACACTATACCACACTGTACCAATCTATTACTTTTATATTATGTTGGGCATCAATGTTTTTTTAAAAGTGTTGAAAATAATAAACAGGCACGACGATGACTTAAGGTAGTTTTTTTGTGTTTATTGAGTAAAAGGTAGCGTATACAGCAAAAGCAGAGAGGAGGTCATCAGAGAGGCACCCAGACGGAGTCTTGATGGTGGAAGACTGACAACAAGGTCTCACACACACACAGATATCCGTGCAGCCAAGGGCCTTCGGCCTTGACGCCCATAGATAATGAGAGCGCTCTAAAACAGTGGGGCGGGTGTGTGAGAGCTTGGTTGATAAACCAGTGTTTGAGTGAGAGAAGTGTAACACAAGATGAAAAGTATGTCTGCACATTCCATTCACTTAACAAAATATATACCTGTGATCGTATTTTACCACTACACGTCACTAAGAGACCAGAGAGGTCTGGTGGCAGTCAAAGTATTCAGCTAGGCCCCACATCTCCGCCCTCTTAATCATTGAGAAGCTTAATGATTAATACATACATGTATAATGGGTGATCAGGCCATTATCCATCTATATCCTGAAATAAGGCGGTCTAACAAATCAATCCGCTTATCATGCAGTAGAAAGAAACGTCACATTCAGAAAGGCTTTAACGGCCTCTGAGCACGCCGATGTTTTGGCTGCAATTGTCTCGGAGTAGTAACAGCCTTGATACCACAACACATAAGTCTCAGGATGAGGTACACAAACAGAGCTGCCCCTATCACCAATGTAAGAATGTGCAGTGCCTGCTGGGCCATAGGCCAGAGGCCCCCAAATAAGCCACTGAACCAACCACTGTTATCACCTTGAACACGTTGAACCCGTAGGCTCAGGTCAGAGATGTCACCCATAATTTGTGATAAGTTCTGAGAGGGGTCGGCTACGTCAGTACAACATTCTGGGCCTACGACTGAGCATACACCACCCTGGGCAGAGAGTAGATAATCTAGAGCCATACGGTTTTGCAATATCATCATACGGTGGGACTGCAGTGCAAAGGAGACATCACCTATAGCAGCGAGAGTGTCATTAGCAGAGCTTAGAGAGAGCTTAGAGAGAGCCACCAAAAGCCATTTAGTTTTGTCTGTGCCATCTTTCATGCGTTGTGTTTTACCCCATGCCCTTTTAATGTCATCAGGATGCCACTGATCATTCTTACAAGGTTTAATGCCATACTTTGCACATATTACTTTCTCAGTATCGGCTAAGTAAAAATGTGAATCAAACCACTTAACCAGTTCATCCTTAACATCAGACAATGCAACATTTGGAGGCAATACTCCTCCCTTCAGTGCGGTATCTTTCTCTGTACAACTCATGGTAAACTGCGTGCACGACTTCTGCTAATAGTCTAACTTTTTTTGACTACTAGGAGACCAACCACACATGAGTTTACAGCTTAATGGAGATAGAACTGAGGACGACTCACGCGCACACTTGTGGCGTTGGCTTTGTCTCTTCGGAGGGCAATCCCCGATGGCTGCAGTCCATGGAATTTCCCCGTGCTGTCCGAAGAGTCACTCGTCAACCGTCTCCGCTCCGCACCTTTACGTTCGACAGTCTTCTATTCCATCTGGGTCACGGCACCAAATTGTTGGGCATCAATGTTTTTTTAAAAGTGTTGAAAATAATAAACAGGCACGACGATGACTTAAGGTAGTTTTTTTGTGTTTATTGAGTAAAAGGTAGCGTATACAGCAAAAGCAGAGAGGAGGTCATCATTCACTTAACAAAATATATACCTGTGATCGTATTTTACCACTCAATGTACCCCACAATTAGTTTTGGTGATTAGTGTGATTAGGCCCCACAATTAGTTTTGGTGATTAGTGTGAGGTTTTGACAGACCAAGACCAGGTATCAGCCGTAATGTAAGTCCGTCTGTTCTGACCTGCTTGTCTCCACGAAGAATCGGCCCAGGCTCACCGCTACGGAAGATCTAAAAGACTTTCCCGGCACCGACACGAAGTCTCACTCAAGGTCTCCCACTGCCAACCTCGGTAACTCCGGTCTCTCATACCTGAACGTGGCTGGGCCTGCTCTTCTTCTTCCTCATCCCTTTTCTCTCCCTTCCTCACAACCCCTTTTTGTGTGTAAGTAACTCCACTAGAACATCACTCAGATAGTTCTTTTGGTTAAGCGTGCCTCTTCGTGAGTAATGCCTTATACTCGCGTAGTTGTTCATTCATACATACTTTAGGTAACGAGGATATTATCATTGTCTACCGTTAGTTGTTTGTCTTCTTCTTAGTAGTTTAGTAGTTAGTAGTTATTTAAATCCCCTGCTGTACTTTTATTCTTACGACTAGTGTGCTCTTATTGCTGAGTTGACCTGTTTCTCTCGTCTCACACATTTCATTGTACCGTTGACTCTGTGTTAACCTACATATGAGAAATAAACTCTTAAACTAAAAAAAAAAAAAAAAAAAACTTAAACTAACTACACTAGTTTAGATGCTGTTGTATGTGTGTGTATAGCGGATGTGCCTAAATTCCTCCTGACTTCCAATTTTTTCAACATTAGATTCATTCTGTACTGTTTGAATTTGATTGTTGTATTAAACGTGTACATTCATATTCCTGCTCTTTGAGTACATGATAAGTTATTTCCAGGTTACTGAATGTGGTGATCCAGGAACTTAGTTAGCTAGAAGTACTGAATTCGAAGAGTATTATTGTACCTGCTACTTTAATGCTGTTATTTATTATATGTACGGCTAATGAAGAGTTATTCTGAACAATTTCTAGGTTCAGTGTTCAGAGCACTGAGCTATAAATAGAGTTTTTCAGAATATCTGTTATTTCTCTGAGTTCACGTTCCAAAATAAGGTTATGTTTACACAAAGTGATATTAGTACTAAGTCTAATATTCACAGTGAACCATTAACTAGATTTTCTCATACCATTGGCATGACAAGACGAAGGGAACATGGAGAGCAGAACAAAGATGTAGTAGGATAACTTGTGTGTGTGTGTGTGTGTGTGTGTGTGTGTGTGTGTGTGTGTGTGTGTGTGTGTGTGTGTGAGTAAGTTCAAGTTCAAAGTTCAAGTTCAAATTTATTTAGAGCCCAATATCACTGTTTACAGTCTCAAAGGGCTTTACAGGCCACAACAGTCAAATCAAAATATGACAGCACCCCCAACTTAATCCTCAGTAAGTATGTGTGGACAGTGTTTCCTGACTCCCTTTGGTTTTTGCGTAGCATGTCCTTCCTTTCTCTTACTGTGACTCTCTTGGACATCCACACTGTCCTATGCCTCAAACAATGTACATTTAGCCTATCATATTTTAATACATCTTTTTCGACTGTATTACCAATGATTGACATACGCAGAGTAGAGATGTGTTTTGTATATCTTGTGTTAGTAGTTGGCTCTCATTAAAGTGTATGTGTTTGCAATTTGAATATATTTTGATGTGTTTAAATTTGTAGTGCGTAAATGTAACTAATTTGCTATTTTCTTTTGAAAGACATCCATTTTATTAGCTGATAGCACTGAGTATATAGTATGTGGCTGCACTGATTGTACTGATTTGTACATTGAATGTTTGGTCTGAGCAGGACAATTATTACTGCAACAGTTTAACTGTTGACATATCCTTTTATAATTACATTTCTTTTCTTTGTTCAGTCTGTTTTATTGATGACAAAGGAAAATGATGATTGATAAAAACAGACCAGACCAGACAGACAAACAGACAAGCAGACAGACAGACAAAAAAAAAAAACAAACAAAAAAAACATTCTCTATGTTTCTTTATTTTCCACTGGCATGATTTTGAAATATTTTTCCTTGTGTATATGATGCACATACACTCCTGCCAACGGCTCCATCAGGTTTTTGTACAGAACTGCCTCCCTTTCTCTCACTATGAGTCTCTGGCACAGTAATACACAGCTGTGTCTTCAGTCTTCAGACTGTTCATCTGTAGATAGAGCTGATTCTTACTGTTGTCTCTGGAGATGGTGAACTTTCCCTCAACAGCACTGGAGTAAAATTTGCTGCTACTGTCACCTGTAATTGTTGACAACCATTCCAATCCTTTTCCAGAAGCCTGTCTGATCCAGTGCATGCTATAGTCACCCAGAGGCTGTACAGGTCAGTTTATGAGATCCACCAGGATTAATCATCACTGGTTCAGACTCAGACATTGTCTGACCCATTACATCTGTAAACAAAGAGAATATAATAGTCAAGTGAACAGAACAGAAATTAAAGAATTATATAAAATTGGAAAGCATTCATGTAACAAAATGAAATTAATTCTTTAGAGATGCCTTGTATCAGTCAAACATCAACATGAAAATCAAAATAAAAATATCTTGACGCTATAGCTAAGTTGACAGGAGCTGCTCCTGTAAATACTGTGCAGAGATGAAAAGAGACATGAGATTATAAAGAACTAAAGAGGACTATTACTTTGTATAGTTCACTCTATAGAGACTGAAATGGGTACAGTTATAAGTATTGTGACCAGAGTGTAGAGTTTGTGATTATTTTCTCATAATTTAAAGCCATCATCATCGTCATCGTCATGTTTTGTTTTGTTTTGTTCTTTTTTTGTTTACAGTGGTTCTACAAGAAGTTGTTTTGTATGGCTTTGTGACTCTCCTCTATCACTGGTAATACACAGTCATGTCTTCACTCTTCACGCTGTTCATCTGTAAATACAGCCATGGGGCACCTACAGGATTTCATCTTAGGGTACAGAAACCTAATACAGGCATTTATTAGTCATGTGTTAATGGTTAACATGTGAACCTTAAAATAAAGTGTTACCAAATAGGAACTGTTCAGAAAAAATACACATTTGTTATACAGTTAAAACACATATTCCTATATGTAGTAATATCGTTTGGCAGCAATGTAATGTGCGACACTGTATGAAAGTATTGTTTTGAGGCTGTGTGTGAGTTTTTGTACAGCCCCTCTACCAGATGGAAATAATGTGTGTAACGGGCACAGTAATACACAGCTGTGTCTTCAGTCTGCAGATTATTCCCTTGTAATGTTATTGTTTTACTGCTGGTGTCTCTTGAGATGCTGAACTTGTTTTTCAGAGACTCTTTGTAGTATGTGCTCCCATCACCCGAAATAATTCCAATAAACTCCAGAGCTTTTCCTGCTGGTTGTCGAATCCAAGCTGTAGCTGTAGCATAGTCAGTGACTGAATATGAGACCTTACAGTTGATGGTCATTTGCTGACCTGGATGGACAGTCTGAAATTCAGGCTGAATCAGCTCATCAGAGTGGACATCTGCAAGAGATTCAGTAATTATTACAAATACATGAGACATTCAGTCAAATGCTCTAAACTGTCAGTAAAATGGACTACAAGATTCTGCAGTTTTAATTTCTGTAATTAGACCAAAGAGACTCACAGGATGTGGCTGCCAAGAGCAGCACTAGAGACACAGAGAACATGACTGATTTTGAAGCTCAACCTTTGAGAATGTCTCGAGTAGAGCTCAGAGGCTGTTAAAATGATTTAAATAGAAATTGGTCACATGAGACGGAAATAGGGAGGATTTGCATAGGGGAGTCACATCACACGAGTTGTGTCATCCATGCTTTCTTCATCTTTTTCTCCTTGTAATCCTGTAATTGATTACATATTTGATACACTTTTTTTTTGTTTTTTTCCCCCAGAAACAAATACAGCATCATGATTGGAATTATGTGAAACCTTGAATTTGTGTAATTGCAGTTACTTCTCTAAGCAAAGGAGTAGGATGATTTTTTTTTTTCAAACTTATTTCCACACGGTCTGGCAGATTAATGTCTATGAGAAATTTTGAATGGTTTGAAATTCTGCCCAAATATTCATAAAATGTACCTTTCAGACATCAACTGAAAACATGTAGTGTCGCATGAAGATGGATATGGCCCTCTTCAGGTCAACAACTTCACTTGATTCACTTTATTCATACATAAGCACATGCATCTTCCTAGACCTAAAACATTCTCATACAGGAGTATTTGACCTGCTCCCAGTCTTTCTATAAGAGTGGTTTATCTGACTACAACATGCTGAGACAGACTGGAAGGTATGATTTTATGAATTTTATATGACTTTATGTATTAATCAGCAATAGCATTAAAGAGCATGTTTAAATAAATGGTAGATTACTGTTATACTCAAATATTATAAATTAGTGGACATAAGTGAACGTTGGTGAACATAAGAAATGGGGAACAAAAGAGAATGGCTACTCTGTAAATGACCCTGTTTTATTTTTATAGTATTTATGTTTCTATGAAGCCCCATCCCACAGTGTAGCTGGTTTTATGAGTTTAATCACAGTGAATCTCTAGCACAGTAATAAACTGCTGTGTCCTCAGTCTTCAGTTGGTGCATATGAAGGTAGAAATTAGAGCTGCCCTTGGATGCTGTGAATCGACCCTACACTGCCTGGACTATGCTCTTGTAAGAATCAGATAAATAGTAAATGATCCATTCCAGTCCTTTTCCAGGAGCCTGATGGATCCAGTGCATATAAAGACCACTCACAGGCACAGGTGAGTTTGTGGGCTTCACCTGGAGACACGGTCACTGACTGTTCAGATAAGGCCACGACCATTAGCAGTAACAGAGAAACAGGGAACATTGTTTATGCTGAGCTGGTGTGAGCTGATTCAGCACTTTCCAGATGCCTGAAGGAACATTCTCATTTTCAGACTACAGCTGATTTAATAAAGAATATGATTAAGAATTCAACAGATCTGCATTGATGTATGGTTCTCAACTAGTATAGTTATAAGCAGAGATCAGTCAACTGGCATAAATAGGACATGTGAAACTACAGGACCTACCAATGAAAAAAACAGCAGCTCATCTGTGTTGACAGAGAATGAGTTCCCACCTGTGGATAAGAAGTGGTATTGTGGGGAGGGTGAAAGTTTCTACTGATCCATACTGCCTCCTTCAACCACTAAGATTTAGGAGGAAATGGTATTGCATTTAGTTAGTCACTTTCTCATCAAAGTAATACGATTCTGTTCTTCTGTCACAGCCTGCACCTCCATTTTGGACTCTTGTTTTGTTCTGTCTTTGTGCTCCTTTTCTGTGTCTGTCTCCGCCCCTCACCTGTTCCTGTTTGTCTCATTATTAACCTCGTTAATTTGAACCAATCCTGTTTTGCCCTGTTTAGTTCTCCCTCTGTATTTAAGCCCTTGTGTTTGCCTTGTCCTTGGTCTATCATTGTTTGTGTTTTGAACACACTGTTTTGTTGCACCCTTTTGTTATCGGTTTTTGTTCTGGTTTTGTACTTGTACTTTCATTTTCAGTTTGCATTTAAAGTCCTCCTTTTTGTCACCTTCATCATCATGTCTTGTGCATGGGTCCTGCACCACACCACCAGCGTGACATCTTCATAAGTAATTTTACATAAATTGCTGATGAGTTCATGTTTAAAACTTACTTTTTTTTTTCTTTTTTTTTTACCTCTGCAGTGTTTAAGAGCACCTCACAAGCTGTTTTGTTTGAGATATATGGGGAAGTTGTTTTATATGGATTTGTGACTCTTCTCTCTTACTGTGACTCTGTTGCAAGTTAATACACAGCAGTGTCTTCACACAAGCTTTCTACTGGAGTCATCTGTGGAAATGGTGAATCTTCCCTTAACAGACTGGGAATAGAAAATGATCAGCTGTTCCTGTCAATGCAATCTATTCCAGACCTTTCACAAGATGCTGTCTGATCCAGGCTAAATAAAGTTCACTGAATGCGAATCCAGAGGTTGTTCGTTACAGTTTGAGATTCTCCAGGTCTTTTAACTACGGCTTCAGAGTAGGTGTCTGACAGTCAATACCTGTCAATTAGGAAAACGAAAGGCATCACTCACTGCTCATGAAGGCCAAAGTGAAGAGACACTGTGTTTGGTGCCATTGTAGAGGGTTTTTTTTTTTTTTAGTAAGAAGAGTGTGAACATGAATAATGTTGAGTAATATTGTGCAGTCTATCCATTACCAATGGGCTTAAATCTTGACTGAAAGACTGAAGCGTAACTATTTTACATAGTTTATTCTCTGATCCCAAGAATTTGTGGTTTAAAACAGATATACATGAAGTATACTGTAATTATTGTACCTTCATACATCTGCTTTACATCCATTTAGAATGATCATAATAGCTATTGAAAGGAGCGAAAGAGAGAAATGGGTTTTAAACAAGTCAACTGAGAAACGGTTTTTTAAACAGTTTAATGTTAATATATTCTTAATCTCAGAAGACTCAACTGCTTTTTCCACTGAATCAGGAGACTGGTCAAGTCTGGTCTTGTCAATACTGATACTAGAAATGGAACAAATGCTCACTGTTCTGTGTCTCTCATTCGCTTTTAGTTATGACTTTTCTGAAGTAATTCTCCTAATATAGACGATCTCTTGTAGGTAGACTCCTGCTGCTGATTTTGTACAGCACTGCATCTCTTTTTCTCACTGAGAGTGTCTCACAGTAATACACAGCTGTGTCCTCAGTCCTCAGGCTGTTCATCTGTAGATAGAGCTGATTTTTACTATTGTCTCTGGAGATGGTGTATCTTCCCTGAACACCACTGGAGTAATATATGTTACTGCTGTCATATCTGATATATGATACCCATTCCAGTCCTTTTCCAGGAGCCTGTCTGATTCAGTGCATGCTATAGCCCCCAAAGTTAAACCCAGAGGCTGTACAGGTCAGTTTATGAGATCCACCAGGTTTAATGATCACTGGTTCAGACTCAGTCAGTGTCTAACCCATTACATCTGCCAAAATAAGAGAAACACATAGACAGAGATGAAAAGAGACATGTAATTATACAGAACTGAAGAAGAGTATAATTTATGTGTATAATTTTGCATAATCAGTCCTCTAGAGGATTAAATAGATACAGTGGTTAACACTGAGATCAGAGTTTAGAGTCTGCTAATGGTTTCTCATAATTTAATCCAGCGATGTCATTATGATGATGATCATCATCATCATCATCACGGTTTGGGGTTTTTTCTTTCTTTTTTTTCATTTACAGTGGTTTTACAGGAAGTGGTTTTGTATGGCTTTGTTGCTCTTTTTTATCACTGTGTCTCTCTGACATGGTAATACACAGCCATGTCTTCACACTGTTCAACTTTAAATACAGTTTACTGCTGGAGTCATCTCTGGAGATGGTGAATCTTCCCTTAACAGACTAAGAATAGCTGTTAGCAAAGCTATAACTGTCAGTCTCAATCCATCCCAGACCTTTCCCAAGAGCCTGTCTGATCCAAGCCATACCATAGACACTGAATGTGAAGCCTGAAGTTGTACAGGTCAGTTTATGAGATCCACCAGATTTAATGATCACTGGCTCAGATGTAGAAAATCACATTTAAAAAAACATCATATGAAATCGGGGAATATTCAGGTTCACACATCAAAACTTAATAAAACTTGACAGAAATGTGACAGAGATGTGTGATCATAAAGGACTGAAGTGGATTATAACTTTGCATAGTCCACCCTCTAGAGCAGGGGTGGGCAAATCTGGTCCTGGAGGGCCATGGTCCTGCTGTTTTTCTTGTCGACCAACTAAATACAGTCTCTGATTGGCTGAAGAGCATGCACGCCTGTTTTCAAAGTGAAAATCAACAGGTAGCTAAGAGGTGAAAACAAAAACCGGCAGGACACCGGCCCTCCAGGACTGGATTTGCCTACCCCTGCTCTAGAGACTTAATTACGTACAGTGAGAAGTATTGTGATGAGTTTTAAATCTGTGATGACTTTCACTGTATTCAAAAATAGATTATTAAAAGTCAGCTATCAGTTTCAATAATAATGACAAGAAGAAGAAGAAGAAGAAGAAGAAGAAGAAGAAGAAGAAAGAAAGCAAAATTGTCATCACTATCCTCATCCTCATTAGCATTATCAGGTCTAGTGGAAAAGCATAGTTATAAGTTGTAGCTCAAAAGATTAAATATTTAATATTTCAGTAATATACACAGGCGTATCCTCAGTCTGCAGGCTTTGTCCTCACAGAGACACTGTACTAAAGGAGGTATCTCTGGAGATCTGAAACTTGTTCTTCAGTTGTTCACTGTAATATACGTTACCACTACCACATACTCCTCCAACCCATTCCAGTGCTTTTCCTGCAGGCTGTCATATCCAGTCAGTACAGTGGCTGCTATCAGTGAATATCCAGAGACCTTACAGTACAAAGTCATGGACTGACCAGGCTTCACACTCAAAGAACCTGGCTGGGTCAGCTCTACACAGTGAATTCCTGTCAGAGCACAAACACAGACAAATATAAATAATGTAATTCACATTCCCTCTACACTTTTAAAATACAGGTGAATTCACATGGTCTAAGAGGAGACAGATGTATTTGGAGCTGGTCTCTCTCTGCTCACATACACTCAGACATGGTTTAAATATGAAGATGTGAGACAGTGAATTTGTTTAGAGTAGTGTCTCTCATCCACTTCACCACTGAGGGTCGCATGGTTTTTATCAGTTAGGCAAGTTCACTCCTAAAACTCTAACGAAAAGCTGAGCAGCTATATTATATATTGAAACTCAAGGGTTACATAACATTACAAAGATATTCATGATTTCAAATTTTGATCATGACTCTGATGTAATATGGTGAATATCCTGAAAAGAGTGTTTCATTTCGCATCAGCCTTGTAATAACTGACACGTTGACTTGCTCATTTGTTAAATTCTGTAAGAGAGTCTATTCTGTCATGCTCCTCTGATGTTTGATCATTTTCTCATAGTGTTGATATTTCATGGTGTCACTCTCAAATGTGTTATCTCATAGCAGTGCTAAGATTTTTCAGGATCTTTTTACATTTTTGTTCATACTCTGAAGTCAGTTTGTATCTGCTGAGACAACGACAGTAACAGACAACCAACCAGCACTTGATTTTAAATGCTAAATTTCACACTAATTTCACTAGCAGCATTGTGTTTTTCCCCACCACCTATAACAACAAATTAATTTCCAAGTCTGTTTTAGAGTGGCTATTTCCCTTTTATCTTTAATAATAAATAAAATCTCAAAATTTTAGTAAATATTTTAATAGACAAAACCAACTTGTACCACCAGGGGGTGCACTAAGTGATGACTTGCCAGCCATGGTGAGCCATTAACCTATTCTCTCCTTTGCTGTTTCCCTTCCAACAAAAAGGTCAAGGAAAATGTTGAAATTTGGTTTCCAAAGCTTTAAATATTTTGAGGTGGTGTGGTGGATTATAATTCTTAAACCTCCTGTTCACTTATGGCTCCCCTAGTCACAGATACTCAGAACAGCCATTTTGCTTAGAGGACAAACACAACAGAAGTGACCTTCACAATCAGTTGTCTGTCAGTAATCTCCACCATTTTAATTTACTTGTCCCAGAAAAGCTCCTCTAAGAGGTCACTATTCTCAGAGACCTGTAAACAGGTGTGTTTTAGTGTTTTATTAAGCTACTACTTGAAAGGAAAAAAAAATAAAATAAACCAGTAATGTTTGTCATGTAACATTAGGACATTAATGTTGTTCTTTTTGTTTAATTTTAATCTAGGTATGGTAAATGATTATGTGATTCAAACAGACTTCAGCATTTGTTCCACAACGAATCATACGGTCTTTTGAAAATATTTTTTATACATTTTCGCTAGACAAAGCATCTGTAAAATGTTTGTGTAGGTGTTATTTATAGTCTATAGTGAAATTTGCTGAGAGTGCAGGTGTTTCCCGTGGGTCATGCTTCAGTCATTCTGAACTGAGTCTCATATTTCTAAACAATGTTTTTAAAGTAAAAGCTACAAACTACAATAATAGCCTAGTATGGGTAGATTAAAGGTAATGGGTGTGCAATTATGAACGTCTATATAATTTATTAATACTATATGATCTTGTAAGGAGAATAACTAATATATTTTCTTACATAATTGTACAAAGTGATGGAAATAATGAAATTAAAAGATGCAAAGAAAAGAAAAAAATAAATAAAACAATGACTGAGAGCAATATTAATGTTGAGGGATTTTTAAAACACATGTCCCATGAATACAAAAAAAGAAATATGAAAGAAGGAAGGGCATATTGTGATCTCAAATATTTCTAAAACAACTTCACATTAGAGAAGTGAGAGAAAAAAATAATATAGTGAAAACATGTTTTTATTTCTAAAGACACTGAGTTCCATTTTCCAGCAAGGTACTTAGGAACCAAACCATTTCGACATTTAAATGTTAATTACAAGATTTTGGACCAAAAAAAAAAAAAAAAAAAGACGGAAGGGATGAAGGTTACAGATAAAATTTGTAATGTTTGATCTTTTCCTTCAAGTGTGACAAGTCAAATACTTCATGCAAATATAATCTATAAAGTGGAAATGAAATGTTTATGTAAATGACTTGAAAACAGAACTGAGGGACTTCCCCATGCTTTAACTGTGTGAATACAGCCAGCTGGTTTTGGGTACAGTTATG
Organism: Chanos chanos; assembly: GCF_902362185.1. Classification (NCBI taxonomy): domain Eukaryota; kingdom Metazoa; phylum Chordata; class Actinopteri; order Gonorynchiformes; family Chanidae; genus Chanos; species Chanos chanos. The sequence goes on from NC_044502.1 coordinate 20,854,586, forward strand.
TCCCAGCAGGCCTTGAATTTAATCATTTAGGGGGCAAGGTCGTTTGGTCTTTAATATTATAGATTCTGGGGGGCATTCTGAATCTCAACTATGTGCGGCTTTATTAAAACATCTGCACTTTTCTCTCAAATCATTAATGCTGATATATCTCTATAGAGCCTTTCTTGAAGGAATGTTTGATACCAGGCCTTAAATTTCATCATTTATGGGCCAACACCTTTAAGCCTTTAATATGACAGATTCTGGGGAGGCATTTAGGCCATAAACCAAACTCACGCTTTCCATCTTTCAACAAATAAGAACAAATTGTTCACTTGGTCCAAATGATTGAAAAAAAAAAAAAGAGGAAAGAAAAGTAAAAAACGTAAACCAATAAATAAATAGAAGCTATGAATACCAGCTATGTGGTGCTTTATTAAACAGAAGACATCCATGCTGATACATGCAGTGCCTCTCATACAGGAGTGCTTAGGATGATGATATATTCATTCAATACAGTGAAAATATGATATTACTTATGAATATTACAGCATGCACTCAGAACTTGTATGAATTTCTTGAGGGAGATATGAATCTCTAAATCATCACTATCAAACACACATGGGAGAACTTGGAGTCAATTTGAAAAGCTGTTGAACTGTGAAAACCATGTCTTTTCAGAGTAATAATGCCTTTGGCCTTCCTGTAATAATACCAAATATTTCATTGTTTTACTGAGTCTCCCCAAAAGGTTTAGTTAGTATCACCTTACTGAAATTAAAGAGTCTGTATTAACCAGCAGTTAGCTAACTTAGCTGCCTAGCTAATGTTTGTACTATCAGCTAACTTAAGTGGCTAGCTAACATCAGTCACATTAACAGCAATGTTAAATTTGATTATGGTTGTATAACCATCATTACTAGTCAATGTCTTCATTGCAGTTATTTAAGAGCACTTGCTTTGTTTACATTAGAAAATCACTGAAAGTTAAACCTCACCACACAAAAAGAATTAGCTTGCTTACACCATGAAGCACTGTCATCACCTGTACCGCTTGTCATGTGAGCACTGGATGTTGTCGGGCGTGGGGGTCAGTTATGATAATTTAATTAGATTGTATATTTTCTTCTTTCATTTTGTTGTTTCTCACTTTTGCTTTTGTTGTGTTTTAAACCAGCAGTGATTTTTTGATGATTAGGCCCAGTAGGCAATTTGGAGGGGGATGAGGGGGGATGCCACCCCCCTTGTTAACCTGCCCATTGGGCCATCCCCCGTTAAAATAAAATAACAAATCACCAACTGATTAGGCCTATAGGTAAAATTTTGATTCAAATAACATTGGGTGCCATTCCTGAACTAGCACATTTGAGGATTATATCTGTGAGCAGGTCTTAGCAGTCTGACAGCCCAGTGGTTGGTTTTTAAGGGCAGAAAAACTTGTTTGGCTTCAGCTGCATCCCAAGATGGTCCATCACTGTTTGTTCAGTCCTCTGTAGAGACAACCTCCTACCCACAGGAGTGAGACCTCAAGAGTGCTGGGAGCTAGACATGTCTGCTCCCCATTTATTGATGAATGCTCAGGTTACTGTGGGAGATTCCAAGATGTGAGTCTGTGGAAAGTGCCTACAGAGAGAGCATCTTAGGTTTCAGTGTGGCTGTAAGTCGCTTTGGCTAAAAGCATCTGCCAAATACCAAATTGTAAATTGTAAATTGCTGTGCTGGAGTTTTTGTGGCATTTATTCTGATATTCCCTTAAATGTAGTGAATGGGGTGTTCATCAGAGTGTTGAGATCCACTCATCCTCTAACTGCCTAGATTGCTGACTGGTCTCCTAGAAATCCCTGCATGTGTCATACCAACAATCTTCACAAAATTAAAATCTCTGAGCTACACCTGATTATAAATGTTTAGGCCTGACCAAAGTCCAAATAGTTTAGTATCTTCCTAAAGAATGACAATATGCGCTATAATTTAAAACCAAAACCCTAAAAACCTTTTTTAAAGCAATTTTAGTAGCTTATTACCACAGCTAGCATATCAAACATACAGTCAAACTGTGTCTTGAAGAATCAAATAGTCTTCAGAAAAAGTCAGGTAATACAAGCAGTCCAAAGTAGTTCACAACTGTCATGCCCTGTCTCTTTTGTTCTTGTGTTTTGTTGTTTCTTCCCCCTCTAGTGGCCTGTTTTGGTTCCGTCCTGTTGGTCCCTTTAGTTTAGTCTCCTTTTGGTTTAGCCCCGTTAAGTTTGGTTCAGTTTTCACCTGTCTTTAATTCATTAAGCCTTGTTCAGTTTTGTATAAATACTCCTTGGTTCTGCTGGTTCTTTGTCTTGTGTTGTTTGCTGTTCAATGGAGGGTTTCCTCACTCTGTCTGCCAGTTTCAGTTTGTACGTTTTGTAATCTTATTTGACTTAAATAAAATAACCTGCACATGCATCCAGCCTCTTCCACCAAGTCTGACAACAATATAAAGATGACAAAGGCAGAGATTTTAGGAAGGTTTTAATGGTATAAATGTCCTTGTAGAGTAAAATGCATTCAGTCATTCATGTGCATGTCAGTGCTGCAAATTCTAAATGCACAGAACCAATTACAATTATTCACTTATTGTAGAAATCATAAAAAAAAAAAAAAAAAAAAAAACCAAAAAAAACACACTTTGATTAACTATGTAAGTAAATGTACTCTCTTCATTGGTTTTCTTCTTTCCTCTTCTTCTTTTTTTTTTTTTTAATTATAATAACTGAATAATTCTTAAAGACATAGAAGAAACATCAGTGAAATTATCTGAGATGATGAACTGTTAAGAGCTCCAAGCATTGACCTCTGTAAACTCATCTCTCTCTCTATTGGCTGTTCTGGTTGACCATCATGTCAGAGCTTTACATGCCATGGCACCACCTACAGGTAGACTCCCAACAATCAGTCATAACTAAACTCAATTACTTACATAGCACTCAGATCAGAATGGGATCACAGCAAACTCAAGATATTTTTGTATTAATGTCTTATCTGTGTTTGTTCTCCACTTGATTTTCACATAGGGAATATTTCTTACTTGGTCCCATGTCAGTGTTTCTTACTGAGACATGCCTTAGTTTTTGTTCAGCACTGCAGCTCTGACCATCCAGTATGTATGGGATGGGTTAGATGCACAGGTTAAAGTCACTGCTCACTGTTCACAGTGTGTGTGAGTGTTATCACAGAAATTCTAATTCACTTATAATGGGAAAAACATAGATTTTCTAAGTAGTTGAAATGTGCTCATTGGTTTGTTTTCATTGTAATGGAATAATTGTGACATGACAGTTGGTTCTTTGACTGTTTTTGAATATGTCACGCGACATCGTGAATATTTATGTCAAACTTATTCTGGTACTTATAAGATCTTATGTCTGTCTATGCCCTACCAGAAGATGAACTGTAATAACTAAATCACTAACACTCAAGAACAATATCAGACAGAGGAAACATTAGCCCTTAAAGCAATTGGATGATCAGAGACAATAAACTGTTACTAGCTCTGAACATGACATAAGTCTCTGAGTGAGTCATAATTCATAACTGCTCTATGGGTTTGATAGGAGACCACAGGAAAGGAACATCAACCACCTCTTTACACTGATTGTTGACAAACACAACAGCACATGGCCAACTGGTGAAGAAACATATAAACTAGCAACAGGGAAATGATCTCAGGTGATGAACTGTTACCCACTCCAAACATTAACCTCCATAAACACTTGTAAACTCTTGTCTGTTCTGGTGAACTCTTATGTCTACTGTACATAGAGCTTTTATACTATCAGGTATGTTATCAGGAAAAATCAGGTAATTAATAACACCTGTCACCTACACAACAAGTAGCAACAAATGACTTTAAATCTTCTGGCATTGTCTTCATAGCTTGTCACTCCATTGCCTGAATCATTCTATGTTTTTCTATTAATCAGATCATACCATTGATCATCACTTGCCTTTTGATAATATCTATATAATTGTAAGGATTAACATTTTAGTTATGTGTAGGGGTCGTCAGGTCCGTAAACCATATTACCCATAATTCCCTGTTCGACCGCATGGGTAATCTGTACCCATCTTCTCAGGTTTCACTGTAACGGTATTGGTTACAGCAGATACCATATACAGTGATGACGCAATTTTCGCCATAAAACCGCGGAAAATTCCAAACTTTTTTTCCAGCTCCTTTCCAGCCCCGCAATTCTGCAACTCAGCGGGTGTCTCTTTTCTCTGCCGAAGAAAAGGACAGCGTAACAAAGAAGCGAGACATTTGTACAACCAAAGTTTAATTTACTTTCTCTCGCGCAGTTGCAACTTTAACTTCTACCGGCAAGTTACACTGTAACGCCCACACAGTAATCGACGGAAGAAAAGGCGACCGGATCCCTTTCTACTTCTTTAAATGTCGACGAACTAAATCAAGAACCCTTAAAGATCATCGGACGAGTAACGGAGCCCCGAAGATCTTCAAGTGACAAGGAAAGGAACTTCTCTCTGGACCTGCGAATCGCACTGCTCATCAGACTACCAAAGACGCACCTTCGGTCGCCACGCAATGAGCTATTCAAAGTAAGGCTGGCATCTGGGCATACTTTAGTATTAAGATCATACGCAGTCAACGTGAAGAAAGTGTTATCATTTGAATTCTTTTATGATTTTAATGTACACGCTGTATTTCATGTACGATGCGTTTTTTAGCCGTTTATTATTTTCTTGTGAAGGATAGATCTGGCATGCGTTCTCTCTCTCTCTAACTCCCTTTTTCTGATTGCACACCTCCAACATTGGGATTGCAGCGTGACTTAAGGGTTGGGTAGAGTTGTTGAGTTTAGGGCCTACTTACTTGAGACTAGCTCTCAAGTTAGACATTCTTTGGTCTCTCGCACACATGCGATTCTCGTTGCCACCCCCACTCTAGTTGGTGCCTAGCACACACGCTTGCGCACTAAATCCTCATACCACGCATACCTCTTGCTGTACACATGCGCACAGCCTCTCTCCCTCGCTCCTCCTCCTCTCTTCTGTGCGCCTGCGCAGAGCCTCTCTCCAAAGAACTCCTCCCTCTCTCTTCAGTGCGCAGCTGGGCACACGCCCACATACAAGCACGCGCTCTCTCTCTCGCTCTCTCTCTCACACACACACACACACACACACACACACTCACTCATCTCTGGTCTAACACTCATTCAGTTCTACACTGAATGCCTGTACATAGACTCATCACCATTTTGTTACCCTTTGATCATTCTATTTGCTGCTGATTATTGATTGTACCATATCAGTATTGGTTTGCCAAGTAGTATTGATTATGTTAATAAATAGTATCATTGAAATAAACTGTTGTCTTGTCTGTTTCTGCCGCAGTATCTACTGAATGCCAACCTCTGCCATCAAAGCACTCCCAATTACCTTCAACCTGGTTGTTCATGAGTGTTATGGGTTTAGTAGTGTAATTGCAATACATTAGTACTGCAATACTCTCTAAGACTGTAGCACAGTGTTACAGCTAGCTTATCCCATTAATCTTAGTTGTTTAATTAATAAAATATTGAACATCGAAATTAATGGTTAATAAATTTTATGAGACTGATTTATGAGACTGATTTATAGATCCTACCACACCTACATCTTTTGGTGTCTCTGTGTTAGGATTGCAATTGCACCTACATATGTATTTAAGATTATGCATATCTCAAATCTTACACTGACAAACACTTTAAACAAATAAACCTTATCAACAATGTTTCCATTGCAAATCATCGTGCTCAGCCTGCTACAAGTTATGTTGTTTTCTCTTGTTGCTCTGTGCTAGAATTTTCTGGGTTTGAATCTCCTATAGACAAATGCAGGGTCTGTGATCATGGAGTCTGCATGGAGGATGGAGGATGCTGGGGTTCTGTTCTGTCAGGGGTTTTACAACAGAGTGAGAGGGTTTTCTATTTTGTTTTGTTTTTGTTTTTTGTTTTTTTTATGAAGAGTTTAAAATGTCTTTTCTTTACTACAATGGTATTTATTTTTAAGTGGAATATAAATATCAGTCTTGGTGAATATGGGGGTGGAAGACAGGAACTACTTATGTTGATTTCAGAAATGTTTGGAGTTTCTTCAAAACCCCACCGAGATGCTAAAAGACAGCCCCAGGGAAATCTTCACCTGTTATAGTCATGTTACTGTATGTAGGAATTGCGCTAATGTTTAAATCTCCTATAAATGAAGTAGGTTTGGGGTCAGTGACATTCCAGTCTTGGATCTTGAATCTTAATCATGATTAAAATTGAACTAACTTCGGAAAATCATGTAATGCACAAACTGATACAGCACAGCTTCCAACACATGTTCTAAGTTGTGACCAGGAGGGGAGGGTAAGGGTCCCTCCAAAGCAATATATACTGACAATGCCACTTCAGGAATTTCACCTGAAAAAATAGTTATATACCTAATCCCTTAGTAAACAGCAAGTATTGCACAGGTCTTTTATTGTAAAACAAGAGCAGAGACATGGTTTTCAAGTGCAATAAGGGTGAAGTTTATTTAAATTTCACTGTAATGGGAGAAGAAGCACTATTTCAACACCAAAGAATTGAACTTACCATTTAAAAAGGACATAAGAGAAGGGTTTAAACAAGGTGTTTCCATATGTACAAACTGGCACTATGATTATTAGAACACCACAAAGGGCACACGAATAAGAAGGTGAGGCGGGCACGACTGCAGAGGGGTCTAATGGGGGGCTTACCTGGATTGGGAGAATACTTATCACCACTACATGTAATCGTGAACATGCACACACTTAAACACATACTCAGCACACATACACTGCAATAAAAGGTGCAAGAGGGGGTTAGGTGCAAGAAAAACACTCAATTAAGCACGCAGTGGCAAGTTAATAATGGAAAGCCCGGCTTTCAGACCTCCCCCCGTAGCACGATTGCCAAACACATCACTTCACTACTAGAGATGAAGGCACTAATACTGGAAGAAGCATGAGCAGTTGGTTTGCCAAACAAGCAGGTTTAACAAAAAACTCAAAGCAGTGAACAGTAAAGCAGGCAAAGCAATAAACCCAAGCAGAACGATACAAGCTGAACAAACTGAGGCAAGAAAACTCTGATCAGGCCGCCTGCCTAAACAATAAATGGTGAATAAAACATAACGAAAAAAGTAAATTAAAGGCAAAACAGTAATGGCTATGGCCGTAAGACAGTACAAAGTTAGTTAAAACTTACAAACAAACACTAAAACTTTGATAAATAGAGTCAAGCTATTATCTGGGTAGCCGCATGTTAGCAGGTGCTACTCCTACGTAACAGCACATTGGGTAAAACTAAGTCGGCTAGAACAAAACAAATGGTCATCAACGTATTGAATTGGTTGGGCCAACATGAGGTGCTTCGGTAAACCTTAAAACATTTCTCATTTGGGGAAGACTACCAGTGCTAATGAGGGTGTTTCCGGATCACAGATCCTGCAAGACATTGTTAGTTAATTCGAGCCATATGGCTCCTCCCTATTACATCTGGGTTTTTAATTTGTTGTCAGCCTTTCAAGTTTTCATGGTCCTAAAATGTATGTGTCAGAAAATATTCACTCACTCACTCATTATCTAAGCCACTTATCCTGATTAGGGTTGCAGGGGGTACTGGAGCCTATCCCAGCGCTCATAGGGCGAAAGGCGGGGAAACACCCTGAACAGGTTGCCAGTCCATCGCAGGGCTCACAAAATATTATCTCAATAAATTCTTCTCATTAAATTAGGCAAAGTAGCTATCTACAACATGACTGGTATAACAGGACTGTTTAAGTTATGCCTTGTAAAGTTCTATGAATTTCATTACATTTCACGAAGGTTTTTCCCCCTTAAGTTAGACTTATCATGCTGATTTGCTGTAGATACACTGCAGTAGTGACTCCATCAGGTTTTTGTACAGCACTGCATCCCTTTATCTCACTGTGAGTCTCTGGTACAGTAATACACAGCTGTGTCTTCAGTCTTCAGACTGTTCATCTGTAGATAGACCTGATTCTTACTGTTGTCTCTGGAGATAGTGAACCTTCCCTGAACACCACTGGAGTAATATATCTCAGCACTGTCATATCTAATGCTTGACACCCATTCCAGTCCTTTTCCAGGAGCCTGTCTGATCCAAGACATCCAGTAGCTACCAAAGTCAAGCCCAGAGGCTGTACAGGTCAGTTTATGAGATCCACCAGGTTTAATGATCACTGGTTCAGACTCAGTCAGTGTCTGACCCATTACATCTATAATCAAAGAGAATATAATAAATTAAATAAGAAAACTTAGATTTAAGAAAAAACTGGAAAATATTCAAATCCATACATCAAAAAGAAAATAAATGTTTAGAACTGTCTTACATTGTTCGAACATCAACATGATGATCAAAAATAAAATATTTCTTGAATCCATAGCTGAGCTGACTGGAGCTGCTTCTATGGAGCTGCTTCTTTTTGTACACACAGCCAGAGATGAAAACAGACATGGTTATAAAGGACTGAAGTGGAGTATAACTTTGCATAGTCCACCCTCTAGAGACTTAAATAGATACAGTGAGAAACATTGTGATTTGGAATCTGTGAAGATTTCTCATTATTCAAGGTTAGATCAGAAAAAATCAGATATGTCCATTACATTCATTTTATTAAAAAGAAGCAGAAAAAGAAGAAAAGGAATCACCATCCTCATTATCATTATCAGGTCTATAATGAGATTATAATGTTAGAATGGTTTAATTTGATGAAAATATCCAGCTTCAGATGACAAAGGGTACAGTGCTTTTCCCTCTAGAGGTTTAAAAGTGACAATGACAGCAATTGTGTCCAGTATTTCTTGTGTCTTCACCTATACTCAAAACAAAATAAAAGAAATTAGTAATTTTTTATGTGAGAAGAGGTAGAAAATCATGTGTTATTTAAAGGACACAAATATATGAAAATATAGAAAAGCATGGTTGGACCGAAAAAATGAAGAATGAATTCTTCTCTGTTTCTTTATATCTGACCATTGTGTTAATACTTTTTTTTTTTTCTTTTATCCTCTATTTCTCATCTTCCCTGGTGAAATTTAGTCACATGTTTAGCTGTAATTTTGTTATTTTCTAAAATGACTTTGAATCATAATATTATGGGCTAGAACTCAGTATGCTCTGTTTTTCATTTTATACACAGGAAATATGAAACATCCTCATATTAGATGATTTCATTTAAAGTGACATCCATGTTCCATTTCAGATCTTCAAGAGTGATGTTGGTACACTATAAATTTATAATATATTGATAAAGAATAATTCTTAATAAACTCTGTTACAGCTGACTTCTCATTAGACCTAGAGATTTTATGTGATTTTTGGGTTGAATTCAGTGAATACACATGTTGTATTGATTCACATTTTTGTAAATCTCAGAGTGTGAAACATTTCATGGTTGATTTTACAGTTCATGGTTAGAATGTTCTAGTCCATTCACCAAAATGAAGATGGCTGGCATGCAAAGGGGAGACAGAATCATGTGCAATTACAAATTTGAATTGGTGGAGAAAATAAATAAGCGACCGATTGACCATATGTTACTATTGTGCTGAATGTATGAGTCCTAAGGGGGAGACATACAGTATCATAATTATAACTCTCCTCCCACATCCTTCCCCCTTTTGGTTTTTGTACAGCTGGTTGTATGAGTTTAATCACAGTGAATCTCTAGCACAGTAATAAACTGCAGTGTCCTCAGTCTTCAGTTGGTTCATATGAAGGTAGAAATTAGAGCTGTCCTTGGATGCTGTGAACCGACCCTGCACTGCCTGGGCTGTGTTCTTGCTGCTATCAGAATAATAGTAAATGATCCATTCCAGTCCTTTTCCAGGAGCCTGACGGACCCAGCTCATCCCATAGCTTGACAGAGTAAATCCACTGCAGGCACAGGTGAGTTTGTGGGCTCCATCTGGAGACACAACCACTGACTGTTCAGACTGTGTGAGAACAACCTCACACTGGACACCTGAAGAACAAAAACATATCAGAAAAATCGTGAATAGCACAAATATCTTGAAAGTGAGTCATCTATTTGTTTTCAGTAATGTATAAACCTACTTTGTATGGCTGCTAACAGCAATGGTAAACACACAGGTAACATGTTTTGTGATGAAAATGAACTGATGGAAGCTGCTCTTCTGTCCTCTCCAGAGATCAGAGGGATTTTCACTGGACTGCTTTTTTTCTGCATGGTTGTCATGTTTATATAGGTAGAGAATTTGCATTGCCTGCTGGGGCTGTGGCATACACAGTTCCCATTCAGTTTTCATATCAGTCCTCACTGAGTGCTCTTCACATTATTTAAAGGAGACAAGCGCCATCTACTGTTAACCTAAGGGAATTTATCGTTAATGCATAACAAGTAATTTGGGTTCTAAACTACAGACTGTTCAGTGTCACCTATAAGTTTCCAGTTGTGTCAGTGATTTAGCTTTTGCTGTTTCACTGTTTGACTTTAGTTCAAGGCAGACATCTGAAACATGCATCTCTTAATGGATCCCTTTGTGTGTGTGTGTGTGTGTGTGTTTGTCTGTGTAGGTGTGTGTGTGAGTGCGTGTGTGTGTGTGTGTGAGAGAGAGAGAGAGAGAGAGAGAGAGAGAGAGAGAGAGAGAGAGAGAGATTATGGCCCCGTCCACATGACAACGAAATATTTTGAAAACATTTTTCCTTTAAGTTTTCAAAAAGTTTCGCATCCATACAACAACATTTTGTGATCTCATCCTCGTCCACACGGATTCGCAAAAACGAGTGAAAACGCTGTAGTATGTGTGCCAGGCCAGTAGGTGCAGTGTAACTTTGCCACCCAAATCTACAAACACCACAGAAGAGCACCACGTAAACGTAAATAGTCATGCATGACATGGGGCAATGTCGTTTTCAAAAGGTTCCATGTTCGCCTGTGTACATGGCGACATAAGGATTGCGTTTTCAAAAGATTCCACTCTGGAACCCAGTTTCAGAATTTGTGTTTTCAAGCCCCAAAAAAGCTGTTGTCATATGGACAAAAGGCCAGAATGCAACAAAATCCTTCCGTTTTCACAAAAACTCAATTTTCTCCATTGTTGTGCGGACGGCCCATATGTCTTGCATTGTGTCTGTGGGAGTTGCAACCATGCAACTTTTGGGATACACGTTTTTATGTACTGTACTGAAGGAGGTATCTCTGGAGATCTGAAACTTGTTCTTCAGTTGTTCACGGTAATATATGTTATCACCACCACATAGTCCTCCAACCCATTCCAGTGTTTTCCCTGCAGGCTGTCGTATCCAGTATGTACAGTAGTCACTATCAGTCAGTGAATATCCAGAGACCTTACAGGACAAAGTCATGGACTGACCAGGCTTCACAACCATAGGATCAGGCTGATCCTGCTCAACACAGTGAATTCCTGTCAGAGCACAACACAGGTCGCCAGTCCATCGCAGGGCAGACACACAGACAAACACCTTCACACACACATTCATACCTAGGTGCAATTCAGTGTCTCCAATTTCTCAACCTGTATGTCTTTGGGAGGAGATAAGAGCTCCGGGAGGACCCATGCAGACACAGGGAGAACATGCAAACTCCACACATAAAGGACCCTGGCCGCCTGGCCGGGTATCGAACCCGAGACCTTCTTGTTGTGACTGTGCCACCGTGCCGCCCCACAGTCAGATATCAATAATTTAATTCACATTCCCTCTACACTTTTAAAATACAGGTGAATTCACTGGTACTCACTGTTTACATCTGCCAGCAGAAGCAGGAGGAGACAAGATGAGACAGATGTGTTTATGGTGTTAATGGTACCTCTGTGGAGTTCTTTATACGACATGCTATTTGAGGTGAAGTAAGATATGAGAATTCACTCAAACTTTTGTTAGTAAGGTATTGACAGGTGTGCTATTTTATGCTGAAAGGATTTTGTTGAATGTTTCTGTAATACTGAAACTTGGTGCTTTTGATATTTGACACTTTTAGGTTGGTTGAATCCATACAGTCTTTAATAAGTAAATCATTTTGCATTTAAATTTGAACTTAGTGTTTCTGAGTGTATTATTAAGACACAAGTGAGGAAAAGAGCATGTGTTAAAAGGCTGACATTTATCAGTAACATCTCATATGTTTAAAGCTATAGATCTTTACATATTTACATATTGAGATACATATAGACAAGCAGTAAGATATAACTTAATTTACTGGGTTAATAAAAGAACCCAGGACACCCTTTTAGTAACGGGTATGTGGTATAGGAGCGCTACAACTTCACCACTGAGGGTCATATGGCTTTTATCAAATAGACAGTTTCACTCCTACAGCCCTTATTAATATTTATATTTTGAATCAGGATTCTAGTGTAATATATTAAAGATCCTGATAAAGGTGTTCAATTTGGCACCAGCCTTGTAATAACTAACACAATGACTTGCTGAGCAGCTTTATTCTATATCCCAGTTTAAGGACTTTGTAAAATTTTACAGACATTCATTTTTCTGCATACTTTCTGCATAAAAAATTCCAGTGTAATATATTAAATATTCTTAAAAGAGTGTTTAATGTGGCACTAGCCTTGTAATAACTAATACAATCAGTTGCTCATTTAAAAATTTGTCTTAATGTTTTTGTGTGAGTGTGTGTGTGTGTACAAGTGTGTGTGTGTGTGTGTGTGTGTGTGTGTGTGTGCCTGTGTGGATATTCATTGCTGTCTGTCATGGCATTACATGCCAAACCACACAACCAATGTTTTGTTACCACTTACAGAAAGTTACACAGTTTAAAACATGACTGTGTTCATATAAATCTATTCACATAATATTGTGTTTAAGAGAAGGATTATTTGCTTTTCTTTTCCATGTCATAATGTCATTCTAGAAAAAGGTCTATTTTTTCCAGTTTTATAAAATTGGTTTTCAACACTCTCCAGGTTGCCAATTTTCTGTGGTATATTTACCTCAGCTAGGTTCAGTAAAAATGGAATTTGTTATATTTGAAAGTAATGAAGCACAGGAGGCGGATGTAAAGTGAACTAGAACAGTTTGGTGGTTTCCATTCTCTGGCAGGGTGTTCTCGGTCGTTCTTATCAGGTGCAAGGTTTTCAGCCATTTTGGTGCTGGACTGATCTAGAGGCATCACCGATGATTCAGGTACATTGATGAGATGACAGGAATGCCAGAGCTTCCCATCAGACAATCCGTATGTGAAAGGACTCACTTGCTTTTGGATTTCAACTGGCTCCGTGAATTTGGAATGTCCTTTGGGAACGTGAGTCTGTTTTCTCACGCTTACATTGTTCCCTCTTTGTGATCCCCTCTTTGTGTCACAATATTCCTTCATCTGCAAGTGGCAAATGGACATGCATTGGTATACTTCAGCATCATGGTTTACGCCGGCCGTTGATGGGAAATGATATGATTGGTTATCATCTTGCGGCCGTACATGAGCTCAAAATGTGAAACACTCGTCATGGCATGTGGCGTCGCTCAATAAGTGTGAAGGAATTCTGACACAGTCTCTACCTATGGTGCAGCTTGTATGATGGCACTTTGCATGCAGCTTTTGAGAACCCTGTTGAATCTTTCAACAGCCCCATCAGAAGTAGGGTGATACACAGAGGATATGAGAGATGTTGCGTTCTCTCAAGAATGTGGAAAGTGCAATAGATCAGTTGTGGCCCATTGTTGGTCACTAGGCATTCAGGATTGCCATAACGACTAAAGGTGCTACTGAGGAAACTCATTACAGCATCACTTGTAATAGAGGGTGTAAATGCCACTTCAGGCCACTTTGAGTAATACTCAGTATGGGTGATAGCATATCTCCAGTCCCATTTGGCTGTCTCAAATGGTCCTACTATATCAAGACCCATCTTTGCCTATTGAGCATGAGGTAGAGGTACTAGCAGTAGTGAGACGGTGAATGTCTGTGCCATTTGATCGGAGCTTTGGCTGAGCAAAGAGAGAAAATAATAAATTAAGGAAAAACTTGAAGTTAAGAACATCATGTAAAACTGGATAATATTCAATTCCATACATCAAAAAAGAAATTAAATGTTTAGAAATGTCTTACACATGATCATATTTGATGAAACTATTGAAATTGACATCCATATGCCATACCAGATGATGTTAGTACACTATAAATTCACAATGTATAGCAGTGGCAATAAATAATATTTATGAATTGACTGTATCACATTTGTCATCTGATTACACATAAGGATTTCATGTGGTTTTTGAGTTGAATGCAGTGAATCCATACAACATTAATTCATGTTGTATCGATTCAGATTTTTGCAAATCTGAGAGTGTGAAACATTTCATGGTTAATTTTACAGTTCATGGTTAGAACGTTCTAGTCCATTCATCAAAATGAAGATGGCTGCCATGCCAGGAGGAGACTTACAGAATCATGTGTAATGGCAAATTTTAACCGATGGAGAAAAGAGAGAAATAAGTTGTAGGGGTTGTCAGGCCCGTATACCATATTACCCATAATTCCCTGCTTGACCGCATGGGTAATCTGTACCCATCTTCTCAGATTTCACTGTAACGGTATTGGATACAGCAATGGAGCCAGATACCATATACAGTGATGACGCAATTTTCGCCATAAAACCGCGGAAAATTCCAAACTCTCTCTCTTTCCAGCTCTTCGATTCTGCAACTCCCTAGCAGCGGCTCGCTCTAGCAGCAGCTCGCTAGCAGCGGGTGTCTCTGTTTCTCTGCCGAAGAAAAGGACAAAGTAACAACGAAGTGAGATATTTGTACAACCAAAGTTTAATTTACTTTCTCTCGCATAGTTGCAACTTTAACTTCTACCGGCTAGTTACACTGTAACGCACACAGTATTCGACGGAAGAAAAGGCGTCCGGATCCCTTTTTATTTCTTTAAACGTCGACAAACTAAATCAAGAACCCTTAAAGATCATCGGACGAGTAACGGAGCCCCGATCTTCAAGTGACAAGGAAAGGAACTTCTCTCTGGACCTGCGAATCGCACTGCTTATCAGGCCACCAAAGACGCACCTTCGGTCGCCACGCAATGAGCTATTCCAAGTAAGGCTGGCATCTGGGCACACTTTAGTATTAAGATTACATGCTGTTAACGTGAAGGAAGTGGTGTTATTTGAATTCTTTTATGATTTAAATGTACACACTGTACGATGCGGTTTTTAGCCGTTTGCTATTTTCTTTTGGTTGCAACTAATGAAGGGTAGATCTGGCATGCGTTCTCTCTCTTTCTAACTCCCTTTCTCTGATTGCACACCTCCAACATTGGGATTACTACATCCTCATACCACGCATACCTCTTGCCTGTGCACATGCGCACAGCCTCTCTACCTCGCTCCTCCTCCTCTTTTCTGTGCGCCTGCGCACAGCCTCTCTCCTCCCTCTGTCTTCAGTGCGCAGCTGGGCACACGCCCACATACACGCACGCGCTCTCTCTCTCTCTCTCACACACACGCACACACACACACACACACCCTCACTCATCTCTGGTCTAACACTCATTCAGTCCTACACTGAATGCCTGCACATAGACTCATCACCATCTTGTTACCATTTACTCTTTGATCATTCTTTTTGCTGCTGATTATGGATTGTACCATATCAGTATTAGTTTGCCAAGTAGTATTGATTATGTTAATAAATAGTATCATTGAAATAAACTGTTGTCCTGTCTGTTTCTGCCACAGTATTCACTGAATGCCAACCTCTGCCATCAAAGCACTCCCAATTACCTTCACCAACCTGGTTGTTCATGAGTGTTATGGATTTAGTAGTGTAATTGCAATACATTAGTACTGCAATACTCTCTAAGACTGTAGCACAGTGTTACAGCTAGCTTATCCCATTAATCTTAGTTGTTTAATTAATAAAATATTGAACACCCAAATTAATGGTTAATAAATTATATGAGACTGATTTATGAGACTGATTTATTAATCCTATTACACCTACATCTTTTGGTGTCCCGGTGTTAGGATTGCAATTGTACCTACAAAGTAAATGACTGTCTGACTATATTTTGTTGTTTTGCTGAATGTATGAGCACCAAGGGGGGGACTTACAGTATCATAATTATAACTCTCCTCCCACATCTTTCCCCCTTTTGGTTTTTGTACAGCTGGTTGTATGAGTTTAATCACGGTGGATCTCTAGCACAGTAATAAACTGCTGTATCCTCAGTCTTCAGTTGGTTCATATGAAGGTAGAAATTAGAGCTGTCCTTGGATGCTGTGAAGCGGCCCTGCACTGCCTGGGCTGTACTCTTGCTGCTATCAGACTTATAGTAAATGATCCATTTTAGTCATTTTCCAGGAGCCTGAGGGACGACAGCATATAAGCATAACTCACACTAAATCAACTGCACGCACAGGTGAGTTTGTGGGTTCCACCTGGAGACACAGTCACTGGTTGTTCAGACTGTGAGAGAACAACCTCACACTGGACACCTGAAGGAACAGAGAGACAAATTCATTCAAACAATAATAAAACCATGAGTATTACCAAGCTCTCAGATTTTCTTTTCACCAAACCCAAAAACTCACAGGACATGGCTGCCAACAGCAGCAGTTGTGGCAGCAGAGAAACAGTGAACATTGTGCTGATGCTGAGTTAGTGAGAGCTGTTCTGGAGGAGAACTTTCAGACCATTGCTGTTTAAATAGTGAACATAATGAAGAACCCAGTAGATTTGCATTGATGTATGGGTGTCAACTAGTAATGTTATAAATAGAGATGAGTAAACTGGTATGAACAGGATATGTGAAATCACAGGATGTATCAATGAAAATATCAGCATCTCATCTGTGTCTATTTGATAGACAACAAGTGCCCCTTCGCGGATAAGACGGGGTACTGTGGGTAAAGTGATTTTTTTTTCCCTGATTCATTCTACCAACCTTAACCACTTGGCTTTAATAGAAAGAGCTGTGGATTCCAAGCCCCCCAAGACAGGGATACAATCCTGTGATGTTCATATGTGACTTGTGCATTATTTGCTCATAAGCTCATACCTAAATATGAGATCTACTTTTTACTCCTGTTTTGTTTAAGAGCACAGCACAAGCTGTTTTCACTGAGACATATGGGGAAGTGTTTTTTGTGCAGTTCTGCTGTCTTTGTCTCTCACTTTGAGTGTCTTCACTCTTCACATTGTTCATCTGGAAATACAATTTACCACTGGAGTCATCTGGAGATAGAGATGGAGCTGGAGAACCTTCTCTTAACAGACTGAGAATAGCTGTTCACAAAGCTGTAGCTTGATGTCTCCAGGAATACAATCCATGACCTTTCCCTGTTCATCCCTTTAAGGGATGAGCAGATCCAGACTGTGATTATAAAGGGTAGAATAGTTTACATGGATAAACAGATCCAGTATGTGATTATAAAATGTACATTGGTCTACATGGTTTGCCCTCTGGAGTCTGACATGACAGATAAAACGACAGAAATTGTGAGCAGTACTTTTTTCTTTAATGAGGTCACTTGTATTTGGAACTAAATAAACCAATGTATACGTACACAAACAGATGAAAATAAGGAAAAGAATTGTAGCGCAGTGACGATTTTAGATACCTTAATGTTAATTAATAGTAGGTAATTTAGGGTTGATATAGTTCTTAGTTACTCACTGAACTAGTTAATTCATTTTCATAAAGAGAGTTCATGAACAAATTAGCAATACGTTTGGATTTTGTATTTGTCTGGAAAATTCGTTTGGGTCATTGATCGGAATTCTGGGATATGTATTGCATGTGTGTATGTATATGTGTTCCAAGTTATTATTAATATTCGTTCTGATGTAGTGATTTCATATGTTGTGTGAATGTATAAAATGCCTGGTATTTTTGTTATTTCAGTGTAGAAATATAGTTTATTATTCGTAGAGTTAATACCGATGGCGTCAGAGGTCGAGCGATAGTGAAGAGAGAGGAGAGAAGAGAGAGAAAAAGAGAGAGCAAGGAGCGCGACTGCGAGAGAGAGCCTGAGTTTGTAAAGTATAACTATATATCGTGAACAACGTTGTAATTCTCGAATACTGCCTTTTAGTTTTTGGTTACTCGAAAAGAAAACCCATAAAGAGCAAGAAAGATAGTATCGTGTTTTTTGTTGTTGGTGAGAATTAAGTCGACGGAGCCTTGCCGTTTAGCTTAACCTGTTAAGGATTGCTACGGAGGACTTTGCTGCTACTCGCAGAAAGACTGCATCGGGATTTTGGATCTTTGCAGGATTTGGTGCTTGTTGCTGTTGCTACGTGGGACATGCAGTCATTGTCGGACCGGTAAACCACCCGAGACTGTGCTGGAATAAGGTACTGTGTGTGTTTTTCCCTTTTTGCTCGTTACCGAGTGAAGTGGCCATTTTGTGCTGGGCCACAGCGAACCCGAGCAACGTCTCAGGCCTGCAACGGTTTTGTTTAATTTTATTCATTTGCCGGCTTAGGTCTAAGTGTGTGTGTGTGTGTGTGTGGATCCGCGGAGTGTGCATGTGTTAATGAATGTTATGCTCATGTATTGTGTTGCTGCAAAATGTTATTAGATCATTGATCATTGCTAAGGTATTGACGAATACTTGTGTTTTTCACTGAGTGGATTTTTGTTTAAAAGTTCTGTAATACAACATTTGGATATTTGGTATTGAATGTTTTGGTTGGGTTGACATACTACCTTCAATAAGTAAATTGCTTTGCATTGAAATTTAAATGGTCCGGTTTCTGGATATTATTGTTACAATAAGTGTGGAACAAAGGTTTCCCTAGTGGAAATTCCAGTTGAAAAACCAGTAGCCAGTCTATTGGGATGAACTGGTCTCTATTGGTCTCTACTGGTTTCTATTGGTTCCAACTGGTTTTTCAGATTCTATTGGTTTGCCCAGTTAAGAATACCAGTTGAAACCATTTAAAACCCGTTCAGACCAATAGAGCCATTGGCAGTGGCTGCTCCACCAGTTCAACCCAGTTGAAACCAATAGGATGTAACTGGTGTTGTCTGCTATTCATTTCAACTGGAATCAATTGGTCTCAACTGGTCTAACAAACCCAATACCTGCACTTGGTGAGAAAGTGCTGTACATTGAGAATGCACTCAAAAATAATGAATTATAATGAAATGAATTGTTTGATTAATCAATTGACAACGTACAAAGTGCACTAAAGAGAATACACTGATTTTTTTTTTTTTAAATGTCCAGTCATTTGTAAAACATTTGAACCATTAGTGTTTCTTTTAAAAATAAGTGTTTTTAAACTGAACATTTAAATTGAATTCATATTCAGTTTAAAACCACTAATTTTTAAAGTTGTATGTTGCTTAAAGAAAGTTCTCTGCCTTCCTGCTGGTCAATTTTTATTAATTATATTTTGACGGCTATAACTGACCAAAGAAGTGCACACACTGTTTATTTGGACATGATCATACTGAAACAATTATATTACATCAGAGCAAGCATTTTGATTACACGATCAGCTTGTCCTCCGTCTCGACTGAAGAGATACCTGGGAAGGGGGCGTGGCTCCTAGCCCTTCTTGAGTAATCTGATTGGTGTATTCAAAAATCCTTGCTGTAACGTCGCACGAAGGCAGGCAATCAAAACCCGCGAATTTCGCTTCGGATAAAACGCAGCTTTACAGTTACAACCTACAGTTAGCCTTAGTTCACAGTAAAAAAAAAAGTTTGCTCTGGTAAGGTACTTGGAAGATAATTATCGGGCTG
Source organism: Chanos chanos (assembly GCF_902362185.1). Taxonomy (NCBI): domain Eukaryota; kingdom Metazoa; phylum Chordata; class Actinopteri; order Gonorynchiformes; family Chanidae; genus Chanos; species Chanos chanos. The sequence continues at coordinate 20,874,326 of NC_044502.1, forward strand.
TTGTTCCCTTTTCTCGTATAAACAATTTCGACGAAACTACCAAGTGTTTGCACGACGGAGCCTAAGGCCAGGTTTTTTGCTACCGGTAAGCTACTCATTGCATTAAGTGTTTAACATATCTTACTTAACTTACTTTAGCTTTTACACATGACAAAAACAAGTACTCACTTCGAGGGCTTGTATGCTACTAGAGTTATATTGATAGTTATAACTATACTTAAAGACAGGTGATAACGTTACCAAATCAGTTCCTGTGTGTCCCCGTTGAGACTGTATATTTCAGTGTAGCACACGCTTGCGACTGTTCGCTTTTAGTTATCCATAACATAGGCTTGCCAGATAACAGCTGTTTGTAGATACGGCTTTATATTGAGTATGCCTGCTGCTGTTAATGCGTTTAGTGAGTATACAGTTACGGATTTTATATAATGCAGCCGATCGAGAACTCGCTACGACAGCGGAGAACAAGAGGGCCCCCTCCCCGAAATAAGGACAGAAACAGCGTCGCCCATCAGGGAGGTCACCGCCATTAAGAACGACAAAGTATGATTTTAAAAGTGAAATTCTGTATTCTGGTCTAACAAACCCAATACCTGCACTTGGTGAGAAATGTTGTATGCCTGGTTATAACCCTGTTTAGGCCTATTAAGTAGCCTAGAATTTGACACTGCCGTTTAAATGTTTAGAAATTTCCATCCTCCAACGTACATGTATAGCCTATTAAATCAATCAGACAAAACATTTCCTGAGGCACTGCAATGCCACTTAAAAATGATTTTATATTCGTATTTCTATGTTTCTATATTTTCTTTATGTTTACATTTTGTAGTTATATTTTAATTCCTTCTATGTTGCTTGGCACTCTGACTCTCGTTGTACATTTACGATGACAATAAAGGCATTCCTTATACATTTACTTGTTGCCTGTATTTCAGTATTCTCTGTTAAATTGTTATTATCAAGGTGTATATATAGATTGCAGTAAACAAAGGTGTGTGTGTTCTCAGCCTGTTTGGACGTGGTGGAAGTAAACTGTTAAAACATAAATTACATGCAGTGATGAATTCACTATAATTCCAGGTTCCACCAATTGAAATTAGTTTCATCCATTTAAATACCAACTGTAACATTTCACACACTACGTGAGGAGTTCACGTGAACTCAATAACCCAGTTGTCTCCAGCTAAAACCAATACAGACCATCTGAGACCAGTTCAGACCAATACATTCCAGTAGAATTTTCTATTGGTTTTTCTACTGGGCATTCCAGTAGAAACCAGTTGTGAAACCAGTTGAATGTGTTTCAATTTCCCTATAAAAACCAATAGAAACCAGTTGAAATTGCTATTGGTTTTCTACTGGTTTTCAATTGGTTTTCTACTGGTTTTCTATTGGGATTTTCTACTGGTTTTCAACTGGAATTTCCACTAGGGTTGGGTTAGAAAATTATCATTTAAGTTAACAGTGACATATAAATTCATTTATAAGATCATTAAAAGAACCCAGGACGCCCTTTTAGTATCGAGCATATGGTCTAGGGCCGTTACAGAAATGTTATAAACTGTAGCTCAAAAATGGACAAGGAGTAGTGTCTGTTAAATTTTTGCCATTTTGGTATATTTTTACCCAAAGATACAACACTTTTGATTGCTATTCTGGCGTAAATCAGAACACAAAGTGTTTTATTTAGAATTATAGTAATGCAATAGCTGTAGAACTAATGTCTAACTAAAATATTTAAAACATTCAGCAACATTTACTACATTTTAGGGCATAAAAGTCCTGTATTCTCGGCTTCTTTATATATATATATATATATATATATATATATATATATATATATATATATATATATATATATGTTTGTGTGTGTGTGTGTATATATATAATTCATTCATCCTCTATTATGCATCTCTCCTGGTGAAATTTAGTCACATGTTTACTTGTAATTTTGTGATTTTATAAAATGACTTTGAATCATAGATTTTGGGCTGGAACTTATGTTCTTTTTCATATTATACACAGGAAATAAGAAATATGATTATTCTAAATATTCAGCTGACTTCACTGAAAGTCACATCCATGTTCCATATCAGATCCTTAAGGGTGTGATTTTGTTACACTATAAATTGTATTGATCAGCAAAGGCAATGAAAATACTTTTGAATAAGTGATAGTTCAAACAATAAATGTGTGACATTTTTCATTTCAGAGGGAATTCCCAAAGAAAATCAGTTAAACATCAATCAAGGATGGTCTTCTCATCAGATGGTTGTTTTTACAGTTCATTGTTAAAATGGTCTAGTTTATTCACTGAGATGTTGTGATGCAAGGGGAGAGTTACAGTATTATTCTGACAGTATCACCTGACTGACAGTATCTCCTCCCACAACCTTCTGTCTTTGCTTTTTGTACAGATGGACTGTGTCCTCAGTCTTCAGTTGGTTCATATGAAGGTAGAAATTAGAGCTGTCCTTGGATGCTGTGAACTGGCCCTGCACTGCCTGGGCTGTGTTCTTGTCAGAATCAGAATAATAGTAAATGATCCATTCCAGTCCTTTTCCAGGAGTCTGACGGATCCAGTGCATGTTAGTGCTTCTCACACTAAATCCACTGCAGGCACAGGTGAGTTTGTGGGCTCCACCTAGAGTCACAAGAGATATGAGTGCTCTTTCAAATGTTTTGGTAAAATTAATTTTCTTTTGAATGTTGAATTGAAGTGGAATTGTGGGAACCTGAACTAAATTCTGTGACACTGTGGTAGAGCACGTGTTTGGTCTGAAAAACAGAACTTGAGTTCAACAAGTATTTGAACTGTTTAAACCTGATTTCAAATTACGTAATCTATCCATAACATGTTGTATGTGATTAAACAAAAAGCACCAGACTATGGCGATGTGGGAAATGTAAAGAATTGTATTATTTTGATGCATTACTGTTTAAACAGTGAACATAATAAAGAATTCAGTAGATTTGCATTGACATATAGGTATCAACTAGTATGATGATCCGTGATCAGTGAACTGGCATAAACAAGATATGTGAAACCACAGCATCCACCAATGAAAACATCAGCAGCGTATCTGTTTTTGTTTGATACGCAACAAGTGCTCTGTTGAGGATAGGAGGAGGTACTATGGACAGAGTGAAATTTTCTCCATTCAGCCTTAGAGGAAAGAACCGTGAATCATTCATTTTCTCACATGAAAGCCTGTGGTCTTCGTATGTGATTTCCACATTATTTGCTCACAAGTACATATCTACACAAGCTGTTTTCTCTGTTATGTTTGGTTCAAGTTTCAAGTTTCTTTGTATAATGCATTTTACAGTCAAATTGTCTCAAAGCAGCTTTACAGTGATCAGTATCTAAACCCCTAATGAGCGAGCCCAAGGCAACAGTGGCAACGAAAAACTCCCTAATGAAGTGAATATGAGGAAGTAAGCTTGGGAGGAACCAAGACTCGAAGGTGGGGGAGCCCACCTTCCTCTGGCCAGCAAATAAAATAGACATGGGGAAGTGTTTTAAAAGTTGGCTGTTTGTATTTCAGGGACTCTCCGGTACAGAGAATGCTCCTTGCTGCTTGCCTTTATTTATTTATTTATTAAAACATGTTCCCACATACGTAATGATTCACCAAAAGATTTACTTGCAAGCTCTACAGTTACACAATTTAAGGTGACTGTGGTCAGTGAAAACAAATGGGAAAATTCACATTTCAGGAGAACTCTATAGTCTTCAAAGGCTTCCTCAAGTCTCTGTGATCTTAAATTGTGAATCACATGAATTGTATTCAACAGTTTGTACTTTATAACCACCTGATCAGTCTGTAGAAACAGCAAATAATCTCAATATCAGTGTCTCTGCTGTCCTCTCGGAGTTTTTGAACAGCTTGATCATGAGTTATTGTCACTGCGTGTGCTTTGCACAATAATACACAGCTGAATCCTCTGATGTTAGATGAGACAGTTTCAGATGGACCAAACTATTGGTGTTGTCTGTGGTGATTTCAGTTCGTCCTTCAGCACCCTTTGCATACAAGGTTTTGCTGGCATCATACCAGATAACCCCCATCCAGTCCAGTGCTTTCCCAGCTAGTTGTCTGATCCAGTGCATACCATAGCCTCCAAAATTAAACCCAGATCCTTTACATGAGAGACAACTAACCACTATAAAAAAAGTAGTGATATAAAACGTGATGCTACACAGAGTAACTGATTATACACATGAGCAAGGCTCAACTTGAGCAATGTATGTGTCATCTTTAGACCTATACAGTGAACTAAGCCTAGTGCAGAGAGCAATAAATACATCAGAACTGTAATTGACATGCCTAATGAGAAGTAGGCAGAGACATAAACTCTGAGATTTAAAAACAGCATCTCGAACAGCCAATCAAATGAACTTTAATGAGACCTAGTCATTCATTCACAGTCATGGTTATTAACAATGGTGTTTAACTCTTCTTTTGAAACACTAGTTGCAGTTTTTTTTGTTATCTTCTTTTCTAGAAGACACATTTGACAAATAAGACCTTTAAAAGAAATGTCAGAATAGCACTTGCCTTCTCATAATAGAATCAGTTCAGAGCATAATGTTGCCAACAGCTGAAGTAAGAAAGATGCAGTGTGGTTTCCATTGGCCAAGCCGTTCTGTGAGGAGAGATGGTGGAGAACGGCATGAGGCATAACTGTTACTGTCAAGGAGAGAGATAGAGGATGTGACTGAAGAGACTCATCACTGCACGACGTCAATTAAGTAGAGAGGCATGCAGTTATGTAGACAAGACTGCTCCCTGTCTGTGATGTTTGAGTATAGAGTACAATAGAATCTCCTTGATCGCGTACACACACACACACACACACACACACACGCACACGCTGTTAGCAATGAATTTACCCTCTGCGTTTAACCCATTCTATACACCCACATGAACACACACACATCGGAGCAGGAGGGATTAAGTGCCTTGCTCAAGGACAATTCAACTGGTGGATGTTGAGAGAAAGGAAAGCGCTCTTCACCCACTCCCCCCGGCCACATTTTTCCTGCCGGCCCATGGGATTGAACTAGTCACAAGCCCTCTTCTCTAACCATTAGGCCATGGCTGCCAATTACTGTGTGTGATTGAATCCCACTGTAAGGTTTCAAGCTCTTTTAATTTACTCCTCTTGGATAAGAAGGTGTTTGAATAAGAGGGTGCTCTTTTAAACTGAACTGAGAGAATTTATGAATGGAACATAAATTAATTTAGATCTGCGAAAAGAGTAAATGTTGTCAGTTTGAGAAAGACAAAATAACTGAGCCATTTTGAAGCATGTTTATATCCACAATACATCTGTTTGCAGTCATTTTGTAATCTTAGCAAAATCTAACGAAGTATTCGTTTTTTGTTTCTTTTTAAAATTAGTTTTTACTAGAGTAATTTCTGAGGAAGACACATATTTCAAAAGATTATGCACAAATGTTTCCTTATACCTATAAATTTGGTTTCAACTGTGAAAATTTCATGCATTAAAAAAAGGGAAGAAAAAGAAACAAAAATTAGATCCTATCCCATCAATTTATGGTTGAGGAACTGACGAAATTTCACTGGATGCGGAATTGTAGATTAAATTGTAGATTAAATTGTAGATTAAATGTTAATAGCAGAATATTTGGAAAGTACATTTATAAGGAGAACCAGGAACATAATTTGTGTTGGGGATTAGTCTTCCTAAGCTTGAGAGGAATCTGAGGGCTGATGACACATATAGTAGGTGGTCCATAGTTTCAGGTTTGAGTCCAGGTCTGCAGTGACATATAAATGGACATACTGACTTCTGCAAATATTTGTGTAATTCCTAAATTTAAGTGATTCTTATTCAAGAGGATCATTATTTTCATCAAAGGGTCTTTTGGTCAGATTGGTCGTTCCGTAATGTGTAACTATACATCATATAAGTATACATCAAAACTTTGAATGTGAGACTCTTACTTCAGATTAGAGACAAATTCCATTTTAAATTCTATATGTTTTATTTATAATTCCTCAAGCTCTGTCAGCAGCTTACTGTTTACGTCATCTCTAGAGATGGTGAATCTTCCCTCAAAAGGCTAGCAGCCAGGAGCCTGTTTCACTCAGACCAAAGGAGAGCTACTGAATGTATCCGTTTATGAGATCCACCAGCTTTAACAATCACTGGTTCAGTCTCAGTCAGTGTCTGACCCTTCATACATGTTAAAAGCGAAAGGAAAGACTGAAAATTTAAATTCACAATCAGCTGTAATAATACGTGATTCTTAGTGCATAAAGAAAAAGAGTCATGGTTTTATTAACAGTTTGTAAAGAAATCAGTTTAAAGCCAATAATGCCCTCTGTCTGTGTGCTACTGCAGTGTGAGATATGGAGAAATAGTGAAAGAGACAGTTCTGCATAAATTCCATCTTACTGCATCGGTTAACTACATGGGCTTCACAGTGGCTCAATGGTTAGCACTGTTGCCGCCCAGGAAGAAGGACATGTTTGCACTGGCAAAAAGACCTGGAGTTGGTCCCTGGGCACCTGTGGCTGCCCACTGCTCCTAGACTGCATGTGCTCACTGGTGTATAGGATGGGTTAAATGCTGAGGCTGTATTTCACTGCTCACTACTCTCGTGTGTGTGACCAATAAAGTATTTACAATTTACAGTTTACAATTTGGCATTTCGCAGATGCTTTTAACCAAAGCGACTTACAAATTTCTTCTTCCTCTTCTTCTTTTTTTCTTCTACTTCAAGGTCAGTGTTTCTAATAAAAAGGTCAGTGTTAGCAGTACAATAGCCTGTGGCCCCCTGTTCATGTTCATTGCTGACAAACATAACAATACATGGGCAATGGCTGGAGAAACACAAAAACTAACACACAATAACAGGATCAGCTGAGGAAAGAACAGCAATGAATCACTCTGAGATGGTGAACTGTAAGCAGCTTCAAGCATTTACTTCAATGAACACATCACTCTCTCTCTCTTGCCTGTTCTGGTCAACTCTTCTGTCTACATAGAGCATTATATATCATAGTAACACCTACAGGTAGATACTCAACAATAAGTCATAATTTAAATCAATTACTTACACAGCACTCAGGTCAGAAAAAAAAATCATAGGAAAGCCAAGATATTTTTTGTTTCATTGTCTTATTTCTGTTTGCTCTGTTCATGAGATTTTCACGTAGAAAATATTTCATATGCAGCCCATGTCAGTGTTTCTCACTGAGAGAGCTCTTGTCGTTTTTGCTGGTGCCTGTTGATGAAGAACTGGCCCTGGAGAGAGTGGGCAAATGAACCAGTGCCCCTTTCAGTAGTTCCAATCCAGGACACAGTGGCATGGGGGCATTCTTTTGGCCACATGTAAAATGATAAACATAGTAACTGTATTGTTCTCAATGTGATAATTTATTAGTGACTGTGTGCCGAGTCTTTTGAGACAGTATGCAGCTGTCAACAGTAGCAGTTAAAATGCAGAGAATATCGTTACCCATGAATCTGAGCTTAAAATTCATTTTAACTCCAATTAGATTTAGCTCAGGACAACCTGAATTAATTTTGCCCACAATAAGCTTTTTGTAAATCAGCAGATGAAGTAGAAATAGCAAATTATATCAATCCTGTGAGGCAAAGTGTGAAATAATTTCAGTTGTTGTCTATGTTGGATTACTGTTGCCAGAAAATATGTGCTTTGTTGATTTGACTGGATTGAGTAGAGAACTAAAACAATCAAATAATTCACATAGTGTGTTTGAGAAAATGGTTTTGTAAATACACGTAGTAACTGCAGCAGAGTTCCCAGTAAATGAGTCAGCAAATTAATTCTCACAGTGCTGGCACAGCTAAAACATGTGAATGCACAGTATGGTCAATGGTGTGTGTGTTACAGAAAAGAGAAAATATTGAAACAAATCAAACTTGACTTTTACGTGGATGTCCGATGAGTTCCAGAGGATTCAAAGTGAATTTGGAGAAGTGGACACTGTCTTTGGTCCTATGTTTGGTTTGAAACAGAACTCATCAGCAGATTTGGCTCTCAATGACACATGACAACAGTTGTTTGGAACAAAAAAAAAAAAAAAAAAAATTGGACTTCATCATTAATGTGGTCTATAAGCACTCTAATCATTCAATGTAACTGTCTACACATCTGTCAAAATATATTACAGAGTCAGTCATATGGAGTCAGCATTGGATTTAGTTATGTTTTACCTAATCCCAGTTCCTTGGAGAATGAAGGCCTATAAATTGTGTGTGTGTGTTTCTGGGTATTTCTGGAGTACTAAAAGGGTGACTCACTGAAAATCCTATACATGGGCTGACTGGACATGGACAAAAAGCTGAACAAGCCATTCCAGAATCACAGCAATTTAAAATGTAATAGTCTTTTGAGATAAAAACAGAGCAAAAATGGGGGGAAACTCCACAAAGTGTGGGAATATAAACGAGTGTCGCTGCTGACCTGCAGAAGGCGATAAATGGCACTGCATGTTTTCAGTGATGCCTGAAAGGCACATTTTATAAACAGGATTTATACCACTAGAAACTTATGTCAAGGCCAGATTAATATCTATCATAAGTTGATGAAATACATTAAAAAATGAAAAAAAAAAAATCATCTCACTCTTTTGCTTTAAAATAAAAGGTCAAAAATTCAAGGTTTCACACAATTTGGATGATGCTATAATTTGATTCTTCTTCTTCTTCTTCTTTTTAAGTACTTTAAGTTTTAAGTAATTTAAGTACTTAAAATGTGCCAGAAATTACAAAAAAAAAAAAAAAAGGTATGCAGTGTCGATGACAACTATGCATGTGGTGTGACTGCTCTAGACAAATTCTCCCTCTTTCTGTCTCTATTTAAATCCTAAGCAGCCTCGAAGGTCAGGGTTCCTGCATGAACTGTTTTCTCTGTTGTGCCCCTGCTGGTCATTTCTGGTGTTTAGCTGCCATTTGTTTTTGGTTTTGTCATGTGCTTTTGTTTATTTTGGTTTTCCATGTGCTCTGGCCCCGCCCCTCACTTATTGTGTCATATTCCTCACCTGTCTCTCGTTGAAGCTGTATTAGTCTGTCTACTTAAACCTTGCCTGTTCTACCCTTTGTTTGTCAGTTCGTATTGCTTTCCCAAGTGTGTCGTTCTAGCCTTCTGTTATTCTGATTGCCTTCTGTGTTTGACCTCTGCCTATTTTTTGCCTGTTGGATTTTGCCTCCTCTGCCTGCCTGCCTTGTCCTGCACCTGTTTTTGAACCTTTTGCCTGTCCCTGGAATTTGCCTTTGTCTTCTGTTTTGGATTGTTTACCTTTAGATTGTTGTTTTTTGGATTCCGCTTTCTGTCAAGTGTATTCAAGTGAAAGTCAAGTGAAAGACTGTTGCCTGGCACAATAAACATCTTATTCATTCATTGGCGAGTCTGCAACTGAGTCCCAAGTTTTCCCTGACACTCGAGAGGAGTGATTTTCAAAAGTTATTATTTAACTTCAAAACCAATCATGTTCTCTGTCTCTAGTGCTGCTTTTAGCAGCCACATCGTGTGAGTTTCCTTTATCTAATAACAGATTAAAAATACAATATTTTGCATTCCATTTTATTGACAGTATTTGAGTGTTAGGTCTTTGTGACAATTTTGAATCTATTCCACATGTCCACTCTGATTAGCTGATTCAGCCTGAATTTCAGACTGTTCGTCCAGGTCAGCAAATGACCGTCAACTACAAGCCCTCATATTCAGTTACTGACTATGCTACAGCTTGGATCCGTCGTCCAGCAGGAAAAGCTCTGGAGTATATTGGATATATCAGCCGTGGTGGGAGCTCATACTATGAAGAGACTATTTGTCTCTGAAAAACAAGTTCAGCATCTCAAGAGACACCAGCAGTAACACAATAACATTACGAGGGAATAATCTACAGACTGAAGACACATCTGTGTATTACTGTGCCTGTTACACACATTATTTCCATCTGGTAGAGGAGCTGTACAAATACTCAATGTGGCCTATACTAACAGATAAATGACCTGTGATATCGCCTTCAGCAGTCCTGGTAAGGATGAGAGAGCCCTAAGGTCTTACTATAGACTGGAGTTCCCCACTACAGATGCCATTGGACAAATTAAAGAGTGCACAGCTGGTTTAGGGCGGTGTTGTGTTTTGGAGCATGCCTGCTCTCCACCTCTCCTCCCAGCTTGAGCAGATTAGGGGCTGTGCCATCTCAAGGGCACATCAGTGGGATTGAGTCCAGAGAAGGAGAGCGAGGCCACTTGCTTTCCCTTCCGGCCTCCTCCTACAGGCTCGGGGGTCGAACCTACAACCCTCCAGTAACAAGTTCACCTCACCCACCGCCAGGCTACCACTGCCCCAAGATGTTTCCAAGGTACATAGAAAGGAGGGGAGAGCGGTGACTTTATCAGCTGTGAACATACAATGTATTCAGGATTTGTGACCATCGGGCATCTTTGCCCAAGCAGCTTCATATGGCTTGGAAGTAGTCCAAAATTTCATACATACAGGCCCGTCATATCACACAATAAGCACTGCTCTGAAAGCTTGAAACCTTTGACATCTTGAACTTATCTTGAACTTATATTGCTTGAAAACAGCCTGGAGTACCCATTGTACTCTCACAAACAGTTTGCAGGAGGCAAACTCAGTGTGGGGTACAAGCAGGTTCGAAGTTAGAAATGAGTGAGGGGCAAGTGGCAACATTTTTTGCATGTACTGCACACAGGAAATGCAGCTCAGCCAAAAGCAGGGGCAGGGACATGTACACACACATTCATCAATTGAGTGATATATAGGCATGGTGACTCAAAATGAATTTTACAGTTTAGTTACTAGAGAGGAGTGAGAGTGTGCATGCATATAGGGCACATAAGACGCAATGCCCCCCAATCACCCCCACTGCACACAAGGCACAATGCCCCCCCAATCACCCCCACTTTACTCTCCCACTTTTCCCTTTCTGTCCTTCCTGCCATGTATCTCTATCATTCTACCTCAGTCCAACCAAATCTCTCTTCACCAGCATTACTCTTTATCAAGACTCCTACTTCTATCCCTCAGTTCCAATCCACCCTACTTTTTTCCCCATCATCCCCTCTATCTGCCTTGCTCACTGCTTATATAAAAAAACAAATCCAAAGACATGATAACAATGGCATAACTGCTGTAATATTACAGCTCTACTCCAGGCCTGCTGTACACAGCTGAGTCTTCAAATGACCTCCCAACCCCATTACCAATCCCCAGTTACGCCAGTGCTCTTTATCCTGAATGTTTGTATGTTTCTGTGTTTATGTTACACATTCACTCTGGTTTTGTTATATGTTCTCACGTTCAAAATCTTCTCCCACATGCATCCTTACTGCACACTGTGTAATTCAATATCAATCACCACAATACCAATCCCATGGTACTGCCAGTTAAAATAACATCATGAAACATAAGCGGAATCAGCTCCCCTACAAAAAGAGCAAAAATATTAAATCATCTAAAGAAACTAAGATCTGATATCTGCTTTATACAGGAAACTCACCTTACAGAGGAAGAGTCTTGGGAACTTACAGCCAGATGGATTGGCCAGACATACCACTCCATGTATAGCTCCATAAAATGAGGCATTTCCATTTTAATCAGTAAAAACATTTAATTTTCTCATTGACAGATACAGAGGGTCACTATATCATTATCACTGGAACTATTGGAAAAGACACTCTAACTCTAGAAAATATCTATGGCCCCAACACAGACTTTTCTTCCTTTTTCCACTCATTGTTCTCAGCATTATCTAACTTTCCTGACTCCCTGACTCCTAGGCGGCAATTTCAATGTAGAATTGGACCCAAACATAGATCGCTCATCATCAACCTCATCATCACCAACCACTCTTCATCCTTACTTAAACAGTATTTGTCAGATTATGGACTGATGGATGTCTGGAGACTGAATAATCCCAGTAATAAAGAATACTCATATTATTCACCTTACCATAAATCATACTCCCATATAGACTACTTTTTGGTAAACAACTTCATTACACACAAAATAACTGACCCAGTCATCCATAGCATTATCATCTCTGACCATGCCCCCATTAATATTGTTTTTTAGCAGAACACCAGCCCCATCCTCCACCTAGATGGTGCTTCAATAATTCATTACTTAAAGACAAAAAATTTCATGACTACTTCAAATGGGCATCCTCTATCGAAATCAATGACATTCCTGGAATAACATGTACACTATGGGAAATTGCAAAGGCAGTCATGAGAGGAAATCATACTGTGCATACAAAAAGAAAAAAGAAATTGCAAAAGAACATAACCTACAAAAAGAGGGGAAGAGACTGGACCTTCTGGCCTCGGATATGCCTACCGATTCAGTAATGAAGGAACTCCTGAAAACTAAGCATGAACTAAACAACATACTGAACAAGAAAACCGAAGGTATTCTCCTCAAACTCCGACAGCAACATTTTGAATTTGGAAATAAAACAGGTAAACTCTTAGCAAATCAGCTAAAGCAACAAACATAGAAATCTATCATTATCTCAATCATAGACTAATTCGGAAATACAACTCAAAACCCCTCCATAATTAATGACTCTTTTAGATCTTTCTACTCAAATCTTTACACCTCAGACCAGAGCACCTCGTCTAAAGATGCCGAAACATCTCAGAGGAATGTCTCCCTACCTAAATTAACTAAAGCCCAAGCAGAGAATCTAGAGGTACCTCTCTCCGTAGAAGAAATCAGCAGAGTGCACCATCTCATGCCCAACAATAAATCACCTAGACCAGATGGCTACCCAGCAGCATTTTACAAACAGTTCTGGCCTGTCCTTTCACTTCTGTTTTTCAAAGTGATATCTGAAATCCACCAGAATACCACTATTCCCCATCATATGAACAATGCCTATATTACACTCATCCCAAAACCAAATAAGGACCCCACTCAATGATCCAACTATCGGCCCATATCCTTAATCAACACAGACATAAAAATTATAAGCAAGGCTTTATCAATCAGATTGGAATCTGTAATCTCATCATGAATACATGTGGATCAAACCAGCCTTATTAAGGAGAGGCATTCCTCAGAAAACACACAGAGGTTATTTAACCTGATCAATTTCTATAAAAATAGCACCTCCAAACAGACCATCATTCTTTATAGCAACACTTGATGCTGAAAAGACATTTTACAGAGTAGATTGATCCTTTCTCTTCACCTTTCTCAATCACTTGGATATTTCACCAGTTGGATCAAAGCACTACACAATTGACCCACTGCATCTGCTACAGCCAATGGACTTATATCAAAATCATTTCAATTACAAAGAGGTACTATACAAGGATGCCCATTGTCCCGATTACTGTTTGCACTTTTCATTGAACCACTGGCTGCTTCCATTAGGCAATGTGACCATATCTCAGGCATCCAATCAAACTCGTACCACCATAAAATCAGTTTGTATTCCGATGACATTCTGTTATACATAGCAAACCCCTCATCTTTACTTCCAGCAGTCCAAACTCTAATCAGTGGGGTGTCAACTGGAAAAAATCAGAGATTCTGCCTATAACCAAACTCAGTTGGGATGCTGAGGCTGGAGTCCCCCTTTTCAAACAAACAGCAAAATCTATTGCATACCTTGGAATCCACATCTCTCCAAATCTAAACAAATTATTCAAAACGAACTTCATCCCCCTACTACAAGAAATAAAAGACAATCTGGAAAGATGGAATAAATTACAATTATCTCCAATTGGCCAAATTTCAACTGTTAAAATGAACATCCTCCCAAAAATGAATAAATCTCTTTGCCATGACCCCTGTCACCCCACCCCTGGGCTGGTTCTCCTCTGTCAGTAGTGCAGTCACGAGATTCTACTGGAAAAACCAAAAACCACAAATTAAACTATCTACCCTCCAGAAGCCCAAACAATATGGAGGACTTGGAGCCCCAGATTTCTTAAACTATTTCCTCTCACACCAGTTACTGTCCATCCACCACTGGACAAATCTCCCATTTATAGATAAATCCCTTAAAACTCACACCTGTTACAAAAACAACACTATCAGCACCACTCTAACCGCTTGGTTTAAGTCAAATGAAATTCCATTACAGTCTCTCACCATCTATCGATACTCCATTGTGGCATAATTCCAGGTTCTTAATCAATAACAAACCCTTTTTCTTCTCAACCTGAAATGAGAGATGAGAAACCAGCCTGGGACAATTACTCAATGATGGTTTGCTCATGACCTTCAACCACATCCAAAAAAACTACAACACACCGGACCACTGCTACCTCCAGTATATCCAGTTAAAAGAAGTCATAAAAAAAACATCAACACTAGGAATTTTAACAATCACAGCCCTCCCCTCTATTCAAAGTTATAATCACTCAAACCTCAAAAAATGTTATCCCAAATATACAAAATCCAAGTATCTGAAGACAGCACAATATCAATCCCTACAGACAAATGGACCACAGACATAAATAAGCTACCAGCAGACATTAATTGGCAAAGCATATGCTATAACATGTAATTCTAAAACCCAACTTATACAGTATAAAGTCCTTCATAGAACCCACGTTACCACCCACAAACTTTACTGCATGGGCTTTAGCCAAAGTAATACATGTTCACATTGTTCAACCTCAATAGATGATTACTTTCATGACATCTGGTTCTGCCCACACGTCCAAAACTTTTGGTCGGAGGTCATGAGCAAGCTATCTGAGATCCTTAGCCTCAGCATCCCCTTATGCCCCATCATAGCTTTACTTGGCGATGTCTCTACGCTACAAACACCGAAACATCTCAGATCATTCATATTAATATCGCTAACCATTGCCAAAAAGACCATATTTCTGAACTAGAAAGACAGAACCAAGATATCCATAGCTCACTGACTCAATCTACTAATAGACCATTGAAGATCTTGAAAAACTAACCACATCTCAGAAAAACAATGTTAAATTCTATGAAGACACCTGGTCCTCCTTTCTACAATACCTTCAATGCTTATTCCTCTCCCCACAAACGACCCTTAATATTACTATTCTTTTCAATATTTATTTATTTATTTATGTATGTGTAACGCCCTATACCCTCAGGTAGTCAAAGGTTGGGCCCTGAGTCCTTATCTCTTTAATAAGTCCCGTAGCTTAAATTCCAAGAAGGACCACCATTAGTGTTTATTATCAATCTTGTTTACTTGTCCCATAAAGCACACGACATTCACAAATAAGATGACCTCCAACTCCAACTTGCTTCCCCCACGTCCCCTTTTTTTTTCTTCTCCCTCTCTTAGGAACTAGTGAATTTAACAAACCAACACCCCAACTGCACCCTTTTTCCCTGAAATATCAAATAAAATGTAAATATTACAGCATATCACATACACACCGATAACACTCTATTCAACCTTTCCCCCAAAACAAACAAAATAAAATGTACCCCTTATAACGTACTGTGCAGCTTTCCTTTTCTGTTGCAGTTACATAGAAGAAGTAACAAGGGGAGAACAACAGACGAACAAACAGTTCACTCCCTCTGTGCAGTACACACTAACACTTTTGCTTAACTATAATTCTAGCCGGCAAATGATCTAATTTGCATATGTACATCAAAGAGGACTGTTGCAGGCCTGTTGAACGTTGGCGCGCTTGGCGGAACTGTCCTTTCAATGCAATTATCCCAGGATGAAGGAAAAAACACAACCGGTTACCTCCGTCTTGTCGATACTTGAAACTTAGTCTCTTAAATACTTTCGACGTGGTCTCTCCCGCAAACACCCTCTGTGCGCAGTCCGTTGGTGGCTTTCCGTAACACCCAAACTGTCGCAGTCCCCAGCTTGTGGATCGTTGAATCTCTGGAGTAGAGTATATCCCTCCGTGTTCGTTACAGCTCGTTCGCCGGTCTTACGGTCTCGTCGTGCTGACTTCCCACTATGAAAGCTCGGCGGAATTCGTAACTAACTGTATTAGCTAGTTAATATACTCAGGAAACTACTACAACCAATGAAATACTCCTACTAGTCAGTTGAACTCTCCTCCATTCTGTTACAACCCGAGTTGTTCTTTTTCTAGACTTTTCTCTCTCTCTCTCTCACTTCCTCCTTCCCCCCTCCCTCACCTCTCACACGTTCCCTCATTGGCTGATCTTAACCAATGGCATAATTTTCTCATTTTACAATGACATTTCGAAGACCTTAAATCAAACAACATTTTACCAGAAATATGAGCATATTAAGTGTACAGAAAAATAAATAAATAAATAAAATAATTTAAATAACAGAAAAGTAACACTGTATACCCATGGGGTTACATATGTATGTATGTATGTATGTATGTAACTATGTATGTATGTATTCATTTATTTATCTTCTCCTCTTATATGCTTCAACAACCCTACATGAAAGTGTGCAGTGTGCAGTTTGTCCCACCAGCCCGGCTTGTTTGGTCTTGTTTGCCCCATCATCCCATCATGTCTTGTCAGTCTGTTATGCTTTGTTCTTCAACCTTTATACGTTTATATATATATACACACAAGAGGGATTATCATTATTATGTTGGTGGTGGTGGTGGTGGGTTTTTTTGTTTCCTTTGCTCTTTATCTTTTGTCTTTATTTGTTGTTCCTGTTGTTCTTGTTTTCTCTGTTTGTTTGTTTGTTCTGTTTTCATAGTGATGCATTGTTGTACTTCGTATTTTGTAATCCTGTATTTTAATAAAACAAACAAACAACAAACAACAAACAACCCCCCCCCCCCCAAAAGTAAACAAACAAAAAAAAAAGAGTGCACAGCTGGTGTATGGTTTATTTCACTTTATTTGTATCTGTCAGGCAGCAATAGGAGTGGAGACTTTTTACCTTTACATGGGTTAATAATTCAGACCATGCCACAAGTCCAATCAACATTCCTTCACTCATTCACAAACTTTGTAGAACAAAAGAAAATAAAACTACCCTCTACGACATTATGGAATAATCGGGGTTACTGAACCTGTAATCAATGACATAGCCGTGAACTTGCTATAAGGCTCTAAATACTCTGATGATACTGCCATACTAATGACAATAACTCTGTTTTAGACTATCAAAACTCCATCTCCCACTTTACAAAATGGTGCTTGGATAACCACCTGCAGCTGAACGTAGTGAAGATGAAAGTGTTGATAATTACCACCTCTAGCACATACAACACGGACCATAACCCCACCCACAACCCCGTCTGCATTAACAGCGAAACCATTGAGATAATGGATTGGTTCAAATATCTCGGACTCACCCTGGACAATAAACTATTTGCGGTAAAAGGGCACACCATGGACATTCATAATCGCTGCCAGCAAAGACTTTCCATCATCCGGAAACTTAACACACTTTCTGTTGCCCCCCACCTTCTGCTACTGCTGTACAAAAGTATACTCCAACCCATCCTCCTTTATTGCTCCCCCTGCTTCTTCAACATGTTAACCGCTTCCAACAGGAATAAACGTATACGCATAAACACACAATGCCTCAAAAATTATCGGTCTACCCACCCCCAACCTCCCAGATCTCATCAGCAATACCATTACACGTAAAGCATGTTTAATCACAAATGACCCTGGGTATCCACTAAATCCATTCTTCACACTGCTTCCATCAGGTCGCCGATACAAATCTGTGGCTTGCAGACGGGCATGCTGTAGTAGGAGTTTCATCCCCTCTGCCATAATAACATTGAACAAAACACTCCGGTAACCATCAAATGCTAAGATGCTATGTATATGTGTATAGATGCTTGTCTTAATCTGTGGATTTATGATGGAGGGGATGTATCTTTGTTGAGGGTGTACATTGTTATTCATGTATATTTTATTCATGTTATGTTATGTCTATGTTAGGTGTACGTTGTGCTTGTGTGAGGAAAATCGTGGTGATGGAATCACATGTGAGGCTTTGTACAACTGTGACAACAAATTTCCTTGTAAAGGACAATAAAGAATCTATCTATCTATCTTTTAGATAACCACTGGCCGATTAACCAACCGTTCATTCTCAAGCTGTCAGGAAACCTAAGTTAATAGTGAACCTTATGTGAGGGGTGACTTATTTTACTATTCCTCTAAATTTCCACCTCAGTCTCGTTTGGTGCTTTGCTGTTTGTGTTTAGATTGTCTTATTGAATTTATTTGTGGTTTACTACAAACAAACAGTTACATCAACTCTCCTCTGCTGGAACGCATCACATGACACTGCTGTTATCTGAGCTGTTGGGTTTGCATAATGTGGCATAGTTTTTAGACCACTGACTTTTCAGGCCACCATCCTTTGCATGTGGTACTGCAGCCATCCACCAGTGAATATGAATTCACTGAGTATTAGAGTAGTGAGTGTTTCTGCTTTAAATGAGAGAGATGGATCAAATTATTTTGCCTTTCACTGTTTTGCCTTATACTTGACATCTGTTGTCCACTCATATCACTTCTTGCATGAACCAAACCCAAAAAGGGGATTTGAAATTCAAGCAATAAACTTCTGCCTGTGTTGATCAGCAGCTCCATCTGCTTTTATTCATTCAGTTGAATAGTACCAGAGTAGGAGATAAACCTACCAATAACTAACTTCATCTCCACCTTTAGTGACTGGGAGCAGTGTATTCCATTCAGTAAAGAAAGAGGAGTCATAACCGTCACTCCATGGTAACGCACTGTAAAGATGGCTGTCGTTTTCTGAACTCTATCTTAAATTGAACTTTTTTGTTAATTTATTCACACTATTTTATGCAAGAACACTATAATTTTGAACGTTATGATCACCTACGATAGGGAGACTTTGATCAACATCAGATCTACAATCGATACGCATTTTATAACCAAAATTGTTCAACGGACTCAGCAGACTTCCATTTGTTTAGATTTAAATTGTTTAACCTACCTGCTACACCTTGTAAACGGAGCCAGAGAAGGAAGCGAGGCAAAAGAGCTGGAGCACTGGTCAGGCAGAGACAACAGAAACAACAAGAAAACCGTCGCCCTCTTCGAAGTATCCTCCTAACGAATAATATTCATCGTAATGAACATCATAATGTTATGACTAATATGACTATGTATAAAGGTAGTAGTGACATTTTTCCCATTAGTGTATTTTCACGCCCACGTAGCTCATTTCGGTCTAGAGTCAAACAGACCATATTTCGTAGCAATTTAGTTCCAATTCAACTGACTCCCTCCTCCGATATGATTACTGTAAGCCCGGTTACACTGAAGTTAGGTTTGATCAATATCAGATTGCTTGCACCTGAGGCGTTGCTTGTTAGTGACCTGATCAGTGATCTTAGCCTTGACATGATGGGTTTGTGTGAAACTTGGTTAAAGCCAGATGTTTTTCTCCCTTTAAATGAAGCTTCACCCCCTAACTACTCCTTTTCCTGTGCTGTTAGGGCAGCAAAGAAAGGTGGGGGTGTAGCTCTAATCCATAATACTAAATGTACTCCTAACACCCTTAGTTTACCTAATTTTGACTCCTTTGAGTTGCTCCGTGAAGCAATATGGTACTGCCTCAACTTTTCTCATAGCAGTGCTCTATCATCCCCCGGGGCCCTATAGTCAATTTCTAGATGAATTTTCTGAATTTATCTCTGTTATTCTTACTAGAGTGGATAAAATCCTGATCCTGGGGGACTTTAATGTTCACATCAATAACAATTCCAATTCACTTAATAAATCTTTTACAGCTATCATAGACACATTTGGCTTTAACCAATATGTCCACGAACCAACTCATTTCAGTGGCAACACTTTAGATCGTATTGTAGCTCGCGGACTAGATATCTCTCACGTTGTCGTCTCTCCTTACTCTGCTGCCCTCTCAGACCATTTTCTTATTACCTTCCAAGTAACTCTTGACGTCAATTGTCTCTACCACGGTTTGTAGCTGCAGTCGTGTTAATGCTTCCACCACTGCTGCACTCGCAGATCTGCTACCTACTGCTCTCAACTCTTTCAATGGTCAGCAAAGATCTTTGAACGACTTGATGGACAGCATAAATTCTACCCTTCGTACTGTACTAGAAATGGTAGCACCATTAACTATAAAAAATAGACATAAACACTTAACATGTTGGTTTAATAATGAAACCCGCGCGCTGAAGCAGGTGTGTAGGAAATTGGAACAAAACTAGCGGGCAACCAAACTAGAGGTCTTTCGCCTTGCATGGCATGACAGCCTGATAGATTTTAAATGCGCTCACTACGCAGCCAAATCCGCGTATTACTCAAAAATAATTAATGTTAACAAAAATGACCCCAATTTCCTTTTTGACACAATATCTAAACTTACCCAGAATCACTCCCCTCAATCTAGCCCTTTTACTGCAAACGATTTTGTTGAATTTTTCTCGCAAAAAATAGACTTAATTCGTCGTAATATTCAAATTAATTTATCAAATCAGACTGCCTGCACGCTCTCTGTTTCTGCGCCTAAGATTAGTGAGGATGTGCACCCCTTAACTCAATTTAACCCTATCTCTCTAGATGCGCTGTCCTGATTGGTGCACTCTGCTAAACTAGCTTCCTGCCTCTTTGATCCCCTACCTGCTAAACTTTACATGGAACTTTTCTCGGTTCTTGGCCCAACAATCTTAAACACTCTAAATATGTCACTTAAATCTGGTATTGTACTCTCCTCTTTTAAAACAGCCATGATCAAGCCTTTACTTAAAAAACCGAACATTGACCCTGAACTCTTAAATAATTATAGACCGATCTCTAATCTCCCGTTTCTTTCAAAAATACTTGAAAAAATTTTGGCTACTCAGCTGATAGCCCATATGTCCTCTAACAGTCTGTTTGAAATATTTCAGTCAGGCTTCAGGTGTTTTCACTCTACTGAAACAGCTCTTACTAGAGTAACTAATGATATTTTATTAGCCATGGATGCTGGTGCTACTTCTATTCTTATTCTGCTTGATCTGAGTGCAGCATTTGGCATGGTCTATCACACTATATTGTTAAAGCACCTGGAAAACCTAATTGGCATTCGTGGCCTGCCACTCTCTTGGTTTAAATCTTATCTCTCTGAGAGAAAGCGGTGTGTCCACTGTAATAATGTGACATCTGAATACCATAAGCTTAATTATGGTGTTCCTCAGGGATCAGTCCTTGGCCCTCTTCTATTCTCTATTTACATGCTCCCTTTGGGTGACATTATTCATAGTTACAACATTAACTTCCATTGTTATGCTGACGATACTCAGATTTTCTTACCTATCCAGCATAATGACTGCTCTGAATTGGCTAATCTTGAGGCATGTCTTTGTGCTATTAAGGGTTGGATGTCTTCAAATTTCCTGATGCTTAACGCAGGCAAGACTGAAATGCTGGTCACTGGTCCCCCTAAGCATCTTTTTAGTGATCTTACCCTACATTTTGACAACTGCATCATCTCTCAAAACTCTTCAGCTAAAAATCTTGGTGTGATTTTTGACTCTAGTCTCTCACTAGTCACTCATATCAAGAACACAACCAAAACTACCTTTTATCACCTCCGTAACATTGCTAAAATTAGGCCCTTTCTAAGTATGGCTGATACAGAAACCGTTGTTCACGCATTCGTCATGTCTCGCCTCAATTACTGCAATGGTCTTTACTCTGGCCTGCCTGCCTCTAGTACCAATAGTCTTCAGCTGGTCCAGAATGCTGCTGCTAGAATTCTGACCAGAACGAAGAAGTTTGATCACATTACCCCTGTCCTGGCTTCCCTTCATTGTCTCTCAGTTCATGCAAGGACAGATTTTAAGGTCCTCTTATTAACATATAAAATTTTACATGGGCTTGCGCCTTCCTACCTGTCTGACTTAATTACACCCTATAACCCACCTCGCACCCTGCGCTCTCAAGATTCTGGATTATTAGTCATCCCAAGAGTTAAAAAGAAGTCCACTGGCAACCGAGCCTTTTACTACTGCTCTCCCTTCCTCTGGAATGGTTTACCTAAAGAAGTTAGAGAAGCAAACTCTCTCAATACCTTTAAAACAAAACTAAAGACTTATCTATTTTCTCGAACTTATGCATGATATAATTTTGATTACACTTTGTTATAGACATGTAAAGCCCTTTGAGACTATAAATAGTGATATTGGGCTCTAAATAAACATTATTATTATTATTATTATTATTATTATTATTATTATTATTATTATTATTATATGCTACACAGGCATGGTTCAATCCAATCAAACATCTGATGAATAAGAGAGAACTAGTTATGTGGAATAGAAAAGCTCCACAACCCAATTTAAAACAAGAGAGTCCACAGGGCTTTCCATGTCTCATTGTCTCCATGACACAAAATTGTTGAAGAAATAAGTTGTAAAAGGGATTGAAAAAACAAAAAGTTTTTGGTTAGGGTTAAAGGTTTTTTGTACGTTTGTGAACAAATTAATCAATTAGTACTTAACTTTCATCTTTGTTCACTTTATTTATTTACTTTTTTATGTATTAATTTATTCATTTATCTATTGGTTGGTTGGTTGGTTGGTTGGTTTGCTAATCCTGCATACAAATGCAATATAAATTGCAATCTTCCTTATTAAATGTTTTAAAGTGTTTTTTGATTCCTAACCCACAGCACATTGCCTCTTGTTGTATGAAATTGGAAAAGTTTCTCATCAAAATGAAATACATTTTTTGAAAATGTCTTACATTGTTTAAACATAAGCATGACAATAAAAAACAAAATATCTCTTGACTCCATAGCTGAGTTGACAGGAGCTGCTCCTGTAAATACTGTACAAACAGACAGAGATGAAAAGAGATGTGATTATAAAGGACTGAAGTGGAGTATAACTTTGCATAGTCCACCCTCTAGAGCAGGGGTGGGCAAATCCGGTCTTGGAGGGCCATGGTCCTGCTGTTTTTCCTGTCAGCTAACTAAATACAATCTGTGATTGGCTGAAGAGAGTGCACACCTGTTTGCAAGGTTAAAATCAACAGGTAACTAAGACCCGACAGGTCACTGGCCCTCCAGGACTGGATTTGCCCACCCCTGCTCTAGAGGGTGGACTATGCAAAGTTATACTCCACTTCAGTCCTTTATAATCACATCTCTTTTCATCTCTGTCTGTTTGTACAGTATTTACAGGAGCAGCTCCTGTCAACTCAGCTATGGAGTCAAGAGATATTTTGTTTTTTATTGTCATGCTTATGTTTAAACAATGTAAGACATTTTCAAAAAATGTATTTCATTTTGATGAGAAACTTTTCCAATTTCATATGGCATTCTTATATTTAAGGGTTTACATGCTTATTTACTACATTTTTTATATTGGCAGATGTTTTGGGTCAGACACTGAGTCTGAACCAGTGATCATTAAACCTGGTGGATCTCATAAACTGACCTGTACAGCCTCTGGGTGCTATAGCATGCACTGGGTCAGACAGGCTCCTGGAAAAGGACTGGAGTGGGTGTCATATATCAGTGCTGACAGTAGTAACATACATTACTCCAGTGGTGTTGAGGGAAGGTTCACCATCTCCAGAGACAACAGTAAGAATCAGCTCTATCTACAGATGAACAGTCTGAAGACTGAAGACACAGCTGTGTATTACTGTGCCAGAGACTCACAGTGAGAGAAATGGAGGCAGTGCTATACAAAAACTTGATCAAGTTATTGGTATAAGTGAAAGAGTAAAAAAAAAAAAAAATCAGGAGCAAAGAATAAAAAAGAAAATATATGACACTGGAAAAGTGTCATGCTGAAGGCAGAATGAAAAGATAGAGGAAAAAAAATCTCTACTACACAAAGGAGTATTTACAGTAAACACAATCCAGTTCATTAAGTGAAAACTCAGAATAATATCAGCTATTGTTCTTTGTTTCAGATCTAGTCTCATGATAATTTAAGTTCAATTATTATTAGTACAGGTCTAATAAAAAAATATATCAGTATTTACAAACTCATTTCTTTTGCCTAAATAGACATATTTTTTATTGTCAGCTTCATGAAGAACTTTGATTTCTGCATCTTTATCGTTACTGGTGGCAGCTGTTCCCTGTCTCAACAGACATGACAAATAGTCTATAAACAATTATCAGATTAAAAACAGTTGAGTTACTGTATTCATCATTTCATCATTTCAGTTTAACATTTTTCACATTTTTCAGCTGTGAGACATCAGATACAGGCAACGAATGTACTCATACATACATGTACAGACACACACACACACTCACACACACACACACACACACACACATTAAAATGTGAATTGTCATATTGTTTACATTAGAGTATTGTCTTTAAAAAAAATGTAACACTTTATACAATGAATCTGAACCATAAAGGTTAATCAGCTGACTCATGCTGATCTTTTCCCATGCTGGGCTGAGAAACAAAAAGGAATTTTACATCTGATTTAGTTTTACATCATGTGTGATGTAATACACAGCGAACACAGTGACAGCATTTTTCTCATAACCAATCACTGTCTTTATATTCATCTTGACAATCTGACTAAACAAATTTTGTCCACAACACTGAGAGCCACTCTCAGTGCTCATTTACACACAGTCTCTCTCAGATACTTATAGAGCTAATAAGTTTTCACACTGCTGTAGTTTTGCATTTCTCAGTAAAAATGGATGTTCTGAAATATGGAGTGTTCCTGGCTTTCACTTCAATTGAGAAATATATATTCTTGAAGAACTTCTCTCACTCATTTTCAAAGCCGCTTGTCTTAATTAGGGTTGTCAGGGGTGCTGGAGCCTATCACAGCATTCACTGGGGCAGAGGCCCGGAAACACCCTGAGCAGGTCACCAGTCCATCGTAGGGCAGATACAAAGTCAAGCACACTCACACACACATTCATACCCTGGGGCAACTGAGTGTCCCCCATTCACCTAACCTGCATGTCACAGGACTACCCGCTGCGCACTGTGCTGCCCAGTTAAAAAATTTCTGAGATATAAAAATCTCAGATAACTTAATACTAATCCTCTCTTTTTTAGAGGTGTTTGTGGACAGTCACAGACCTCATCTGAGTCTGTGTTGAAGAATCTTGAACAGTCTGTCACTCTGTCCTGTGCTGTGTCTGGATTCTCTCTGAGCAGCTACTACATGCACTGGATCCGTCAGAAACCAGAGAAAGGACTGGAGTGGATTGGATAAATTGACAGTGGCACTAGTTCATATTACGCCCATCCATTCAGTATCTACATTACACACAGCGAGCTACAGAAATGTTCTGGTTGACCAGATAATGTTAGCAAGCCCTCCTCACCAGTAATAATAGCATTGGTCATGTTACTGCTGTAACCACCCAAATAATGAACGAAAGACTCAGGCCTGAAGACCTAGTTATGAGTCGTGAGCGATTTAGTCGTTCCTACACTGAGCCTGCGCTGCGGTCATGTGACAAGTGAACGAGAGACTCACTGCCCTGAAGACCCGTTGTTATGAGTCGTGAACGAATCACTCATTCCTACATACCTACACTGAGCCTGCACAGTGGTTATGAGACAAGTGATTGGAAGACACAGACCCGAAAGACGTGTTTGTGAACGAAGCTGAGTCTGAGTGGCACGCATGCGCAGCCAAGTGAAAGAATGAACGAATGACTCACTTAGACAACTTGTTACTCCTGAGTCATACAAAAGATTAGTTCAAAAGCATCTCACTGGAAAGGACCCTGTGTTGCCATCCAGTCCTTTCAGTCTACTGATGGAAAATGCTTATTGTATATTATTCGTTGCAAAGACTTTCTTGATGGGTCTTCTCAAGTGGTTCATCACAATCACCTTAAGACTCACCTGACCCACACATTCAAGTCCACGACTCACTCCTCTGGATGTGAATGACCTGCCTCGATATCAGACTACACCAGCCTTGCTGTCCGTTAATATACCATTTGAATATGTGGAGTTGCTTTACACTACATTAAATGGTGTGAAGCAGCAGTCTGGCCTAGGCTGCCAACTAATCCAGGAACAGTCTTTTGCATTGCCAGCTCTTCCACGAGAGCTGACTGTGACGTCAGGCAATCAGCATGTCAGGCAGCATCACAGTTCCTCAGAGGATTCTGCTCAGTTCTCTAGACCTATTAGTAGCCAGCCAGTTACATAGTCTTCATCTTTTAAACATTTTATTGTAAAGTGAAGAACTGTTGTGAAATGCTCATTGACTGTACTTTGTGTTCTCGTTGATGCCATGGCTACTGTTGAGAAATTTAGTGGTTTTACAGAACTATATGTCTATTAATGTCATCGTGCATTAGATTCTAGTGTCTAGCTTAGTATTTTGCGTTGCATCTAGAAACATGGACTTTTCCCATAAGGTGTCTAAAGCGAGTACAAGCATTGGTTGTGTGGCAAGACGGTAAGGGCTTAAAGTACACCAAGTCAAATAAAAAAAGTAATATTTAAATTGTAGCCAACTACGCCACCCTGGGAATTTCACCCTGAGAATTCAACCCAGTACTAGCACATAGAACACAGGTTTGTTAATACCAGGAAGCCAGAGACGTAGTTTCAGATGTAAAATTGAATTTTATTGACCAAGGAGATAGTGGAATCACTGCAAAAGGATTCTGGTGACAGCTTCAATGTAATAGCGAACGATATTTATTACAGATACAGTCAACCCTGCAAGTTACAAGGTGGGCCCCTAATTAGGAATTCTTTATTACAAAAATAGCCTTTAAAATTGTAGCAGTACCAAAATATAAAATAGTTCTACTAACACACCATCACACAGTCAGACTTCCACTATCACACGCATTATACAAATATTTACCCACCCTTGCAACTAGAGTAAAAAAGAGGGCATTGACAGCAGAGCTAAGGCTTACCTTCGGGGAGGCAGACTAATTGGGAGAGGTGCCCAGGTCCCACACCACATGCACACGTGCACGCACACTGCAAACAATAAGTGAACCAAGCCAAGGGGCTCCTGGAAACTTCACACTGTGAGGGGACACCACCAGTGACTAGCCTCCCCAAAAGGGGCACTCAGCTGCAGCCTGGATGCAAGGAAGTTAATTGAATAGTGGACACGCCAGATCACATAGCAGTTGGCAATTAAACAAAACAAATAAATACAAATCACACATCCACAAGTCATACCAGAAAAAGTGAACCAATAAAAAAAAAAGAAAAAAAAAAGACACAATTAAAACACAACACGGCCTGCGCAAACCGGACAAAAATGAATAAACAGAATACACTGCGCTGAGACACTGACCGTCTAACAGCGCGAGCAATATTCCAGAGTTGGTATAAACCAACTATCTCTGACGAAACATAAGCGAAGGAATAATAGAAACAAAAACGGAAACCGAACACAGACCAGAGAGACAAAATAGGAACAAAAGGAGACAAAACAGCAGCTTCGACCAAGATGCGGCATGCCAATACCTATTCCCCTTTACAGGTCTAATGCTACCCGTCAGAACAAAATGAAATTACAAAAAAAGAAAGTAAACCTTATATTTGAAAGTAACAGTACCGTACTCTGTGCATACGTACCCACAGTATGGCAATCGCCCATCAAAGACAGATAACCCTAGGCAGTGCTACGGCGAGGCAGGTGAAGCTACAAACAAAAGCGATTGCGCCACTACCACGGCAAACATAACCAAGAAAATAAAGCCGAGAGCTGGGAGTGTGCCTACCTGAGGGTCAATTGCAAAGGAACATACCGAAAGTCACACTGGCAATAACTACAAAAACCAAGCTTTCTAATAAGGAGGGACTGGTGGCAGAAGGGGCAGATATCCAAAGAGCAAACCTTCAGGTGGCGTTTACCTGGGCTATTTATGCACAAGAGCTTGTCAATTAGGCTAATTAGTTACCAGTAAACTGAACAATGGATACACAAAA
Source organism: Chanos chanos (assembly GCF_902362185.1). Lineage (NCBI taxonomy): Eukaryota > Metazoa > Chordata > Actinopteri > Gonorynchiformes > Chanidae > Chanos > Chanos chanos. The sequence goes on from NC_044502.1 coordinate 20,902,202, forward strand.
AGGGGAGGTGACGCTACCCGGCTACAACCGTTTAAAAATAAAGAGAGAGAAAAGATGTGACTGGTCAAGGGAGGCAGAGAGAGGGAGGGGAACATTAAAACTGCACTAAAACAGGGTTTTCTCATGACCTTGGCCATCGACACTGTCCTATGCCTTACACAATGTACATTTAGCCTATCATATTTTAATACATCTTTTTCTGCTGTATTACCAATGATTGGCATAAGCAGAGTAGAGATGTGTTTTGTATATCTTGTGTTAGTAGTTGGCTCTCATTAAAGTGTATGTGTTTGCAATTTGAATATATTTTGATGTGTTTAAATTTGTAGTGTGTAAATGCAACTAATTTGCTATTTTCTTTTGAAAGACATCCATTTTATTAGCTGGTAGCACTGAGTATATAGTATGTGGCTGCACTGATTGTACTGATTTGTACATTGAATGTTTGGTCTGAGCAGGACAATTATTACTGTAACAGTTTAACTGTTGACATATCCTTTTATAATTACATTTCTTTTCTTTGTTCAGTCTGTTTTATTCATGACAAAGAAAAGTGATGATTAATACAAACAGACCAGAGGCAGCTGTTCTAGGCTAGATAGATAGACAAACAGACAAGCATCATATCTAATGCTTCTACCCATTCCAATCCTTTTCCAGGAGCCTGTCTGATCCAAACCATCCAGTTGCTGCTGAAGTCAAAACCAGGGGCTGTACAGGTCAGTTTATGAGATCCACCAGGTTTAATGATCACTGCTTCAGACTCAGTCAGTGCAAACAAAGAGAATATGATAATCAATTAAATAAAAATCATATGAAATTGGAAAATATTCAAATTCACTCATCAAAAATGAAATTGTTCATAAATGTCTTACATTGTTCAAAGACAAACATGAGCATCAAAAACAAAATTTATCTTGACTCCATGACTTAGCTGACAGGAGCTCTCCCTGTAAATACTGTACAAACAGTCAGAGATGAAAAGAGACATGTCATTACAAAGGAATGAAGAGAATAACTTTGCACAGTCCACCCTGCAGAGACTTCAACAGATACGGTGAGAAGCATTGTGAGAAGAGGTAGAAAATCAGTTATTATTTAGAGTAGAAAAATATACAAAAATATGAGTATGAACCACTCATCAGAACATCAGTCTGTGACACTGTACTCTGGAGATCTGAAACTTGTTCTTCAGTTTTTCACTGTAATATATGTTACCTCAGCCACATAGTTCTCCAATCCATTCCACAGTTTTTCCTGCAGGCTGTCACATTTTTACTCTTTCTTTCTTTCTTTCTTAGGTAAGCATGAAGAAGACAGTTTTGGGGGGAGTAATTATGGATAGTAACTATGGATATGACAATATGTTGGCTTACAGTTATGATTTTTACAAATGCCTACATAGATGTGTTTGCATGGGATAGCTGCTAGTTCATAATACTGTGTGTAACGGGCACAGTAATACACAGCTGTGTCTTCAGTCTGTAGATTATTCCCTTGTAATGTTATTGTTTTACTGCTGGTGTCTCTTGAGATGCTGAACTTGTTTTTCAGAGACTCTTTGTAGTCTAAGCTCCCACCACTGTTGATAAATCCAATATACTCTGGAGCTTTTCCAGCTGATTGTCGAATCCAAGCTGTAGCGTAGTCAGTGACTGAATATGAGACCTTACAGTTGATGGTCATTTGCTGACCTGGATGGACAGTCTGAAAGTCAGGCTGAATCAGCTCATCAGAGTGGACATCTGGAAGAGATTCAGTAATTATTACAAATACATGAGACATTCAGTCAAATACTCTAAACTGTCAGTAAAATGGACTACAAGATAATGCAGCTGCAATTTCTGTTATTAGAGCAAAGAGACTCACAGGATGTGGCTGCCAGTAGCAGCACTAGAGACACAGAGAACATGATTGGTTCTGAAGCTCAGCTTTCGAGAATGGTTCCTGCAGAGCTCAGAGGCTGTTTAGGATTTAAATAGAGATTGGCCACATGAGACAGAAAGAGGGAGAATTTGCATAGAGGAGTGTCATTAAGATTTAACTCATGAAGATTTTCTTTAACTCGTGAATTACAGTTTTCACAGATGTCTTCCTCATTTTTCTCCATGTCATATATTATGTATTTTGTCCACTTAAATTGAAAGAAAAATTCAGCATCACCTGAATTAAGTTAAACTTTGAACTTGTGACCTTTAATTTCAGTGCAAATAGGTGAGATGATATTAGTTTTGCTCTCGTTTTTCTTTCTTTCTTTCTTTTTCTTTCTTTTTTTTTTTAACATGTATTTCCTCAAATTGTTTAGATTCCTGAATGGCTTGTTCAGCTTTTTGTCTGTGTCCAATCAACCCATGTATAAGATATTCAATGTGTAAACCTTTGAGTACTACAGAAATACTCACTAGTCGGTCATTTTCACATGAAACGTAGTAAGATCCTGGGTTCTTCATAGGTCCTTTTGTACAGTTTGCTGATGAGTTCATATTTATAGCTGGGATCTACTTTGCACCTCTGCACTGCTGCACTGTTTAAGAGCACTACACAAGTTGCTTTGTTTCAGGTATATGGGGAAGTGGGTTTTGTGGCTCTTCTCTCACTGAGAATCTGCTGTTAGTTTTCACATTGTTCATCTGTACTTACGGCTTACTGCTAATGTCATCTCTTGATATGGAAAGTCTTCCTTTAACAGGTGGAGAATAGGTGGTGTTGTAGGTGTTGCTATAGCTGGCATAGCAACATTCAGCGGTTCCTATCAATGCAGTCTATTCCAGACCTTTCCCAGGAGGCTGTCTGATCCAGGCTAAGTAAAGGTCACTGAATGTGAATCCAGAGACTGTACAGGTCAGTTAATGAGATTCTCAAGGCCTTCACACAACTTGAAGACTGAATGAATGGCTGACCATCAATATCTGTGAATTAGGAAAATGAGAGAAAGGTGTCACCCACTGTTTATGAAGGCCAGTGTGGAGAGAAATTGTGTGTTTTGTGCCATTGTAGTTTTTTTTGGGGGGGGGGGGTTGGGTTTTTTTTTTAAGTAAGAATAGTGTGAATGTGAATAATGTTGAATAATACTTTGATACTTTGAAGTCTATTGATGACCAGTGGCTTAAATCTAAAAGCTTTATGGTAGGCAGAGGCATAATTATTATATATAGTTTCTTCTCTTGTTCTCTGAACCCAAAAATATATTGGTTAAAACAGATATACATTAGGTATACTGTAAGTACTCTACCCTCATACATCTGCTTTAAATAAAATAATCATAACAGCTAATGTAGAAAGGAGAGAGAGAGGAGAGAGAGAGAGAGAGAGAGAGAGAGAGAGAGATGGCTTTTTAGAGGCCTGCTTAAATGATAACACAGCTTCCAATCTATTACATTAGTTTAGGTGTGTCACGAAGTCACCAGGAAGCCGGACGAAAGTGCAGAGATGTATATTTTAATGTGAACCAGGCGAGTACAAACAAACACAGATTCCAGCACTGAGTAGATAACAAACAGAAAAGCAACTCAGAATAACACTAGGAATATACGAATAAGTTTCAGAGCGCTCAGAATACACATAGGGAAAGTGTAGACTTCGCAACGACTAAGGGAAACAGTGAGGTTAATAAGGAGGGTGGAATCAGGGAAAGCAAAGTGAACACAGGTGTGCATGATGAAGGGACAGGCCGATGATTAGCAAACCGGCGACACCGATCGCTGAATGGCTGGAGTCGGTGCAGGAGGAGACGAGGTTGTTACAAGGTGATAGGAGCATTCAGCCATTTAATCCCACTGATCACATTTGTGACTGAAAAAAAAAAACCCACGTGTTTTCACCAACTTTTAGAAAATATCTAAAAAAAAAAAAGTCATGCAGGTTGTATGACGGGGCTGTTCAAGGAGCAAAATTCATGGACTCACTTATCTGTGAAAAACCTGTGATTAAATGGGTTAATATTAAAATGTTCCTAACAGACCTATTCTTTTTTCAGTTTTATTTATAAGCTTACTGCCAAAACAAACATACTGTTAAATTGTGTTTTGTAGAATGAATTAGTCGATAGAAAATGTAAGGTATTATGGGCAGTCAAAAGTATATAGTGATGTCAAAAATAGAGCTTTGAGAACTGCAGTGCTTGAAGAGAAAAATGTCCTCAGTCATACAACTCCATGACATAATGCAAATTCTAAATGTACAGTTCACAAAACCATTTTAAATTATTCACTTGTTACTGAAATCATAACAACCCTTTGACTATGCACGTAGGTGGACTGTGCTCATTGGTTCTTTTTCATGGTAACTGGAATAATTGTGAGATGATAGTTGTTTGTTTAACTGTGTTTTTGGGTGTGTCGTGACATCATGGATGTTTATGAATATGTCCTCATGAATATTTACAAGCCTATTCTGGCATTTGTATGACATGATATCTTTGTCTGTGGAGTAGAATGCCCTACCAGGAAATGAACTGTCATAAGCAAATTACTAACACTCAAAAACAATATCAGACAGAGGAAACAGCAGTTAAATGAACAGAGACAATGAACTGTTACCAGCCCTGAACATGACATAAGTCTCTGAGTGAGTCGTAATTCATCACTGCTCCATGGGTTTTATAGGAGACCACAGGAAAGGAAATAAGCACTATAGACAGTGGACACCTGTTTACACTGATTGTTGACAAACACAATAGCACATGGCCAACTGGTGAAGCAACAGAAAGACTAGTAGCAATAAAATGATCTCAGATGATGAACTGTTACCAGCTCCACTTGCAGGTACCACCTACTGGTAGATCCCAAACAATTAGTCGTAGTTAAAATCAATTACTTACACAGCACTCAGGTCAGAGAGGGATCACAGCTAATCCAAGACATTTGTTTTATTGTCTTATTTTTTTGTGCTGCACTGCAGTTCTTTGTGTGACAGTGAATCTCTGGCACAGTAATAAACAGCTGCGTCTTCAGTTTTCAGGCTTTTCACCTCTAAATCCAGAATGTTTTTGCTGGTGTCTTTGGTGATGGAGAACTGGCCCTGGAGAGACTGGGCAAATGCCATAGCAGTACTGCTGTTAATGAATCCAATCCACTCCAGTCCTTTCTCTGGTTTCTGACGGATCCAGTGCATGTAGTAGGTGCTCATAGAGAATCCAGACACAGTACAGGACAGAGTGACAGACTGTCCAGAATTCTTCACCACTGACTCAGATGAGGTCAGTGACTGTCCACAAACACCTGGAGGAAAGAGAGGATTAATAAGAAGTAATTGAAATTTTTATATCTCAGAAATTTTTAATAGATTCCTCACCTGAAATGAAAGCAAGGAACATATTGCAGAACATCTATTTTTACTGAGAAATGTCAAACTACAGCAGTGTGAAAACTTGTCAGTTCTGAGTTTTAGAGAGACTGTATGGAAATGAGGACTGGATGTGGCTCTTGGTGTTCTGGACAAAATTTGCTTAGTCAGATTGTCAGGATGAAAATGAAGACAGTGATTTGTTATGGGAAAAATGTATTCACTGAATATTAGTCACTCCATGACATAAAACTAATCCAAATGTAGCATTCCTTTTAGTTTCTCAGCACAGTATGGGAAGAGTTCAACATGAGCTCTGCTGGTTAACAGTTATTTAAATCTTTGTTGAATGAAGTGTTATGTGTTTAATTTAAATGATTTATTTATTCATTTATTGAAGAAAAACTCAATGTAACACACACAAATATAAACATTTGTATGTATGTGTGTGTGTGAATACATTCGTTGCCTATATCTGAGCTCTCACACTTCAAAAATGTGATGATAAATAACCTGGTAACTTTGGTTTTTAACCTGTTGTTATTAATGTAATAATTAATTTGTGACTGTGTCATGTCTGTTGTGAAAGGAAGCACCTGCCAGAAGTGACAGTAAAGATGGAGAAAATAGAGATTATAAAAAAGACTAAAAGACATGAGTTTTAAGCATTTCTGAATGTTTAATTCACAATGCATTTAATAATTGTAATTAAATTATCATTATGCTTGTGAAAAAAGAAACATCTTGTGAGCTTATTCTAAGTTCCCATTACGAACTGGACTGTGTTTACTGTAAATACTCCTTTGTTTGGTAGAGTTGTTTTTACTTCATTCTACCTTCAGCATGACACTCATTTAACATGTTTCTACTGCGTTTTTTTTGTTTGTTTGTTTTTTTTTTTTTTTGGTGGATCATTCATTCTTTTGTTATTTTTTACACTTACACTCATACTAATGGCTGCATCAGGTTTTTGTACAGAACTGCCTCCCTTTCTCTCACTGTGAGTCTCCGGCACAGTAATACACAGCTGTGTCTTCAGTCTTCAGACTGTTCATCTGTAGATAGAGCTGATTCTTACTGTTGTCTCTGGAGATGGCGAATCTCCCCTCAACAGCACTGGAGTAATATTTGCTACTACTGCCAGAGTTGATATATGACACCCATTCCAGTCCTTTTCCAGGAGCCTGTCTGATCCAGCTCATTTCATAGCTCCCAAAGTTAAACCCAGAGGCTGTGCAGGTCAGTTTATGAGATCCACCAGGTTTAATGGTCACTGGTTCAGACTCAGTCAGTGTCTGACCCATTACATCTGTAAACAAAGAGAATATAGTAATCAAGTTAATAAAAACTTTACAAAAACATTAAAATTCAACTTAAACAACATTAATATTCATACAACAAAATGAAATTAGATGTTTTTAGATGCCTTACATTGTTCAAACATCATCATAAGGATCAAAAACAAAATATCTCTTGACTCCATAGCTGAGCTGACAGGAGCTGCTCCTGTAAATACTGTATAAACAGACAGAGATAAAAAGAGACACGAGATTATAAAGGACTGAAGTGGAGTATAACTTTGCATAGTCCACCCCCTAGAGGTTTAAATAGGCATAGTGATAAGCATTGTGATCAGATTTTAGAGTCTGTGATTATGTTCTCACAATTCAAAACTGTCTCATCATCGTCATCAACGTCATCATCATATTCATCATCCTTTTATAATTTTATTTATTTATTTGCTTTTTGGAACAGGACTAAAGCACAAGGTAGTTTTGATTGGCAGCACTGGAAAGCATTCACACACCAATACCCAAATACTTCAGACAACAAAATAAAGCAAAAAATAGAGGTAGTACACTACAAAGGAGGTAGCTCAATTTAGTTCAACTGTTTAGGGGGCAAAAGTAAAGTAATCCCTGCACAGGGTCCAGTGGTTAAGTTATTTAACAGAGACTAGAGACAATACACAATAAAGTTAAGAGATGATAAATATAAAGAATTAAAAAAAAAGGGGGGGGGGGGGGCAAAGGATCTCTTCAACTGCTCAGTCCTACAGTGCAGCGAGGTGAGCCATCCGCTGCAGCTGCTTCTTTGTTCACTTGTCAAGATGGAATTAAATGTTTAGAGATGTCTTATATTGTTCAAACTTGAACATGAGAATCAAAAACAAAATGACTCTTGAGATTAAAAGCAAAGTGTGGTTATAAAGGACTGAAGTGGAGTATAATAGTCCACCCTCTAGAGACTTAAATAGATACAATGATATGCATTGCAATCAGAGTTTGGAGTCTGTCAAGTTTGGAATTTGAGATCAGAGTTTGGAGTCTGTCCTAATAGAACTGCCCTATGGCTTTGTTTTGGTAAGAGAGTGAAGCCATAGGTCTCCTCTATTAGCAGGTTTACTACATACTCTGAGTTAGCTTAACCAGAAGTTACCTGGGTAAGCAAGTTACCTCACTTCATAGTACAGGCACCTCCTTTACAGCTGTTTCTATGGTAGTGGTGATAACAGACCAGACATCACATAGCCTAACTGAAGAGCATTTAGCCAGAGGAGAAATATGAAGTGGACTTGCACATGATCTATGAATATCAGTAAACACTGAGAGGTGGTCACCATGCGATTCCCCGCTCGCGGAAATAGCAAATCTCATGGTATGCACTGTGTGTACAGCGGTACAGCTGTAGGCGCCAGTGAATATGGCTTACTGCTGGAGTCATCTCTGGGGATGGTGAATTTTCCCTCAACAGACTTTCAATAGTAGATTGGAGAACGGCTGTGCTTATGCATGCAATCCTTTTCAGGTCATACAGGTCAGTTTATGAGATTCTCCTGGTTCAATGATCACTGGTTCAGACTCAGTCAGTGTCTGTCCTACTACATCTGAAAACAAAGAAAATACATCCGTCAAATGAGTAAAAAATTTACACTTAAAAATGCCATATGAATTTCAAAGTATTCAGGTTCATACAACAAAACTGAATCAAACTTGACAGAGATGAAAAGAAACATGTGATTATGAAGGACTGAAGTGGAGTAGAACTTTGCATGTTCCACCCTCTAGATACTTAAATAGATATAGTGAGAAACATAGTGATCAGAGTTTTAAATCTTTGATTACTTTCGCTCTTATTCAAAAATAAATTATCAAAATGCAGCGATGTTTTTCACATCCGTTTCAACAATAGTTTCAACAATGAAATGAAGAAGAAGAAGAAAAATCATCATCCCTGTATTCATGCTCATTAGCTGTGTGTGTGTGTGTGTGTGTGTGGAATGTGTTGCAATGTGCCATCGCCTCCCAAATCAAAGCCCACCTCGGCTCAAACGACTTGTTCGAACCATTTCAACCTGGTTTCTGTTTACAGTACAGCACAGAATCGGCTCTGCTCAAAGTCACCAATGACCTACTCCTCTCCTCAGACTCTGGCCACCTCAGCATTCTCATCCTCCTTGACCTCACCGCAGCTTTTGACACCATCAACCACACCATTCTTCTTTCCCATCTGGAATCCCATATCAACATCACCGGTACTGCCCTCTCCTGGTTAAAGTCATATCTCACAAATAAACAACAGTTCATCAATATTAACAACTGCACCTCCTCCGTAGCCCCTCTGTCCCAAGGTGTCCCCCAGGGTTCAGTGCTTGGTCCTGTCCTATTCATCCTCTACATGCTCCCCCTTGGCAACATCATCCGTCAGCACAGTCTCCACTTCCACTGCTATGCTGATGATGTCCAGCTCTACATTTCCACCAAATCCATCACCACTGCAACTTACTCTACTCTGACCAACTGTATCACTGAGGTTAAATCCTGGATGCAAGCCAATTTCCTCATGCTAAACTGGGAAAAATCTGATATGATCATCATCCGTTCCAAATCCCTCACAAAAAATGCTCACAATGTCTGCCTCACCATCAATAACTCCACATTGTCTCCCTCCCCACACATCCGCAATCTCGGAGTCATTTTTGACAGCAACCTCTCTTTTGAACACCATGTTAACCACATCACCAGAACTGCTTTCTTCCACCTAAAGAACATAGCACGTCTCCGTTCATCACCCTCCTTTACTGCTGCAGAAACTCTGATCCATGCTTTCATTACATCCAGGATTGACTACTGCAACAGCATTCTTCACGGCTCATCAACCAAAGTCCTAAATAAACTTCAGTACATCCAGAACTCTGCTGCTCGCCTGCTCACCCACTCCCGTTCCCCTGATCACATCACCCCGGTCCTTCAGAAACTCCACTGGCTTCCTCAGCGGATACAATTCAAAGTTCTCCTTTTCACCTTCAAAGCCCTCCATAACCAGGCCCCCTCCTATCTCACCGACCTGCTCCATCTCCACGCTCCTTCCCGAAGCCTCCGTTCCTCTGATGCGAAACTCCTGTCTGTACCATACAGAACCAAGCACCGGACCTGGGGCGATAGAGCCTTCTCCATTGCTGCCCCCTCCCTCTGGAATTGCCTCCGCCAACACATCCGAGACCGCACTGAACTATCGCTATTCAAATCCCTCCTTAAAACCCACCTCTTTCGAACTGCTTTTAATCTATGATTAACACTGCGTCTTATACCCTTTTATTGCATTGATTTTATGACCTTTTAGTGAAGTGCCTCTGACTCTTATGTCTTATTTTATTGTTTCTTATGTTCTCTTATTATTTTTCTTATGATTATGATTCTTGTACTGATTATGAAAAGCGCTCTACAAATAAAATGTATTATTATTATTATTATTATTATTATTATTATTATTATTATTATTATTATTAAGAATTTTTAGCCTTTTGGTATATTTCACCTCTCGGTAAAAGACTGTGTTCTGATAGTGTCCAATTTAAGAGTTTGAGATTATACTGTTTCATTCACCACTGTAATAATGCCATAACCAGAGAGGGACTGCATATGTAACTATAACACCTGAAACTACTAACATTTACCAAATTTTACCATTTCATAGCCTTGTGCTCCACCAGCTTGTAGGGAACAAATATCATGCCATTTTGTTTCTTTATCTCTGACCATTTAAAAAACAAACAAACAAACTGTACAAACAAACAAACACATAAATACAGACATGAACAAACAAACAAACAGCACTGGACACCCGAAGGAATACCACAGAAAGACATCAGTAATTTTTTTTCACTAAAGCAAAAACCAATTTGTTATGGCTACCAACAGAAGCAGGAAACACACAAGAACCATGTTTAGTGTGTAGCACCGCCATGGGTTTTAGGATTCCTTTTAATTCGAGGTTAACAGTATAATGGTTGACCAGTATAAAGGTAATCCATATAATAACAGTAAAGTTATTATACAGGAGCCCCCACTGACACCCCACCCCCACCAAAAGCTTACCTGAGGTCTATTTGTAGTGCTAAGGCTCAGACTGATTGGTGTTCAATTTCTGTACAAGTGTTTTCATATCTATGTTTGGGTGCTGTCAATTTCAGCTATGTTTTGCATTTCTGATAGAAGTGTTTTCCGGATGACTGCAAGAGGTTCATTCATGAACAATGTGTCTCATGTAAGAAACAGTGTGTAGTGTTTTGCAAACAGTGTGTTACAGAATTGAAAACAGAGTGCAAAGCAAGCAGAGTGTTTGTAGTTTTGATGCCTTTGTTTAAGACATGGTTGCAAAAGTTAAGGTTTTGGTGGTTTTGTCTTGGCATTCACTTCCAGTGCGTAAGCAATCAGCAAAAACTGTAATATTATTACAGTTTTTCGCAGTTGTTTACACACTAAAACTGGAAATGCAATCACTAAAACCTGAAACTCATGTACCAAATCCCTAAGACAAGTCTGCAAAAGTGCAAGCACAATTTTTGCACTCAGTTTTCAAATCTAAATCACACTTTTTGCAGAACACTACACACAGTTCTCTGCATTTGGCATAACATTCAAAATTAAAATCTCGTGTTCCTTTGGAAAGCAATGCCAATCAAAATGCCCAGCTTCATTTACCAATTGGGAACACCCATTCCTCACAGGTGTAAACACTAGTTGCTTAATTGTTCACTTAGAAAATAGAGCTTTAGCACTATGAAAAGGCCATAGATGAGGTCAAGGAGTGAGAGGAAGAGGAAGACGAGGATGAGGAAGGATAAGGAAGGACAGTTGTCTCAGATGAGATCATGGCCGCATTGTTTGACTATGTGCCCAACCATGCATTGGGTATGAGAGAGGCTGGACAGACAGTTTAGCTCAAACTGAGCCGCTACACGGTAGCAGCTATCATCCATATGTCAAGAAATGAGAACCGGTAAGTTACCTATTATCTACACTATGCTACTGCTCTTTATGTATGTATACTGTAGTATACTGCAGTCTGACAGATCAGTAGGCCTATGAAGCTCAGTGATTATCAGCCAATGTTACAGTAATGTCATTTCACATTTAAAAACCAGAAATTATTTTAGCTTACTGTAACCAGTGCAGAACTGAGAGACGACCAGGCCATGGTGGAAAACTCATTTCTTTTTTCTTACTTTTGTTTTTGTTTTTTTGTGTTTTAGAGTTTTGAAAAAGAAATGAGCCACTTTTATTATTTTATTTTCTTATTTTTTTATTTTTACAGAAAACTCTCTTACTGAGCGGTTTTTCTTGTTACATAGAAAGTGCTCCAAAACACTGCATTTTGGAAAAAAATAAAAATGTTTTTGTTACTGTATTGCATTTGTGTGAGTGTGTGTGTGTGTGTGTGTGTGTGTGTGTGTGTGTGAGAGAGAGAGAGAGAGAGAGAGTAGATATACATTACTGTGACAATCTTTCACAACTGGCTACAGTGTAACACTGAAAATGCAAAAGGCAGAAACCTACTGATGAGATAACTGAAGTAATGTTTTTTGTTGAGCACATCAAAGTGGTGTTGGTAGGCAGATCTCTTCATACGATGGTATGTGACATTTTGATGCAAAGAAAACACATTTTGGAAAGGCATAAAACAGTTTTGAATGCAATGTTTGCTTTTGCTGAAAAATTGTACAGTTTTGCTTTTTTTGTGTGGTTTTCTGGTTTTGTGTTTAGAGTTTTGAGAAAATGAGCTGAAGATTCAGAAAACGTGTAAACATTTATGAAAAACTGTAAAATGAATGTAACAGACAGCTGAATTTTAATGATGTAACCTTGAAAAATGAGAAATCTTCAAAGATTCCAGACTCTGATCACAATGTTTCTCACTGTATTTAATTAAGACCGTATTGGATGGACTATGCAAATATTCCACTTCAGTCCTTTATAATGGCATGTCTCTTTTCATCTCTGTCTGTGTGTACAGTATTTTCAGAAACAGCTCCAATCAGCTCAGCTATGGAGTCAAGAGATCTTTTGGTTTTGATCATCATGTTGATGTTGAAACAATGTAAGACAGTTCTAAAAATTTACTTTCATTTTGATGTATGAATCTGAATATTTTCCAGCGTCACATGGTGTTCTTAAATTTGTTTTTATTTAATTTATTATATTCTCTTTGTTTACAGATGTTTTGTGTCAGACACTGACTGAGTCTGCACCAGTGATCATTAAACCTGGTGGATCTCATAAACTGACCTGTACAGCCTCTGGGCTTGACTTCAGTAGCCACTGGATGGTTTGGGTCAGACAGGCTCCTGGAAAAGGACTGGAATGGGTGTCAACAATTACGGGTGACGGTAGCAGCAAATCTTACTCCAGTGCTGTTGAGGGGAGATTCGCCATCTCCAGAGACAGTAAGAATCAGCTCTATCTACAGATGAACAGTCTGAAGACTGAAGACACAGCTTCGTATTACTGTGCCAGAGACTCACAGTGAGAGAAAGGGAGGATATGCAGTGCAAAAACCAAAGGGAATCAGGAAACACTGTCCACACGTATTTACACACACACACACACACACACACACACACACACACACACACAAGTTATCCTACTACATTTTTGCTCTGCTCTCCTTGTTCCCTTCATCTGCATTTCCTGACACGGCTGTGTATACTGTGCTGTAGAGTCATAGTGAGAGACAAAGCCAACCTGTACAAAAGACAGCAGACCTGCTTGGGTTGCGCTCTCCAAAAGTGCAGAAATAAAACATAGATCTCAGTTTTGCACATGAGCTTGTGAGTAAATAATGTGAAAATCACATGCTTTCATGAGAAAACTAACAATCCAGCACACTCCACTAAAGCTGAATGGTTGAAGTAGGAATGACAAATCAGGACAAAATTTCACTCTACCCACAGTACCCTCTCTTATCCACAAGGGAGCATATATTATCTACCAAATAAAACTAGACAAGCTGCTGATGTTTTCATTGATTCTGTGGTTTGGCATATCCTGTTTATTGATGTTTGTTGAGACCCATAAATCAGTGCAAATCTGTTGAATTCTTAATCATATTCACTATTTAATCAGCTGTAGTCTGAAAGTGAGGATGTTCCTTCAGGCATCTGAAAAGTTTTGAATCAGCTCACACCAGCTCAGCATAAACAATGTACCCTGATTCTCTGTTACTGCTTGTATTAGTTGCATAGTGGTATATGTATGTGTGTGTGTGTGTGTGTGAGTGTGTGTGAGAGAGAGAGAGAGAAAGAGGACTAACCACAGGTTGGCAGTGTCTGGAGTACTCACAGTCTGAGTCATTGAATATCTTATACACTGATTGACTGGACGTGGAGAAGAAGTGGAAAAAGCCATTCAGGAATCTCAGCAATTTGAGATATCATATTCCTTGGAGATATATAATATTCCTTCAAGACAGAGTCCAAAGGGAAAAACTCCACAAAGTATGTGAATACAATATATCTGTTCTACAAGTGCAGCTGTTGACCTACAGAGGGCGATATCCATCTGAAAACTGCATGTTTTCAGTGATTACATTTTATGAACATGTGGACAGGATTTAAGCCACTTAAAACGTCACATTGATATTAATTAATTAATCTATGAGATATAATGAAAAAAAAAAGGTGGGGGGGGCTGACATTCTCTCACTTTTCTGCATTGAAGTACCTGGAAGTAAAAAGTCACAAATTCAAGGCTTTACATAATTCAGATGATAGTGTAAATGTTACAGCTTCGGCTGCGCTCTTGCTTTCATTTTCCCTTGTGTTTATAAGTGTTTCCCTCACCCTTGTGTCTCCTCTGCTCCCGCTGCTGTGTAACTGCGTGTGTGTTTGTGTGTAGGTGTGGCGTTTCCGGATCCCGATTAGCAGCACACCTGCTTCTCATCTATTCATCACCGCTGCTGCATTTATACCCCGGTTCTCCCACCACTCCCCGGTAGAGTTATCATTTGTTTATGTATTAGAATAAGTCTGATTTGTCGGTTGTGTTAATATTCTTCTATCGCTAAACAGGTCATCTCCCTGTGCCACCTATGCAGCTCTTTCCTGCCTCTCACCCGCCACATGCCTACCTTCCTCGCCTGCCTCTCGTCTGTCATTCCTGGCTACTCATCCGCAACACGTCCTGACCCAGTCACCTGTCATAAATGATCTCTTCTGCTTGAATTTACGTGTGTTCTCATCTGCCTGTCACTTTCCCACTTTTCTCAATAAAACTCCGTCAAAACTTTATTTAGGATCTGTGTCCTGCATTTGGGTTCAATCTGTTAGTTACAACAGTAAATTGATTCCGTGGGTATTTTCTTGTATTTTTTGTTTTGTTTTGTTTTGTTTTGTTTTGTTTTTCTTTTTTTTCCCTTTCTTTCTTTCCTTTTACAATGAGAAAAAATGAGGAAGAAATTGGCAAAAAATCTTTACATAATGATACTCCTCTATGCAAATTCTCCCTCTTTCTGTCTCATGTGGCCAATCTCTATTTAAATCCTTAACAGCCTCTGAGCTCCACAGGAGACATTCTCAAGTTGAGCTTCAAAATCAGTCATGATCTGTCTCTAGCGCTGCTACTGGCAGCCACATCCTGTGAGTCTCTTTGCTCTAATAACAGAAATTGCAGCTGCAGTATCTTGTAGTCCATTTTACTGACAGTTTAGAGTATTTGACTGAGTGTCTCATGTCTTTGTAATAATTACTGATTTTTTTCCAGGTGTCCACTCTGATGAGCTGATTCAGCCTGACTTTCAGATTGTTCGTCCAGGGCAGCAAATGACCATCAACTGCAAGCCCTCATATTCAGTCACTAGCGAAGATACAGCTTGGATTCGACAACCAGCAGGAAAAGCTCTGGAGTTTATTGGATATATCGACAGTGGTGGAAGCTTAGACTATAAAGAGTCTCTGAAAAACAAGTTTAGCATCTCAAGAGACACCAGCAGTAACACAATAACATTACGAGGAAATAACCTCCAGACTGAAGACACAGCTGTGTATTACTGTGCTAGAGACTTACACTATTATAAACTAGCAGCTATCCAATACAAAAGCCTCTATGTGGGCATTTGTAAAAAGTTTAACCATAAGCCAACACATACTCATACCTGTAGTTATTATATTCCCACCAGACAGAGGGAAAGAAAGAAAGAAAGAAAGAAAGAAAGAAAGAAAGAAAGAAAGAAAGAAAGAAAGACAGTGTGTCTTATCAGAAATTAAATGAAAAGCGTCGGTGTGTGATAACATATATTACAGTTTTTTATGATTGCTTACACACTGATGTACTTTATACAAAACACCTCTGTCTTTAGCATTTCATTTACCTTTTTAATTTCTTATACAGGCTTCTGAGAAAGAAAGGCTTCAAGGCTTCAGAAAAAAAAAAACAAAAAATAGACATACCGCTTATTTTTTTCACCATTGTAGGTTTTTACAACAACAAGAAAACACAAAGAAAAATAGAATTGTAGTACAGTAATCAAAAGTAAGTGAAAAAGTACAGTGAAAAGAGATGTATCTGGACTGGAATACTCCTGTATATTCCCGGATACTCCACAGATAATCGGCTGTAGCCAGCAGTTTGCAGCTCTGTTACGCTGCATGGAATATTCCCTTGGGGGTGCTTGCAAGGGAACATTTGCACTTCACACCCTGGGCCACCAGGCATCCTGCAATTAGTTAAAAGTCTTCCTTTGGATTTGTCGGGCGGACACTGTGCAGCTTTCAGAAAGAAAAGGACATTTGTTAACCTTAAGTGTTCCTTAGTAATTAAAGCTGCAGTTGTGTAAACTCTCTCCCTCTTTCTCACCCTTCCTTATCTATTTCTATCACTCTCACGCTGCTTCTCTATCTCTATCCCCCTTGATCCCAGTTCTCTTTTTATGGCCCAGGCCTCCCTGTGTGTAGGACCAATGCATACCAAAGCAGAAACCACTCGCGATAACACCTAACAGACGCCAGGCTCGATGTTTTAGCGCAGCAACCCCCAGACCATTTGGTCAAATGCTGATGACGTTTAATTGCGAGGGAGACTAGATCACCTCGGGAGGTTAGTTTCCCTGTGAGAATGAAATTCAGACCATGTCACAGGCCCCATCTGCATTGCTCCTCTCGGGCACAAACTATGTAGAACAAAAGAGAAACGAAACTAACCATACCATATTATCAATTAAATATGCATATTGAGTCATAACTGTTTGTATAGGCATAAATGCGCGGTAAAACTTCAAAATAACCAGGAGCCAAGTCATGAGCAGCTAATTGTATGGCCATCGGTGTAACTGTGCTGTTTTTGATGATAAAGAAACCATATTTGGGAGCATAAAATGCGGCAGATACGAGTACGCGGATGTAATTTTACTATTCTTTAATGGGAAAATACTTCCCAAACTCGAAGCAGTGTCTCCTCCTTTCAGGCAGAGACACCCCAAAAAGGATAGCGGCACCCACCCGTTTGCAAACCAGATAAAACACCAGACTCCCTGCTGTCCTACAGTTCAGTTCAGCTGCGCTAAGGTTCAGCTCCAGCTGAGCTCCGGTTGTATCAGCCGTAATGTAAGTCCGTCCGTTCTGCCCTGCTCATCTCCACAAAGAATCGGCCCAGGCTCACCGCTATAGAAGATCCGCGATGCTAAAAGACTTTCCCGGCAACGACACGAAGTCTCACTCAAGGTCTCCCACTGCCAACCTCAGTAACTCCGGTTTCTCCTACCTGAACGTGGCTGGGCCTGCTCTTCTTCTTCCTCATCCCTTTTCTCTCCCTTCCTCACAACCCCTTTTTGTGTGTAAGTAACTCCACTAGAACATCACTCAGATAGTTCTTTCGGTTAAGCGTGCCTCTTCGTGAGTAATGCCCCATACTCGCGTAGTTGTTCATTCATACATACTTTAGGTAACGAGGATATTGTTATTGTCTGCCGTTAGTTGTTTGTCTCCTTGTCAGTAATTTAGATGCTGTTTTATGTGTGTGTATAGCGGATGTGCCTTAATTCCACCTGATTTCCAATTCATTCAACATTAGATTCATTCTGTACTGTTTGAATTTGATCGTTGTAATAAACGTGTACGTCTGTATTCCTACTCTTTGAGTACATGATAAATTATTTCCTAGTGACTGAATGTGGTGATCCAGGAACTTAGTTAGCTAGAAGTATTGAATTCGAAGAGTTTTATTGTACCTGCTACTTTAATGCTGTTATTTATTATATGTACGGCTAATGAAGAGGTATTCAGAATAATTTCTAGGTTCAGTGTTCAGAATTTTTCACAATATCTGTAATTTCACTGGGTTCAGGTTCCAAAATAAGATTATGGTTACAGCTAAGTAATATTAGTATTAAGTCTAATATTCACAGTGAACCATTAACCAGATTTTCCTCATACCATTGGCACGACAGATTGGTGGAGCAATGTCTTGCCCCTCCTCTAAAACCCTTCCCCATTGGTCCATTGTGTGTCCCCAGACATGATTTCATATGATTTATATTATTAATATTATTACTTTTGTTATTATTATTATTCATGATGTTGTTTTATGTTCATAGGTAGATTGTATAGATAGTCTGGCAAACAAAAAAGAATTGCGCAAATTTTATTATAAATGAAGAAAATACATTATTATATCAATTATAAGGCATATAACTTGACAATTATATATATATATATATATATCAATGTACAACATATAACAGAATAGAATACATTAGAACAGAATATACTGTAATATCCTAGTATATAATATAAATGCTTTTTCGGAACATAAATGAAACTCTAAAAGTTGAGCATTCCCAAGAACAACCCAGCTTCCGTGGTCTCCATTGTGAATCTATCCGCACCAACTCGTGCATGGTGATTCACAACATATTTTTGGTCTTTGTCCAGTCTATTCTGTAGCACCCCACACAGTGCAGACAACTCTGTGCTAGGTGGGAGGACCGCTGACCTTCCATCCAAGATGGCGTCCTCTTCTTCAGAAATGATATCTACTGATGCGGTCTTCCATATGGCAGCCTCTTCCTCAGTTTCAAGAACACTAGCTCTGGCCTTGCGCAGATGCAAAACACAGTGAAAACAGAAATTAGATCAGTGAAAATAGCAAATGGAGAAAAAGTCTAAGAACTACTGGGGAAATGATGTTTTGACTTACTCTTCTCTTCCTTTGCCTCGTTCGAGTGGCGATCCTGCCCCCCTCTTTGTTCTCTGGATTCACCTGGTAACTCTTTCGAATAGTCTCAATAGGTCTTACAGGATGCTAGAGAGAGAAAAAAAAGTGGAGAAGAAAGGAGGATTGATTAAAAGTTTGTTTAGAATTCCAGGCACTGCTATGAAACAATCGCGATGATGTAGCCTACCAACAAAATACATTGTCTTACCTTGTCCGTGGATCATATCTGTGCGTGTTGTTTTCAGCATTATGCATTCTCCGCACAGCTTCCTGTAGAAGCAAAATTAGTACAAGAGTTAAATTCAACCACATTAAGGGATAAAGCAGATAAAGAAATGAGAACGTATCAGAATGTGCGGCAGTCAAAGACAAAAGCCAGAAGGCTAAAGAAATAAACTTTAGCGAAACAGAGTTATTTCCCGCTCATCTTCTTTTTTTGGGCAGACTCCTCTTGCACCTCTTTGATGGGACTCCACCCTGTCCAACCGCCAAATAACATTGTCCATGAACGTTTACTGCTGTTCAGACATTTTCTTAAAAAATGCATTTAACGGGGACACCAGTTGTTTGCTTTCGTACAGACTCGGCGTTGGAAAAATTGGATATTCCCGGCGCACGAGTAGCCTCTCCACTCCGCTGTCCGTTCGAAAACTCAAGTGTTCTTTGCAAGTCATCTTCAAAATGCACACTATCAACAGAATATGGAGTACAACTTCTGTAATCCTTCAGTGACTTGCCTCTCCTACATACAGGTAACCCCTTCCCCAAAGCAAATTTCGCGCTGCAGTTGCACACAATGCTATTGGTTACTGTCACGCTACGCCATGCATGCACAAAAAACTGACTGGACAGGACTCAACCTTAGAATCTGAGTGGGTGGTTTGAAAACGGGGCGCGTCCTCGTACTGAGGAGAAACATTCCAAACAAGCGAAGAACAACAACAAAAATTCCACTGTACACTGTAAACTTTTTTTTTTTAAAAAAAAAAAAAAAAAACTCCTGTACCCTTTGTCCCGCATCCCTCATATTGAGATAATGTCCCGCATTTTCGCTGGTCGTTTGGTTTTTAACTGTCAGAAATAAAAAAATAAATGGATCCATTCTTTTACCGGCAGGTGAACCGCTTATGCCGTTGCGGCATAGTTTCTAATCTATTTAATAGTGCTATGTCAAAAGCAGTAAAAATGCAACATATCCGAGTTTTTTAAAAAGCCTCGCTTTCATCCAATGGCTGAGAGGAGAGCATTGAAGGCAGTCATCAAGAGGCTGTGGCGGCCATCAATCAAACTGTGCAGCTGTGGGGCCGACGAATTTATTTGTCACAAAAACAAAACTTAGTAAAACTTTACAGATATGAAGGTAAATGCCGACATCATGGTCAAAAAGAAAGGAAAAAGATCTTTTATCCTTTCTGACCATGCTACTCATCCAATAGAGATTTTGGCTTGATGTAAAGATTTGCATTGAAATTGTTTTATTTTATGTAATATTTTATTTTGAGCCTTATTTATTCTTATAGTTGGATTTGGTCAGGGGTTTAACTTGAAAGACTTGAGCTGTATGATGCCTGCTGCTTTGCTTAAGTACAGTTGCCTTTGATGGGCCTGTAATGGCCAATGCATGTTGGATGTCTATCAATACAAGTGTTTCTTATTCAGTTAGACTGACATTATATCTAAGTTTTACGTTATCTCTCAGCGTTGGTAACATGTCCCACATTGTCCCAAACAAACTTACTACTTGTCCCCCATTTGGTCTGTTTGCATCTGGTCACCCTATACCTTTGACCCCAAGTAAAGAACAGTTGCATAACCATCAAATATGTAATTAATGAACCTCTCATTTAGACTTTTTTTTTTAATTATGTTTTCAGTGTGTTTTTGTATGCTCCATTTGAAGAGTCCATCTTAATTTAGTTGCACAATAGTGCAGAGACATTAAAGGCTATATGGGCCTACCACTGCTGTATTATACACCATGCAACACCTAACAAGTTTTTGAGGTTATCAAAATATAGCCTAAATATTACATATAGGTTAACTGATAGAAAGTTACAATGAGGAAGGGGGGCAAGCTTCTGTACCCAGTCCCACCCAGACCACTGACTGTTATTAGCATTTGAAAGGCCAAGCCATCAGCTAACGACTGTGGTCACACGGATGCTTGAAACCCTCCGTCTAACAGCTGTATTCGGACATTTGCGGGAGTTTGCAGGTCAGCATAACAAAGTTCTGCGGGCATCTGAAATACCTCTGGCAAACAGCTGGTTTGGAGGAAGTTTACTTTGGCTGGATATTTTCAGATACACCACTTTTCACGCAGTGTTAGGTAAACATGAAGACTACAGTTTTGGGGGGAGTATAGTAACTATAGGTATGAATATATGTTGGCTTATCGTTATGCTGTTTCCAAATGCCCACATAGAGGTTTTTGAACTGTATGTGGCACAGTAATACACGGCTGTGTCTTCAGTCTGTAGATTATTCCCTTGTAATATAATTGTGTTTTACTGCTGGTGTCTCTTGAGATGCTGAACTTGTTTTTCAGAGACTCTTTGTAGACTTTGTAGACTCACTGTTGATATATCCAATATACTCTGGAGCCTTTCCTGCTGGTTGTCTAATCCAAGCTGTTCCTTCACTAGTGACTGAATATGAGACCTTGCAGTTGATGGTCATTTGCTGCCCTGGACGAACAGTCTGAAAGTCAGGCTGAATCAGCTCATCAGAGTGGACACCTGTCAGAGATTCAATTGTAAAGTATTACAAAGACATGAGACACTCAGTCAAATACTCTAAACTGTCAGTAAAATGGACTACAAGATACTGCAGCTGCAATTTCTGTTATTAGAGCAAAGAGACTCACAGGATGTGGCTGCCAAGAGCAGCACTAGAGACACAGAGAACATGATTGGTTCTGAAGGTCCACTTGAGAATGTCTCCTGTAGAGCTCAGAGGCTGTTTAGGATTTAAATAGAGATTGGCCACATGAGACAGAAAGAGGGAGAATTTGCATAGAGGAGTATCATTATGTAAAGATTTTTTGCCAATGTCTTTGTCACGAAGGACAACGGTGCACGACACGAGTGCGGAGAACTGAAGGTTTTTTTTAATGACAAATAACAGAAAGAAGCTCAACTCAAACAGGGTTAACAGAGGACCAAAGAAAGAGTGCAAACGGGTTAACAGATAGGCAAGTAAACTTTGGCACATGGAACACAAAACACAAGACGGCTCAGTAGACACAAGGAAGTTGTAGACTTTGCAATGACTGATTCGACGGAGGGGTTTAAATAGTGACATGTATAATCAGGAACTAAAGTGAGGGCAGGTGTGCAGATGAAGAGTGATCAGACCAGTGATTAGTAAACCGGCGACACTGAGCGCGGAATGGCTGAAACCGGCGAGGGAGGAGATGAGGTTGTTACAGTCTTCCTCATTTTTTTCCCATGTTAAATAGGTGAATAAGTAAATAAATAAATCTACAGAATCATGTTCCAGCATCGTCTGAATTACAAATAGATAAATCAATAAATTAAATTAAAAAAAAAAAAAAAAAACACTTGAATTTGTGACCTTACCTTCCAGTTGTTTCTATGAACAATAGTGATATAATTTCAGCTTTTTTTTCCTTTTTTTTCCTTAGATGTATTTTTTCAAGTTTGATCAAAACTGGATTAATATGTAAGAAGTTTCAAGTGGTTTAAATTCTGTCCACATGTTCATAAAATGTACAGTTGGATTTTCTTGTGTAAACGAACAAGTAAACGAACCAGAGCAAAAGCGCGCTTGTAGAAAAGCTTTATTTGGTGGAGCCGAAGCTTAACTCAGAGAACTGTTACCGTGATCGGCCTGTTATACCATGAAGCAAACAGACAATATGCCTTCCTGAATAAACAGTTCGCTACATAAAATTTAAAGGTGTATTTACTCATTACTTTAATCCACAGTTATAAAGACAATTGTAGGGAGAAAAGGAAGTTTCTGGATAAAATGGAACTGAAGAAATGTCACAGTTATGGTTAAGGTGTCCTGCAACAATGTTCTTTGGGAGGTGTACATGGGTGTGTCTTGGTTGGTGGTGTGGGAGCAAGGGGGTGCTCCCATTGGGCCAGCCCCCCGAAAAAAAAACCCCCAAAAAAAACAAATCACCTACTGAACAGTGCCTACCCCAGTAGGCCAACAGCTACACTTGTTGGAGAGCAATTTTATATTCACAAACTTGATGTTTTTCCCCTTTGGACTCTGTTTTTATCTATAGGGAATATTATATCTCTAAACTATTGAGATATCTGAATGGCTTGTTCAGCTTCTTGTCCACGTCCAATCAACCCATCTATAAGAAATTCAGAGTGTCAGCCTGTGAGTACTCTAGAAACACCTGCCAGCCTATGGTTAGTCCTCTGTCTGACACAGACACAGACACAGCTTGATTGCCTTCATTGTCCAAAGAACTGGATTAGGTAAAAGAATAAAATCTAACGACGACTTTCTTATGACTGTCTCTGTAATATAATAGAAGTACTTTATTTGTCACACACGCAGTGAGCAGTGAAATGTAGCCTCTACATTTAACCCATTGTAACACCCGTGAGCACACACACACATACACTAGATCAGTGAGCACACATACACTATGAGTTAGGAGCAGCCGCAGTGCAGCACCCGGGGACCAACTCCAGGTCTTTTTGCCAGTGCCTTGGTCAAGTCTCTGACAGGAGTACTAATCCTATCCTATACATATCAAGTTCTTAGTCCAGGCAGTCTATGATGTCCTCCCCAGCCCATCCAATCTGCACTGTTAGAGTATGGCTGAGTCACCACAGTGCCCTCTTTGCCAAAGGACAGGATCCCTTGAGCACATTCTGGGCTGCTGCCCAAAGGGTAATAGGCGGTGGCATGAGCAGATGCTCAAGACCATCACAGAGTCCATTTCCTGGGCCATCGCTGAATGCTGGAGGGCAAAACAAGTTAAACTGGCCACCTACTTCATTAAAGCAGGAGAGAGGCCAAGCAGAACACCCAAGGCAGAACCAGGGCTTCTCAGTGCAGTGCAGGACTGGCAGCAGATGGTGGACTTAGGACGGCAACTCAAGTTCCATCAGCATGTAGCTAAGACCACCCTCAGACCCGATGTTCTGCTGGTGTCAAAGGTGGCAAAGCACATCATCATGTTGGAGCATACTGTGCCATGGGAGGAGCACATAGATGAGGCGTTTGGAGGGAAAAGGTAGTAGTATGATGGCCTGGTCAAGGACTGCAATAAACAAGGCTAGAAAGTGAGGTGCTTGTCTGTAGAAGTAGGGTGCAGAGGTTTTGCAGGGCAGTTTGTCTGCAGGGCCTGTGTTGCACTTGGCATCACAGGAGAGAAGAGGAGGAGAACCATCTGGAATAACACGGAGGCTGCAGAGAGAGCCTCAAGGTCGCAATGGATTAAGAGGGCGGATTCGTGGGTAACAACTGCTAGGGCAGAAGCTGAAGTCTGATCAACCCCAGCTGGGTCGTCTGGGCTAGAATGTACCATGTTCAAAAGACCTGAAACACCTGATGACCCAGGGAGACATCACCGATGATCTGCCCTAGCTTAGCATCAGGAGATGTTTCACTACAACTACAAAATATAAATTTAAAACAGTGTTCTGATTAAGGTACATTTCAGCTGAACTGACTTTATTGAAACTCCATGTTCCAAGTTTTATGTTCTTTCTCAAACCATGGAAGGTATAGTTTTACGTGACTATATGTAGAATTGAACAGCAATGGCAATGATGAGCATTTTGTTAAATATATGTTGTAACTGAATATTTTAAATTGGTGAAGAACTGGTGAAAATAAATAAATGACTGCCCTGCAAATGACCCTGTTTTGTTGTTCTGCTATTTATGTTTCCATAAAGCCCCCTCCCACACCAACTCCTTTTGATTTTGTACAGTTGGTTGATTGAGTTTAATCACAGTGAATCTCTAGCACATTAATAAACTGCTGTGTCCTCAGTCTTCAATTGATTCATATGTAGGTAGAAATAAGAGCTGTCCTTGGATGCTGTGAAGCGGCCCTGCACTGCCTGGGCTGTGCTCTTGTCAGAATCGGAATAATAGTAAATGATCCATTTGAGTCCTTTTCCAGGAGCCTGACAGACTTCACATGGCTTCAGACTGAGTGAATATCTGACAGTCAATTCCTGTGAATTAGAAAAACGAGTGAAAGGTGTCACTCACTGTTTATGAGGGCTGATATGAAGAGACACCATATGTTTGGTGCCACTGTAGAGGTCATATTGTTAGACCTTGCAACTATCCTTTGATAACTCTTAAAGACAATGGTCCAAAGAGATAAAACACAAAAACTTCAAACCTAACTCTAGGAGGAGATGCTTAAATGTGTTTTTGACAAAATCAAAGATGGATGAAACACAAAATGGCCGACACGGAGGTTTCATAAGTTCCTAGTTAGGATCTTGAACTTTGATGAAACACAGAGCAATGGGGATTTATTTATCTATCTATTTATTTATTTATTTTTCATTTTAATGGGATAGTGCCACCCTAGTTGCCAAATTTCATGTAATTTGGTGCATACCCAGTATCCCTAATACCAACAAAAGAGTATCGCTCCAACAGAGCACTGCTGAGATAATAGAGCTAACTTTTTTCATTAATATTTCCAAAGTATCTTAGAAAAGCCATGCAGGTTGTGTAGTGGGGTTGTTGAAGGAGTAAAACAAATGCACTCCTAGATGTGAAAAAATTGGGATTAAACAGTTTAACATTAAACTATTCTAAATCTCTAAAGACTCTACTGCTCTTTCCAGTAGAGTAGGAGACTGATCAAGTCTGGTCTTATCAATAATGTTACCGGAAATGGAACACATGCTCACTGTTCTGTGTCTCTCATTAGCATCTAGTGATGAGTTTTCTGAGGTAATTCCCCTAATATAGACAATGTCTTGTAGGTAGACTCCTACTGATGGCTGCATCAGGTTTTTGTACAGCACTGCCTCCCTTTCTCTCACTGTGAGTCTCTGATACAGTAATACACAGCTGTGTCTTCAGTCTTCAGACTGTTCATCTGTAGATAGAGCTGATTCTTACTGTTGTCTCTGGAGATGGTGAACCTTCCCTGAACCCCACTGGTGTAATATATGTTGCTACTGTCAGAGCTGATAAATGACACCCATTCCAATCCTTTCCCGGGAGCCTGTCTGATCCAGCCCATGTCATAGCTCCCAAAGTCAAACCCAGAGGCTGTGCAGGTCAGTTTATGAGATCCACCAGGTTTAATGGTCACTGGTTCAGACTCAGTCAGTGTCTGACCCATTACATCTGTCAAAATAAGAGAATATAATAAATTAAATAAAAACCTCAATTAACATGTGAAATAAGAATATATTCAGATTCACTCATCAAGATGAAATTAAATTATTAGAAATGTCTTACATTGGTTAAATGTCAACATGACAATCAAAATTAAAATATCTCTGGACTCCATAACTGAGCTGACAAGAGCTGCTCCTGTAAATACTGCATAAACAGACAGAGATGAAAAGAGACATGTCATTATAAAGGACTGAAGTGCAGTATAACTTTGCATAGTCCACCCTCTAGAGACTTAAATAAATACAACAAGAAGCAATGTGTTCAGGGTTAGGAATCAGAGGAGACTTGCAAATGTCTAATTCAGAAGATGAATGTTTGTACTCAGGAATGAATGAATGAATAATCATGAGTGCAAAGATTAAATAAAAGTATAAATTGCTCAATTTGCTCATAATCAACAAAAAACCGTAACCATAATCCAAAATAAAGAAGTATTTCTTTTTTATTTTATTACGTTTTATTATTTATTTGCAATCTCTTTTGCAAGTTTATTTCTTCAGTAATTTCATGGCATGGACACAATGAGATATGGAAAGTTTGTGTCAGTGTCACGCTGGTGGTGTGGTGCAGGACCCAAGTGCAAGACACGATGATGAAGGTGACCAAACGGAAGACTTTACTGACAAAAGAAGAATAAAATACAAGTGCAAACTGATAACAAAAACCGATAACAAAAAGGTGCAGCATGACAGTGTGCACTAAAACACAAACAACGATAGACAAAGGACAAGGAAAACACTAGGACGTAAATAGAGGGAGAACTAAACAGGGCAACACAGGATTGGTAGAAACTAACAAGGTTAATAACTAGACAAACAGGAACAGGTGAGGGGCGGAGACAGTCAGAGCAGGAGCACAAAGACAGAACAAAACAAAATGGAGGTGCAGGCTGTGACAGTCAGGGATGTTGGTCCTTGTGGACCTTGGTTTTGTTGTTGCTGTGAAGGTTTTCTATTCCAAATAGCTAGTTCTCTCTCATCCCTCAAATATTTGATTGGACTGAAATATTCCTGTGTAGTATATGACTCCCCTTTCTTTACTGAATAGAACTTCACTGCTTCCAGTCACTAAAGGTAGAGATTAAGTTAACTATTGGTAGGCTTATCTCCTACTCTGGTACTATCCAACTGGATGAATAAAAGCAGACTGAACTGATGATCAACATAGACAGAAGTTTATTGCATGAATCTGGAACATCTCAAGTGGACTTGCTTTATAGAAGTGATATGAGCAGAGTACATGTGAACCATGAAATATAAGGTATAGCAGTTAAAGGCATAACTCTTTATAATAATTATATACTGTAATTAACTGCTCTGTATTGGTGTTGAATGAAGAAATATTTGTTAGGTTGTGCTAGTCCCTTTAATATCCACTTTAGATCTTATTTATTTGATAAATAAGACAAATCTGATAATAGACATGGTTTATATGTATAAACACAGTGAGTTTCAGATAGTTTTGTTTTTTACTTCACTGTACAAGAAGGAATCTGGTGCTACAGCTGATTCACCAACTTCAGTCACTGTGATCTTAGAGCACAGTAATAAACAGCAGTGTCCTCTGTTCTCAGACTCTTGGCCTCTATGTACTGTGCACTTATGGAGACATCCTCATTCAGAGTGAACCGGCCTTTCAGAGACTCTGCATGAATTTGGCTGAATTTTAGTCATGGGCTGCTGCTGTAAAATAAGCCCAAATGTGATCAGTAGAGCTGAGTGTGTATTTATGAAGGGTTATACAGGAAGGAGTGTGCGTGAATTAATCTTTTCTTTCGTTTACTCAGTTCCATCCTTACCTCACTGCTTAAATATGCAATGTAACTGTTTAAAAAGCAGGATTAACACAGAGTATACAGAGGAGAGGTATCCCAGAGAAACCCCAGAGATGTTACTGACGTTTTGCTGTGGTAAACAGTAAACTCATGGGGACAAGCAATGAGATTTTACTTTTTTTTTAACCCAGTTATTTCTGAGACATGTTTTTATTTTGATATTGACTTATCAGATTTGCTAATTAGACCTCAACAATGTTCCGCACAAGATGAAAAACTAAACAATTGTCACATATTTTTAAATAAGGTATCACTTTTAAGACATATGTCACCTATGTACTGATTATCCTCAAACATTTTGTCTTGATCCTTTCAAAATGCCAGTGTCTTGTTCCTGAACCTTTAATTCGATTATCGAACAATAAATTGAAAGATTTTCACAAATTATTTGGAATTTTTTAAATTAGTATGTATTTATTTATTTATTTTCTTATTCACATAAACTGGGTACTTCATTATTATTACTGACACTGTGTGGTTTTTACAGTAACAGAGACTATGTGGTTGTTTTTGTACAGCTGTTTCACCAGTTTCAGTCACTGTGACTGTCGAGCACAGTAATAAACAGCAGTGTCTTCTGTTCTCAGACTGGTGGTCTGTAAGTACTGTGTGCTTGTGGAGACATCCTCAGTCAGAGTGAACTGGCTTTTCAGAGACTCTGCCTGATAAATTGTTCCACCATTCATTTGCCCAATCCACTCCAATGGTTTCCCTGGTTTCTGTTGGACCCAGTGCATCCAGTGGCTGCTCATGGTGAAACCAGAGACTTTAAAGGAGATCTTAAAAGTCTCTCCAGGTTTTTTAACCACAGCAGGAAGCTGATCCAGTCTGATGTCTTCACACCTGACAACTGTTAAAACAAAGGGATATATGGACATTTAATATGATTTACTCTCTGAATCCCAGCACACACTAAGAGAGAATAACTGAGCAGAGCACTGAACACTTAAAGTAAAAGTGAGATAAAAAGATGACACACCACAGGGATTTGGTCTCCATAACTAAATCTTTTCATCTGCAAGTTCTACTATAGATGTCTACACAACATTTCTTCAGTGAATACAGTGAAAAGTGATATAAAGTATAGTTGTTGATGGTTAATTTGCATAACCTGTTCACTATAGGCTAACACAGAGAGTCACGAGGATCTGTTCTGTGGGTGTTTCTGCCACACACTCATTCTCTTTTCCTTCTAATGAGAGAACTTCTGTGTAATGACACTTTACATTCCTTACACACTCAAACAATTCCCAGATTCATCAGAACTCTCTCATATGATTTCAGAATGAGTTAGTATACATATGTATGTGTGAAAGGGGCTTAAGAGAGTCTACTCTGTCACACTCCCCTGGTATTCAGTCAATTTCTCATGATGTTGATATTTCCTACTGCCACTCTCAAATGTGTAATCTTATATTAACGCTGTGATTTTTCAGGATCTTTTTGCATTTTTGTCCAGACTAGACAGTCATTGGGTATCTATTACGACAAAAAGACTCACAATTGATTCAAATCTTTAACTTCAGTCCTCACTGTTACAGTACCATTGTGTTGTGCCCCACAACCTAAAACATCAAATGAATGTCCCAGTCTGTTTTAGAGTGGGCACAGGGCTACTGCGGTGTAGAAATTTCCTTACCATGGTATTTGAGGAATGCTACCTTTGCGGTTTGCAGTAATACCACAACCAAACCTATCTGTGTTTAGTTATTTATTCATTTGACTTTGTTTTAAATTTAATTGCAGAGAATTTCGCTTCACTCTCATTCAGGCTGTATGGGGACAAAATTTAATCTGACTGGGCGAAATCAGAGCGAATCAGGTGAAGCAAGCAAAATGGCAAAACCCCAACTTCATGCAAATGAGAGCCACGACAGAATCAATCAGTTCAGCGTGTGATGTGTTTGGTTCTCTAGAGAGCTGGGACGGATTAGGCGCTTACAATAACAAAAAGTTTGACCAAGATGGTAGAGGCTAAAGGCTACATGTAGCATGAAAACATTTAAAAGACAATTAAGAGATGGGGTAACCATTTGTGTTTATATCAACACGGATTGTGGTTTACATGTTACATGAACTTAGTCGGGGCCAGAGTGGTAGAAAAAACTTTCTCAACGGCTCTGGTCAGGGCAAATAGATCTTTAGACTTTCATTTAAAAACTCGAACTTTTGAGCTGGGTGAGTAGCAAATCGCTTCTCCTCAATGTCAGTCCTCTCAGTTGATTTGATTGGTATGTTTACCAGAAGGATACAATAACGTGATGCGCTTGCTGAATGTTATGTGTATCGGAGCCCATCTGGCTGTGTGCTCAGTGCAGAGGTCTGGGCATTTAGTATCGTTTTCTCGTTCTTGTTTGGACACATTTAAAAACGTGTGTACTGTGGACAAGGATCAGTTTCAAAACTGACAAAAAAAAAGGAAATTACCCGGATACATGTAGACAAGGCCACAGACCAAGCCAAAAGCTACATGAGGATGGCAGCACTCTCAGATAAGGGGGAAAAAATGGTGTTATGATGGTAATGGTGGTGACGTACTCAACATCGCGGTACACCTCCTAATACCGCGGTATGGCGGTCATGTGATTATTGTTGCAGCCCTAGGTGGGCATTTCTTTTTTATTTTCGGAACCACCAGAGGGTGCACTGAACGACAAGTTGCCAGCCATGGAGAGTGGACACACACATACACGCAAAACAGTAGAGATTTCAGATTCATTTTTCCTCTAACTGTAATGACTGGGTGGATCATTTTAAGGTACCTGAACCTAATCGTGTGTTCTGCTGACCTGCTGCATCAGCTGGGTTTTGATCTACCCTTGTAATTTGAAATTCTTCTAGCTTTCACTGTATTTTAGATTTTGTAATGAAACAGGAGGTTGTTCACCCATATGTCTTTTGCTGATTCTGACTGTTCATCACCCAGTCAAACAGTCACAGTGAGTACTTAAACTAAATCTATCAGTTAAATTATTAGTTTTAAAAATTCTGCGGTGGTATGGTGGATTACAGTCATAAAACGTCCTGTTCATTTCTCATTCCCCTAGTCACAGATGTTCCAGAAACCTTTAACTGCAGTCATTTTGCTAAGAGAACAAACACAACAGAAGTGACCTTCACACTCATCTGTCTGACATTAATTCCTTTCATTTTAATTCACTTGTCCCAGAAAAGCTCCTCTGATGTCTTATCCTATGATGACTTTTGAAAGCAGTAACTCTGAGTCCTGTTGAAAGAACAGAGGTCACTTTCCTCAGAGTCCTGTAAACAGAGTACTGAATTACTACATGAAATAAACCAGCAATGTTTGTCATGTAACATGATGGAATTAATGTTGTTCTTTTTGTTTCATTTTGCATCTGACAACTATAAATGGTACTGTGATTCAAATGGACATCAATATTTCTTCCACAATAACTTTTCTAGTCTTTTGAAAGTATTTTTGTACGTTAGTCAAAGCATTGGAAAAATTTTCATGTAGATGTTATTTATAGTCTATTCTGACATTTACTGACAGTGCAGGTGTTTCCTGTGGGTCATGCTTCAGTTATTCTGAACTGAGTCTCATATTTCTTAACAATGTTCTTAAAGTAAAAGATACAATTTACAATAACCTACTATGGGTAGATTAAAAGTAATGGGTGTGCAGTTATGAACTTCTATATAATTTAACATCAGTAATTGTACTTACAGGAAGGACTGCTACATTTTCATACATAATTGTACAAAGTAATGAAAATAATTAGAGTACACAAAGACAAGAAAAAACTGAAATTACAAAAATGATATTGATGTTGAGGGATTTTTAAAACATGTCCCATATAAACACAAAAAGAAATATGAAAGAAGAAAGTGCATAGTGTGATCTCAGATATTTCTAAAACAACTTCACATTAGAGAAGTGAGAGATAAAAAGTAATATAGTGAAAACAAGTACTGTTTGTTTTTAAAGACAATGAATTCCATTTCCCAGCAAGGCACTTAGGAACCAAGCCATAACCACATTTAAATGTTAATTAAAGGGTTTGGGGGGGAGCATGACAGTTAGACAACATTTTTGGTATTTCCCTTCAAGTAAATGTGCGGCAAATCAAATACTTTGTGCAAATATAATCTATAAAATTGAAGTGAAATGTTTATGTAAATGACTTGAAAACAGAACTGAGGGACTTCACCATGCTTTAACGCTGTGACTACAGCCAGCTGGTTTTAAGTCCAGCGATGATCCAGCAGGAATTGAATTTAATCATTTATGGTGGCAAGGCCATTTGGTTAATATTATAGATATTGGTTAGATATTGGGCATTTTGTATCTCATTTACGTGCTACTTCATTTACGTGCTACTCCACTGCACTTATTTCTCAAAATAAAAATGCTGATATATCTCTACAGAGTCTTTGGAGGGAGGAGGGGGGGACAATTAGGCCAAAAACCAAACTCAGGCTTAAGATCCTTCCACAAATAAGGACACATTTTTCATTGGGAGCAATTGATAAAAAAGATAGTAGAGCCCTATGGCTTTATTTTGCTAGGCGAATGAAGCCATAGAGCTCTTCTTTTAGGAGGCTTACTACTTGCTCTGAGTTAACTAATTCTGAGTTTTCACTAAACCCGCTTTCTGGAATACCCCCCAGGAACGTTTAGACTGTTGTTTTTAAATGTAATTGGAAAACAGCTACTGTCACACAGCTAGCCCTGAGTGAATAACAAACTGTTACATGATCCTCTCAGATATGGTCACTTTGTTTTTTATCAAGTGTGTGAAAAATCAAGTGAAATTACAAGCTGTCCATTGTGATGGAAATATTATGTTGATGAGTTTTGCTTTGATTATTTTGATCACCATTTTGTTTATGCATGTTTTCTAGGAGTTCCTGCTACATTCTAAGTTCCAAAAGACTCCTCTCATTGCACCGATTTAAAGGCACACATGTGAAACTCATATTTTAATGCTTTGCCACTCTCCAAATTATACCCATTTTCTGTCTATAAAAGAAGGGAGAGGACCAAAACAGGGAAGTGTCCTCTAACTGTCAGTGCTGCTTGGATGAATGCTGTGCTCCATGTTGTCTGCAGTCTGCAAACTTCAACAAGAACAAACATTGTGCACTGAGTATTTCCTAAGGGACTGTATATCTGACAAAATAACATGTGACTGAAAGCCATATGGAATGATGGTATTGTTTACTGAGGCTTCTTTTGGTATTTTTAATTAAGTGTAACCCACCCGATGTCACTAGGAACGCTTTCACCACAGGTTTAGCTATTCAATTAAATGAATAAAGGGAGAGAGGAGGCTCGTGTACCAGAATTAACTCACTTTAACAAATTACTATTCAAACTGAATGTGGGCTCAGAATTATATTTATTTATAATACAAAACACAACAAAAATGACAAAGAAAAAAAAAAGGAAAGAAATTAATACAGCTTTATAGAGTAAATCATAAGGCGAGCTTCATAAGGCGAGCTCCAACAGGTCAGCTGTGGCTAAGAACCCCCCAGAGGAAAGGCTAGGGATTACACTTGGAACATAACCTGCAATAAGGCAACCACATGGGCAATTCACCATACCTTAAAGGAGAGCCAAACCTCTCTAGCAATTCACTACACACCACACAGGAGCCAAGTCGCAATGGCAAATCACTACACACCAAACAAGAGCCAAATGGCAAGGGTTATTCAGTACACACCAAACAGGAGCCAAATCACACAGGCTATTCACTACACATCAGACAGGAGCCAAATCACACAGGCTATTCACTACACATCAGACAGGAGCCAAATCACACAGGCTATTCACTACACATCAGACAGGAGCCAAATCACACAGGCTATTCACTACACATCAAACAGGAGCCAAATCACACAGGCTATTCACTACACATCAAACAGGAGCCAAATCACACAGGCTATTCACTACACATCAAACAGGAGCCAAACTAGTCACTCAACTCACAGCACACTTAAGTGCAAAGGCCTAACGTACTTCCCCCTACAAGTCACCCCTCAGCCACAGCATAGACCAAAAAAATAAGGAAAAGAAAAGAAAACCTCGCCAAAATACAAAACAGAAGATGGAGGTGGTTTTACAGGTTTGTAGTTCTAGTATTGCAACAGGCTAAAAGCTAGTTAGCGCCTGGTAGTCTGCTAGCCTATCATGCATTTCATAATGTAATACCGCGGTGGGAAAAAACAGTGGTTACATCAACCGTCTTAATTTCCGTAGTCTGCCCTGGTTGTCTGGTTAAGCAGGGCCGACGCGAGTGTTGGTAGCCTCCATAATCTTCTCAGTTTCCCCTCTGTTCCAACCTCGCCTCAAGGAGACTTTTGAAGACGCTACTTCTCCCTGATATTATAATCCACTAGACCACAACCCCGTCTTAACTGGCTATTTTATCACCGCCGGCACAGCTATAAACATTGATGCTTTTTCCTCGGCGTTTGCCGCGTGAAATAAGATTTAAAACGAACAAAGGGAAGTCCTAAACGCTGTGAACTACCGGTGTCGTGTCATGTCACATGATCGCAGTAGAACCACCTGACACACGTAACACCTACTGCTAGGCACACCTCCCCCCGTCACATAAGGTACAGTGCAGTTTGAGCGGAATTGTATTCCAGGTCTCTATCATGCTTCTGGGGCTTCCCTGTTCACCACAAGGGGTTGACCAAACAGTAAGCATGCATAACCAGGTCAGGGACGTGCACATGTTTGTGCTACTGTTACCTGGGCAACAGCCCATTTGCCCTCTTTTGACCAAGCTGACCCTCTGAAGGATTTTGATAGCTGGGATTAGCCATGAGTAGCACTAGTGCATCATTGCTGGAGTTAGACCAAATTAAGCCTACATATTATTTTAGTTATTAGTTAGCTATTAGTTATGCACACACAGGGCCAGCATACGCATGAGTTTCATCATAGTTGTTGTTGACAAGAATGATATATTAGTAAGACAGTTCCTGATTGGTTGGGAGGGACAAGTTCCTTCAAAGGCGAATGTTACCTAGCTAGTCAGAAGAAAATGTTTGAGCAATGGTGATGACAATGACTGCAGATTGCTGTTGACTGGCTTTGCAGGCTGGAAAAATAACCAGTGAGCTTTCACTCGCTAGTTTGACATCTATGTAACATATGAAATTGGTCACGGTTTTTGTTCGAGCCAGCTAGTTAACTAGGTAATAGTTACATTTCAACATAAATTGTGTTAACAGTTAGCATAAGGTTAAATTAGAATTAATTTACACATTTTGCCACAATCTGACATGTGTTTTAGCAACAAGTGTTTTAGTGTGTATCAGGGTTTCTGCTAGGATTTTTTCTTGCCTGTCCAGTGTCTAGAAAAAATTTATTTTACTGGAAATAAATGTGGCCTGTAGTGCCACTGTCCCTCCGAACGTCTGCACGTTACTGAACCGGGTCCTGCTTCGAGTTTGTCTTGTAGATGTTGTAAGTGCCCCATCCGTACCTGGTAGCATAGTCCAGTCTGCACATGCGCTAAAATCAGCACATGCTCCGAATTTAATGTCTTTTACAACACTGCCCGATCCGTTCCATATGACATTTTACGTCGCTTTAATGGAATATGGTGTAATTAGGTGAACTGTTGTGTGTGTCAAAAAATGTATATCATTTAAGCAGTGTGTTGGTGTATGATCACATGTCTTTGATAACGTTTGAAGAAAAAAATCCTTATGTAATTGATGTTTACTTAAGTTAACTGTATAGTTGTTCTGACAACACTTGTGATCTCCCGAACAGTGAAGCTAGCTTCGAAAGCTAGCAAGATGAGCTTCTGCTCACCTTGTGAAATCGGTGACACATTAGCTAAGTGGCTTGCTATGTAGTCCTGTTATTTTTCACTGTTAGCAGACAGGTTAGAAATTTAATGGGTCTAAAGTTGTGGGTGAAATTCTCAGCCTGGGCCAAATGAGACTGAGTCCCAACGCCACACGATACCTGTTCTGAGACAAAACAATAGGAGTCTAACAATGAGTCAGATGCAGTGTAAGTTTATTGTAGAGTTCAAAAGGCATACAACAAACTGAGTCAGGTCCCGGGGAGTGACTGACTCCTTCTCACAAAGCACCGGCCTTTATACACGTTTTCTCAAAAAAGATACACATTACTTTGTCTCTTTGTATGTGGGGCACCTCGGCCAGCCCATCTTCAAAGACTCCTCTTATCGCCATTATTGTCTAGTTCCTTGACGTTTACCATATTTACTGCCCTGCTAAGCGGTGGAGCGAGATATAGCACAAACCAGGAATATTTCACCTTATTTCACCTCCATATATTATGACTGACCACAATACTCTGGCAGAGGCGCCAACCTTATCGGACACATGCTTTCCTCTATAGGGCCGCACAGGCCTTTTCTTTCTGAACAAAGAGAACTTGATGTTTCTTGCAATACAAAGGATTGTATAGTTATATAGCTGTTAATATAAACGATTACATTGATTCACCCCTATAATAATGAATACATTATGGTTACATTGTTTATCATGGTTACTACAGTGGTTAGCTTAAAGGAGAGTAGTATTTTTCCAACAAAGTCTTTACGGAGACCACATACACATGCATTTTATCGAACTGAATCGAGTGTGAGTCAAGCAGTTATTTTACTACCATGGGCGTTATTTTGTCAATTTTCCAAAATCCCCTTACTCATAGGGATTTATTTAACAAACCGGAACTTGCAAAAACAATAATCTGCAGCATACAAAATGACGACTGTCACTTGCCCGCTCTATAACACAGATATAGAAACGTTTACATAAACTCTCTGACGTCTGCCAAGTGTCCAGTTTCCATTAAAATGTTCACACATGCATGGTATAAATCAGGCAGCAATAAGTCCTGTTTCTGATCATGCAATGACACGCATGTGCAGAACGGTACTCAGTGTCTGCCGTCAAGTGTTCTGTTCACACATGCGTGGTACAAATCGGGCAGGAATAAGCTGCGTTTTCAGTTACGCAATTATGTGTGTGTGCAGACCGGATATGGATGGGGTGCTTACAGAGGTCACTGTATGTGGTGTGTTAATGGTAAAAGTTTTTTGTTTCTCTAGTATCACCACTACCGTTTTACTTACCGTAACACTTACTGCCAGATATTGAATTGTGTTTTGAGTTTTAGGCATTGATGTTTTAGTTAGCTTTATACTTTGGAAAAAGGAATATTGAGACCAAAAGAGAAATTCTTTATTTTGTTTTTATACTGAGAATATTTGGAGGTTGCATGAGGCACTGAAACTTTATCTTTCTTTCTTTATTGTAAATCAAAATCCATTCTTGAATCTATCGGATAAAACCCGAAAAAACGTATTTGTTGGTTTTGAGTGTTTATTGCCTGCCCACATGCTTATACACATTAAAGAAATGCATGTCTGCCTGCTTCAGTGGTATGACTCTGACGCAGACATAAGGTCATCACTGATACCTGTTATTTCTCTCCAAGTTACTGGGCACAAGAGGACAGCAACCTCTGTGAGGGGCATCTCAATGATATATGCTGAGACAAATCCTATGAAGCCGACCCACTTGCACTATCAGCCCACTACCAGATACTGGACTAGGCATGTCCCCAACTAAGAATTTACATAGTCGAATCTGATTGGTCAAGTCTTGCCTACCACAGACTAGTCGTTGAATACTGTTTTTTTTGTTTTTTTTTTGTTTTGTTTGTTTGTTTTCTCATTGATCCATATTCTCATTTATGACATTGGCTTCTACTTTTTCCACACCAGACAAAAGAACTGAAACACCCAATTGAACAATTTGTCTTCTTCACTTGGCATAAGAATTTATTTTATAAAGGGACATTTTCCATCCTCTTTCTCGCTTATTATTTTGAAAAGTCTGTGTTATCATGACCTTATAATGATAGTGAATATGCCCATTTAGAGTATAGAAGGCCTAAAGCTTTAAGTAAAAAAAGTAACCAGAGTAGGTAGGTACAAAACGTTTTGTGTTTTTTTTCTTCCACACACAGAAACAACTTGATAATTAAATGACCAAAACTGAAACGAAGCCGCCGTCAAGTGTCGGCATATCAAACTAAAATTAAATCGGCTAAAATTGCCTGCGTCCACTGCTCCTTTGACTATTTTCAAATTGTGTGCGAGCATACCATAAAGTGCAGAGCAACATCCATGTGAAAAAACGTAGAATTAAATGTAGAATTAAATTAGCATAGAATAATCCTACTCATATAAATATAAAATAAATACAATAAAAAATAACATTATGAAATGAAAGACAGAATCAAGTAGTTCGTCAGATGGCACATAACAAATAGTTTTTACACCACAGAGACCAAGCTCTAAGCACTGCAATGGGTAGCCTATCCAACTCTATGCTAAAGAAGTTGACAGTGTCCAAAAATCAAGAAAGAACTGGCTAAAATGTTTTGAAATCACTCTAGCCTACCTGATCAAACAAAAATAACCAGTCTTTCACCACACCTGTGTCTGCTTGATTCTTTTCAAACTGTGTGTGAGGAAAACCAGCTTGTTCACATTGCCTGGGAGAAGTGCACTCTTTGCTTTGCAGACAATAAAACCTGCCTTGCAGAATAGAATATCCTCTCTGATGATGTGGAGGTGGATGGGATGCTGTGGATTCTTTATGCGCCCCTGGACAGCTTTAGGTATCTATCCTTGTTCTTTTGCCAGCATTCCAGCGGTCCTATATTGCTTTTTGTGTTGTCCTTCATATAAGCCTTCATCTCACTGCCCTATTAATATGGCTCTTCCTCCTTTGCATAACTGGACAGCAGCATTGCCATCACCTGGTCTTTCTCTCTCTGTTTTAGAGGGCCTGTGGGCTCACGCTCCTCCGG
This sequence comes from Chanos chanos, assembly GCF_902362185.1. Lineage (NCBI taxonomy): Eukaryota > Metazoa > Chordata > Actinopteri > Gonorynchiformes > Chanidae > Chanos > Chanos chanos. The sequence continues at coordinate 20,941,031 of NC_044502.1, forward strand.
CAAGTCACTGCCAGCACTTTCCTCCTGGAAAGGCCTGTCAGCTAGACTCTCAGCTAGATTTGCCACCACTGAATAAGCCTCGTCCCTTCGCTCATCAGTGAGAAGAGAAAGCTCCTTGAAATGTGGGTCAAGAACGACAGCTTTGATAGAAATGCTTCTCTCCAAGAATCACTCTTTGAACTCCCATCGTCGGTCAGTCTCCTCGGGCAGTGTAGTCTGAAGGGCTTTAATGACCTTGCTCTCATTGTCATGCACCACTGAATGTCCGCCCCACTAGTATTTAGGGCCATTGGTCACAACTGGAGATTAATTTCTCCAAACAAAACTAATACTTCATTTATAAATTTTTAAAATCAATAAATTTCGAAAAGGAAAAAAAAAAAGGCCACCACCGCCAGCAGTTGAAGAGAAACAGGGAACATTTTTTATGCTAATGCTGAGCTAGTGTGAGCTAATTCAGAGCTGCTACAATCAGAATACAATTGTCAACTGAGCAAAAATTAAAGTTTTAAAGTCATGTGAAGTTGGGAAGTATTTAAATTCATTAATCAAAACTAAAACAAACTTACACTGAAACATAAATATGAGGATTAAATAAAAAATATCTGAAATGTCTATCTTCTTCTTCTTCTTCTTCTTCTTCTTCTTCTTCTTCATCTGCTTCCTCTTCTTCTTCTTCTTTTAATTTCCGACAGACTAGGCACAGAAAATGCATTGATGCCTCCTGGCGATTAAAGACAACAACGTTTAACAAAGCTTAATGTGGCTTAATGTACCAAGACTGCGATCAATGATCACCAAATTTCTCTCGGACATCTCTTGTTAGAAACGCCTCCTCCTGTCAAAAAATCAAAACTCCTCTCCACTGACACCCATCATACGGAAACAGCTTAACGTGCCTTAATGTCCCAGAACAATGATCACCAAATTTGTCTCACACCTCACATGTAATAAGCACCAGTTCTAATTAAAAAAAAGCAAAATTAAAATTCAGTGAAAGGAGTAAAGTGTTGGAGATGATTTATGTGTTTAATTGCATATAGAGCGGGGAAGTGAGATCCGATCTCAAGTGGTCATTCGAGACACGGATTCTAAAGCCAGGTGTAAACAGACGTACTTAGCCATTCACTTGTGATCGGATCCCCAAAATCGGATCTTAATGCAAGGTGTAAACAGGGCCTTTGTGATTATAAAGGGTAGAATGGTTTGCCCTCCATATATTTAAAAGTGACAGCGACAGCAAATGTGTCCCTATTTTGTTGTTGTTGTTGTTGTTTTCTTAAAAGAGTTTACCTTCAAAAGAAAATAAAAAAAATTGTCAGTTCTTTTGTGTGCAGAAGTAGAAAAGCAGAGTTATAAGCTGGAGCTCAAAAAATAAAAAGGAGTATTTGAAAGAAGTGTTTATTCCATTTTTGTCATATTGGTAAATTATTACCTCAACTAAAAAAAAAAAAAGTGTCTCATTTTGCCAGAATATGAGATCAAACTGTTTCATTCACCACTGTCCTAAGTTTTGTCATTCACAGTGTGAAGGGGCATAAAAATCCTTTTTGTCTTTTCTGTTTCTTTATCTTTGAACATTGTGTTAATATTTTCTTTTTCTTTTATCTTCTTTGTGATTTTTATAGAATGACTTCGAATCATATATGACAGGTGAAAACTCAGTATGGTCTGTTTTTCACATTATGCACAGGAAATATAAAATGGTCATATTGGATGACATCATTGAAAGTGAAATTTGTATCAGACTCAAAGATATGATGTTGTTACCCTTTACATTTATAATGTATTGATTGCAAATAACAAAAAATAATATTTATGACTGAACTGTCCTGCATTTGACATCTCTTTAGACAAAGATTTTATTTCATTTGGACTGAAATCAGTGAATACACATGTTATATCAGTTCACATTTTTGCAAATGTTAGAGTGCGAAGATTTCATGGTTGATTTTACAGTTCATGGTTAGAATGTTGATGTTCATGGTTGAATAGGTGGAGGAAAAGGGAGTTAAATAAATGAATGACTATGTTTTGTTTTTGAGGTGAATTTATGAGTCCTAAGGGGGAAACATGTAGTATCATACATACAAATCTCCACCCACATCCTTCCCCTTTTAGTTTTGGTACAGCTGATTGTATAAGTTTAATCACAGTGAATCTCTAGCACAGTAATAAACTGCTGTGTCCTCAGTCTTCAATTGGTTCATATGAAGGTAGAAATTAGAGCTGTCCTTGGATGCTGTGAAGCGGCCCTGCACTGCCTGGGCTGTGCTCTTGATGCTATCAGAATAATAGAAAATGATCCATTCAAGTCCTTTTCCAGAAGCCTGACGGACCCAGTGCATGCTAGTGCTACTCACACTAAATCCACTGCAGGCACAGGTGAGTTTGTGGGCTCCACCTGGAGACACAACCACTGACTGTTCAGACTGTGTGAGAACAATCTGACAATGGACACCTGTAGGAACACACAGACAAATTTATTCAAAGAGCAGTAACGATATGATCATTTATGAATTTTTTACAACTATTTCACCAGAGCCAAGAACTCACAAGCCATGGCTGCTAACAGCAGCAGCAGTTGTGACAGCAGAGAAAAAGAGAACATTGTTTATGCTAGTTAGAGCTGCTCTGGAGGAGAACTTTCAGACCCTTGCTATTTAAATAGTGAACATAATGAAGAACTCAGTAGATTTGCATTAACATATGGGTGTCAACTATTACGCATATGAGCACAGATCAATGAACTGGCACAAACAGGATTTGTGAAACTGTAGGACTTACCAATGAAAACATCAGTGGCTCATCTGTTTTTTATTAGATAGACAACAAGTGCCCCCTTGTGGTCAAGAAGAGGCACTGTAGACAGAGTGAAAATTTTTCTTGACTCGTCATACCTACCTCAACAATTCAGCTTTAGTAGAAAGAGCTGTGACTCATCCGTTTTCTCCTGAAAGTTATACAATACTATAATCTTCATGTGAATTTCACATAATTTACTCATAGGCTCACATCTACAACTGACACCTATGCCTTACTTCTGCACTACTGAGGAGCACAACACAAGCTGTTTCAACAGAGATTTGCCTGAGAGGTCTGCTGTCTTTGTCTTTCACTGTGATTCTCCAGCACAGTAATCCACAGCTGTGTCTTCACTCTTCAGACTGTTCCTCTGTAAATACAGCTTACTGCTGGAGTCATCTCTGGAGATGGTGAATGGAGTTGACAGAAGCTACTTCGTAAATGTTGTTCACACAGACAGTGATGAAAAGGGACATGAGATGATAAAGGACTGAAACAAACCATAACTTTACATTGTCCTTCTAGAGACTTAAATAGAGACAGTGAAAATTTCTTTGAAAACAGTATGGAATCTGTAATGATTCTCTCATAATTCAAAGATAGATTATCAAAATCCAGCCATGTTTTTATTTGGCACTCATTTTATTAACAACAACAACAACAACAACACTACGACTAGTACAAGCACTGCTACTAATAAGAAGAAGAGGGAAGAAGAAATAAGAGGAAGAAAAATAAAAGAAAATGATGAAAGAAAGAAGAAATAAGAATACCCTCATCATCATAATCATGTACATGTAAACTGTGAAGAGAAAGGATCACCTCAGAAATGATGTGTGTGTGTGTGTGTTTAAAATATTTTTAAAGTGCAGGAATGAATAAATTGGATTAGAGTAGATTACAGATGCATTAAAGACTTTGCTGTTGAAAAACAAGAAAGTTATCATAAGATATTTAGACAGGGACATAGAATATATAATGTGATGAATTTGCTTTTAAATGAATGAATTCACTGCAAAGTGTAACTGCAGTTTTCATTTCATGATAAGCCAGTCATTTCACACACACATTAATGGGAGCCAACTAACACAAGTTATACAAAATGCAGTTAGCCCAGACAGGTGGTGTCTGTTCTGCTAATACAAAATGTTTGTAATACAGCAGGGAAAGATGTATTAAAATATGGTTGGCAATCTAGCTTTGTGACAGGCTAAATGTACATTGTGTAAGGTGTGGGACAGTGTGGAGGATGAAGGTGTTGAGAAAACACTTTTTAGTGCAGACAAACGCTCAAGTCAGTTTAATCATCATTAATCATGTAATGTAACTATTTAATGAGATCAGTTTTGAACTTCACAATCAACTCAGATGGGGCTAATTAACCTTCGCTGTAGCTCATCTTAGTGAAGGAAAACACTGATTTCAAACCTCCCCTACCTTGCGGCCATACCCACACATAGGAAAGGCTTCGGGAGCCAATCCTAAGGAAAAATCTGGAGCTGGGGTCCCTAAGGCTACGCGAGGCTGTATACAGCAATGATCTAGCAACACCTGCAACTGCACTGAAACCAAGTGCATCAGCTCTTGCCCTTCCATTGGACCATTTCAACGATGTGGAGAGGGGGGACTTGCTGCATGGGGAACAGCCTGTCCTCCATATACACCAACCCAGGCTTTGCACACTGGAGAGACCACTCCAGCTTCATAATGCGGCATCGACACAACACGTGATGCAGCAGTCTACCGGTTATAAGTGTCCAACTCAACTGGTATAGAGCTAGACGCCAGGGGCTGCTTCAAACAGTAGGAGAGGTCATTGCGTCTCACTGGGCAGCGTCCACCTACCTCAAGCTTTCCATTAACCTCACTGGGTGTGTGGGGTTTAGGGTGAAAACCAACAAGCAGATCGATAATGTGCACCAGGCAACAGGAAAAAGAAAACATCTGCCCTAAAGTTGGGCACTTGGAATGTCAGGATAATGACAACAGATTTCTCCGATGACCTGCAAGAAATAAACAACCTCATAAGACGGCAGTCATCGACACGGAACTGAGCAGACTACAGATGGACATTGTCGCCCTCTAAGAGACCAGGCTCTCAGGATCAGGATCTATGAGGGAGAGAGACTTGTTTTTCTGGCAGGGGAGACCACCAGATAAGACCAGGGAACATGGAGTGGGATTCAGCATGGTGGGATGTCACCCCACCCAAAGAGGGAACTGAGCAAATCTTGTCTCTCCAGCTCCACTCCTCAATGGGGTTAATCAGTGGCTATGTGCTAACACTGACTTCCTTGGCAAAAGCTAAGGACAAACTCTAAGCTGATCTTAGGATTGCCATCAGAAGAATCCCTGAAAAAGCACCACTGTTCGTACTTGATGACTTCAATGCCAGTGTGTCACATTTCCTGTTTGGATCAGTTTGGCACTGGGAGGATGAATGAGAATGGGCAACACCTGCTGGAACTCTGTTTTCATCATGGTCTTGACATGATTCGTACTAGGCGCTCCAGCCTACCCAGTGTCAAGCTCACATGCAGCAACCAGGGCTCTGTGATACTGACACTCCTTAGTGTGCAGCAGGGTGAAACTGTGAGCAAAGAAATTGTATCGCACGAGAAAGGAGGGCAGATCTCGCAGTAACACTAGAAAGACCCACGACCAGGAGAAAGTGGAGGAATTTGCATGTGCGCAAGAGGAATCTCTTCCGGGCCCATCAAGTCCTAACACCTGCAAAAGATGGGTAAATTTCAGGGATGTTCTTTACAGTGCTGCCATGTTCACCTCTGGCAAAAAGACCAGCAAGTCAGCAGATTGGTTTGAAGTGCTCTGTGTGGTAATGATACTGGTCATTGAGGAGAAGGGAAATGCCCTGAATGCATATGTAGCAGACAGGACTACGTCTGCCTAGTAGGGGTAGCAAACACCTAAACTCTCTGGATGGATGGAGTGCAAAAGAATCTGTGTCCCTCCCCCCCCACATCAATTTGCTTCATGCTCCGCCCTGCCAAATGGGATGGGTGGAATATCTTGGGCCCCAGGATTTGTCTGAGTCAGTGTTAAACTGAAGTATGTAGTCTGGGTCAAGTGCAAAAGGTAGTGTGTGTAGCTTACCCAGTACTCCCCCCTCTAAAACATCCTGCAGTCAGAGGGAGACGCCCCTATTCCAGAGAAGTTAGTCTCTCTCACTATGAAAACGGAAAAGTCACTTCTATTGCCAGAATGGACTGTAACACAGTATTCAATTTATTTATACCAATAGTTATAATTCTCTCCCCCCCGCCCCATCAAATACAAGTAGAAATTTAAGTTTAACACCAGGTTGTGGAAAACATACCAAAAAAAAAAAAAAAAAAAAAAAAAAAAAAAAAACAAACACACACACACACACACACACACACACACACACAACATAAAAAAAAAGGTCTAGTTTTAACTTCTCAAGACCACAAATCACAATTTCATTCAAGCTAGAACAAAAATTGTCGACTACACACCTCAGTATTTGCACATTCGAAATGTCTTCACGTTTGTTTGGTCTGCCAAGTGAACATTCGCCCCTTAAACTTCAACTTCTCTGACGGCAATAACCTTGTTTCCCAGTATGCAAACAATTGTAAAACAAACAATTCAAACACGTATTAAACCAGCTCTGCGATTCCAGTGCACGTTCGCCAACCCTCCATACAGATTGAAGGGTTGTATACAGTAACTCGGATCAACCTTAAACCCTTAATACTGCGTGAATCCGTCACAACCCGTTGTCACGCTGGTAGAGTGGTGCAGGACCCAAGTGCAAGACACGATGATGAAAGTGACAAAAGGAGGACTTTACTTACAAAATGAAGATAAAAATACAAGTGCAAACAGGAACCAAGCCGATAACAAAAAGGTGCAACAAAACAGTGTGTTCAAAACACAGACAACGATAGACAAAGGACAAGGCAAACACAAGGGCTTAAATACAGAGGGAGAACTAAACAGGGCAAAACATGATTGGTACAAACTAACGAGGTTAATAAATGAGACAAACAGGAACAGGTGAGGGGCGGAGACAAACACAGAACAGGAGCACAAAGACATATCAAACTAAAAGTCCAAGATGAGGTGCAGGCTGTGACACCCGTCACCATGTAATCAGTGAAAAGAGTCCTTTTCAGTCCAAGAATTCAGTTCAATTACAAGTATTAATGCTCTCGGTCCATGAAAAAAAAAAAAACAGCAGAAAAAAACAACAGTTCTTTAAAGCAAAGAGTAGTCCAAACCGCGTTATGATTATTAAACATACGCAATTCCTTCTCCCAGAGTTTGCTTAATATTCAATCAAATGACTGTCAGTCTTAGCCTAAATATCTTCTGAGTGTATGCATCGTTTTTCGGTCATTGTAAGTCTGCTGATAGGTTAAAAGTGTCTGCTAAATGCCAAATTGTAATTGTAATTGTTTAGTCTCAACATTGGTAGGGACATTTATGCACATTTGAATGCTGACATGTTTGTGCAAAACAATTGTTTATTGCGTTTTCCTCAATTCAGTTTTATAGTATTAGAGGATTATCCTATAGCAGTGGCGATTCAAGCTTGTATGGTGCTCTGGGGGTGACCCCCCGCCAATAACAACAAAAGCACCATTCTGCATTAACTGCAATCTTTATTCAGACTTTTTGAACAACACTAATTAATAACCATAACATTTAAAACTATAAATATAAAAATTTGTACAAAAATAATACTAATAAATATCAAAAAGCAGGAACAAAGACAAATGTCCATTTGTGTTGGTTTGGCTCTCGAGCATCAATACACTACCCATACCCCAACACTGTCAATCAAGAGTCAAGACTAAACCAACTCACCTTGGTGGTGTGCAGACCAGCGGAGAGTTTCAAAGTGGGGGGCAAGAACAAGGGGAAAGCCCAGACCTGTGGGGGGGTCTTCCCGTAGGGAATTTTTTCTTAATTCTGGCAGCTAAATGCACCATTGTCCCGCAGTTTGAGACAGAAATGGAAAGTCTAGAGGCAGTGGTGTTAACAGGATATCATAATGTATGCAAAATTGCAACATCGCAACTTATAAGTTGATGAAATCAATACTGTCAAAACACGGAAGCTGGAGCTGGAGCGCTGGAGCCTTCAGTGGGACAGCACCAGTGGGACAGGAATGTATTTTCAGCATCTAGGGTAGCCTACTTTAGATGGAATTACAAAGAAATTGTGCATCACAATCAAGTAATCTCTGTTGGTCATTCGGGTCCTACTAATTGCCACACTACACCACACTGTACCACACTACACCACACTACAACACACGACACCACACTATGCCACATTGTACCATACCACACCACGCTACACCACACTGTACCACACTGAACCACACCACACCACACTGTACCACACTGTACCACACCACACCGCACTACACCACACTGTACCACACTATAGCACACTACACCACACTGTACCACACTGTACCACACTACACCACACTGTACCACACTACACCACATTGTACCACACTGCACCACACTATACCACACTGTACCACACTGTACCACACTACACCACACTGTACCACACTATGCCACACTGTGTACGAAAACCAGTTGGCTTGAAAACCATTTGGGGCATAACACCAGGTTCTGTGCGAATCCACTCCTGACGCGCACTAATAGTTAGCTAACGAAATGCTGAGTTAACGTTACTGACAAAAATCCTTTCAGAAATATATGTTTTAATCTTGTCAGGTAAACACAGTAATATTTGTAAGGTCAGCGGATTCACGTAGGACGTGGTCCAAGTAAGATGAGGGGGGTGGGAATCAAGTGGTGACGATGGTCATCCAGCTGTTTCACATTTCAGACAATGCTATGTAGTAGAAGTAAAATTAACCTAGCCTACAACAATATGACATGTTTATCCTTTTAAGGCCAGTCTGAGTTAACCTAGTGCCTGTTTAACTGAAGCTATACACTGTATTTTATAGAGGAAGCATTTGGTTCAACTGTGTTTTTATATGCTTTGCAGCATATTCCACAAGCTTTTTATTCTACAGGTTCTACAAGCAAATCAGTGCATTCAGTAGGTTGTTTCAGAGCCTTTAGACTCTGTAAATGCATTGTTGCGACAATACAACAATGCGATGACATTAAAAAGAAAATGTACTTTTGAATACTTAAATAATTTTAAGTACTCAAGGACTCCAGTACTTTAACTCAAGTAAAAATTGAACTGAACAACTTTTACTTTTATTGGAGTAATATTTGACCAGGAGTATCTATACTTTGACTCAAGTAATGGAGTTGTTTACTTTGTCCACCTCTGACTGTGGTACAGTGGTACCGTGTGGTGTAGTGTGGTACAGTGTGGTGTAGTGCGGTACCGTGTGGCGTAGTGTGGTGCAGTGTGGTACAGTGTGGTGTACTGTGGTACAGTGTGGTATAGTGTGGTGCAGTGTGGTGTAGTGTGGTATAGTGTGGTGTGGTGTGGTACAGTGTGGTATAGTGTGGTGTAGTGTGGTACAGTGTGGTACAGTGTGGTGTAGTGTGATATAGTGTGGTGCAGTGTGGTGTAGTGTGATACAGTGTGGTATAGTGTGGTACAGTGTGGTGTAGTGTGGTACAGTGTGGTACAGTACAGTGTGGTGTAGTGTGGCAATTAGTAGGACCTGGTCATTCTGATTTCTAAATCAACAAAATACACTGCACAAACATTGTACGCTTCGCCATTCCTCTTAAACATTATCATGTTACTCACCTTGCAAAACTACATACATAAAAAAACTATACTACATACATACTATATACAGTATTATGAATGAATTGTGGTTTATTTGGTAGCACTTTGTAGTGTGACTGATTTTATTAATTGCATTAGTACTGTACCAAGATAGAGGTGCACTATTTGATGGACTCCCCCACTCCCCCTACCTCGTGCTTCCAGTGGGGAGACCTGACTTCAACCGAACGCTGCCCCCCTCCCCATCTCGTACTTCTGAGTGGGAGACCTTCCCAGGCAGTAGCCTACCTCGCTCACAAGCTAGAATCAGGGCGCCCACTCCGACAAGGTTAACTGAGCCACACGGTTACATGGTATGTTTGATGTAACACGCAAATGAGCAATAGAAAACCGATCGCGCAAATGTCACCATTCCGAATTTTTTGTACAGGCGCCCTGTGCCACCCCTGGCAAGATGATGCCCATGCCTAAATCCACCCCTGTCCTATAGGATAGGATAAATTTATCATTTATTTTATTAATAAAATAATTTTCATTATTTTACAAAATAGTATGGTCTCTTAAAATAGATAAACACTACATTAAAACTTCATGTAACACTCCAGAATGTAGTGCATATTTATTCACACCTCTGTACAATGAGTAAAAAGAGCAGTATGAGAATATAACAGTTGATGGAGTGTGATAAGTTAGCAGTAGTTTTACATACTTCTGGTTAAACCAGACAAGCTGTAAAGCAGGTGTGTGAGAATCAGTTAGTTTTACTTTTATACCTGGACAGAACAGACGCAGCCATCGTAACCTTCGCTCCTGTCTGCTACTGTACGCACATTGCATTGAGCCATCAAAGTGGGAGCTCAAGCTACTTGGTGGTTGTTAGAAAAGAACTCTAACAAGAAAGTCAGAATTGCGCAGGGGGAAAAGTGAGTATTGCGAGAAAAAAAGTAAGAATTGTGATAAATGAAGTTGGAATTGTGAGAAATAAAGTCGGAATTCCAAGAAATAAAGTTGCAATTAAGCAAACTTTTTTTTTTTTTGGTTAATGTGGCCAAAACGGGCTTCCACAGACTTCTGTGTGTCCACATGACCCTGCACTTGTATAGTCAAAAACAGTAAAAAAGAAAAAAAAAAAAAACACTATCTGAAACTCACTGGGCCTCATTCACAAACACCTTCCTAATTTTTTTTTCTTAAATTCGTCCTAAGAAAAAGTCTATGTCAGATTTATGACGTGTTTTTAAAACTCAGAATTGTTTGCATCTTTGTTTTTATGATGATGAATCCCATTGTCCTCTTAAAGTACCTGAAAGCACGTGCCAGTTGTTCCTAATTAGCATAGGTAAACGCCCTGCCAATCCCCATAAAAGGGCATAAGACTGCATGGTAATGTGCACATACAGAAGTCGATGGAAGCCCGTTTCTGCGACAAAAAAAAAAAAAAGTTTGCTTAATCGCAACTTTATTTCTTGGAATTCGCACTTTATTTCTCACAATTCTGAGTTCTTTTTAACAACCAAAAGTAGCTTGAGCCATCACTTCCGCTCCTGCTTTAATGGTTCAATGCAACGCTCATACAGTAGCAGACAGGAGCAAAGGCTACAATGGCTGCGTCTACTCTGTCCAGGTATTTTAATATTTATCCGCACAAGACAAGAGTACAAGGGTAAAATTAACTGATTCTCACACACCTGCTTTACAACCTGTCTGGTTTAGCAGTAGTGTATGTAAAACTACTGCTCACTTGTCACAGTTTCCATCAACTGTCATATTCTCATATCGCTCTTTTTGTTCATTGTACAAAAGTATGAATAACTAGGAGGGCACTGAGAGAGCGCAAACCCCCGCCAAGGCCAACAGTCCACTCCTTTAATTGCGGTGCAACACGCCATTCTCTGTAATTACGACAGGTTTGCCCATGCACGACAAGTTCAATTCATTTTGCCATAGACACCGGTGTTATGAAAGTGGAAAGTAATACACGGATCCACCCCGTGACTCGGATCTGCTCCTTCCTTCCTTGGCCCGTGCTACACCCTACCTCCAAGTTTCATGAAAATCGGCCTGGTATTTTTTCCATAATCCTGCTGACAAATGGAGAGACAAACCAACAAACAAACCAAGCAACAAACTGCACTGAAAACATAACTCCCTTGGCAGAGGTAAATATGCACTACATCCTGGGGGGTATTCCAGAAAGCAGGTTTTTTTTTTTTTTAAGCCCGCCACCACCCCTCCAACACGGGAGTCACATCGTACTTTCTCTTTTTTTTTTTTCTCTTGTTTCTTTTTATAAATTTTATTTGATTAGTCTACATACTTGTGTACAGAGGAGACAGGCGGACAGGCAAACGAACAAACATGCTGTAGAATGACAGACAGACAGACAGGTGAGCAGGTAGACAAGGAGACAGACAGAAGGACAAAATCAAAGAATGGTAATAAGGGAGTGAGGGATAAAGAAGAAAAGTAAAAAAGAAAAAAAACCCCAAGCAAACAAACAAAAAAATCTATATGTGGGACAAGACAAAGGGGTGATGCTATGATGGGGGAAGTAACAACAATAATTATAATACAGAAACATAGTAAGGTTTGGGGGTTTTGGATTGGTGGGCTGATCACAGAGGTATCCCCGAGCAGACAGAGGGAAGGAGAGAATGGGATGTTACAGTTCATAAAAAGTGATATTCTGTCGGTAACTTGTTTCCAAAAGTGGTAAGCTGGAGGGCACAACCAGGTAGAGTGGAAATAATTGTCTGGGGTGTTCATTGTGCAATGTGAGCATATGTCTGAATCTAGGAATCCCATCTTATACATCTTGTGCTGGGTGATGTGTGTTCTGTGGATTACTTTATATTGTATTAGTTGAAGATTAGTATTGTTTGTCATTGTGAAAGTGTTTCTACAGATTAGAGTCCAGAGGTCTGCATTGGTAGAGAGTGATAGGTCTTTCTCCCAGTCTTGGATGGGGAGGGATATTGTTTGGTCCGAGGGTGATATTAGTTTGTATAATTTGGAGATAGTTTTCTTAGTATTATTTATTTTTTCCATTTCTTCCACTAGTGGGGGTGGATGTACGTTGTTGTTAATTATATTAATTTTGGATTTTAGAATGGATTTTAATTTTAAGTGTAACGCCCCTAGACCATACGCCTGATACTAAAAGGGCATCCTGCGTTCTTTTAATGATTGTATAAATTAATTTATATGCCACTGTTAACTTAAAAGATAACTTTCTAACCCTAAACTCTTGTTCTACACTTATCTTAACAATAAAATCCAGAAACCAAACGATTTAAAGTTCAATGCCAAGCAATTTACTTATAAACGTTCAATACCAAACACCCAAATTTTGTATTTCAGAACTATTAAACAAAATTACCAATACCTTAGCAATGATCAATGATCTAATAACATTTTGCAGCAACACAATACATGGGCATAACATTCATTAACACATTCACACGCCGCGGACTCACACACACACACACACACACACACACACACTGATTAGACCTAAACCGGCAAATGACACTAAACAAAACCGTTGCAGGCCTGAGACGTTGCTCGGGTTCGCTGTGGCCCAGCACAAAATGGCCGCTTCACTCGGTAACGAGCAAAAAGAAAAAAAAACACACACAGTGCCTTATTCCAGCACAGTCTCGGGTGGTTTACCAGTCCGACAATGTCTGCATGTCCCACGTAGCAACAGCAACAAGCACAAAAATCCCGCAAAGATCCAAAATCCCGATGCAGTCTTTCCGCGAGTAGCAGCAAAGTCCTCCATAGCAATCCTCAACATGTTAAGCTAAACGGCAAGGCCCCGTCGACTTAATTCTTACCAACAACAAAAAACACGATACTATCTTTCTTGCTCTTTATGGGTTTTCTTTTCGAGTAACCAAAAACTAAAAGGCAGTATTCGAGAATTACAACGTTGTTCACGTTATACCTTTATACTTCACAAACTCAGGCTCTCTCTCGCAGTTGCGCTCCTGCTCTTCTCTCTCTCTGCTCTCTCTCTCTCTCTCGTCTATTCCATGACCTCGGGCGTCATAGGTATTAACTCTACTAATTATAAACTATATTTCTACACTGAAATAACAAAAATACTAGATTTTATACATTCACACAACATATGAAATCACTACATCCGAACAAATATTAATAAGAACTAGGAACACATATACATACACACATGCAATGCATATCCCAGAATTCCCAACAATGACCCAAACGAATTTTCCAGACAATTACATAATCTAAACTTATTGCCAATTTATTCATGAACTCTCTTTATGAAAATGAATTAACTAGTTCTAATGAATAACTAAGAACTATATCAACTTTAAATTACCTACTAATTAACTAACATTAATGTATCTAAAATACATTTTCCTCACCACGCTACATAAGTACCGAAAGTATTGCTCTTTCCCTATGTTATACTTTTGCACCAGGTCCTGGAAAGTGATGAAGGTGTTATTCCGAAAGATGTTTTGAAGCTGTGTGATACCTCTTTGTTTCCAAGTGGTGGAGTGGAGTGGTGATTTATTGAGTGAAAAGTCAGGGTTGTGCAATATTGGGGTGTATTTACATGGTGACATTGAGAATTTAAAGATTTTATTAATTTTCCACCAAGCTGTTAGGGTTGTTGAGATTACGGTATTTTTGAAGCAATCGTGGTGTTTTATGGAAGTGCTAAGGAATGGCAAGTCGGAGATTGAAATTTCATTGCATTCTGACTGTTCTATTTCAATCCATGGGTTATTCTGTTGGTTGGGATGAATCCACTGAGATATACTGCAGTTGATTAGCCAGGTAATAATAGTAGAAGTTTGGTGCTTCCAGTCCTCCTTGAGATTTATGTTTCTGTAAAGTTGCTAGTTTAATCCGGGGTGGTTTATTTTTCCAGTAGAATTTAGTTGTCATGGAGTTGAGTGAATTAAACCAGTTAGTAGTGGGTTGAGTTGGAGTCATTTTGAAGAGGTAGTTCACTTTAGGTAATATGGTCATTTTTACAGTTGCTATTCTGCCATTTAGAGAGAGTGGTAAATTTGTCCAATGGTTTAAGTCATTTTCTATTGATTTTAATAGTGGAGTGAAATTAAGGCGAAACAACTCTGACAGCTTGGCGGAGATATTTATGCCTAGATATTTAATATTACCTGAGGAGGTGAGTGGCGTGTTTTTCGCTGTAGCGTACGAGTCAACACCGCAGATGGGTAAAATTGTTGATTTTGTCCAGTTTACAGTGTAGTCTGATATTTCAGAAAATAAATTGATAAGCTTCATGGCTTCTTGCAGGGAATTTCATGGGTCTTGGAGGCAAAGCAGTATGTCGTCTGCGTAAAGGCTGAGTTTGTGGTGTGTGTTAGGAGTTTGGATTCCTTTGATGTTGTTATTTTGGCGTACTGCAGCAGCTAGAGGTTCAATGAACAGGGCGAAAAGTGATGGTGAGAGTGGACATCCTTGCCTGGTCCCTCTGTGTAGCATGAAACTCTGTCATGTCAGTCCGTTAGTAGAAACTGTGGCCATCGGTGAGTTATACAGTGTTTTTATCCATTGAATAAACGATTCCCCGAATCCAAACTTCTGAAGTGTTTTGAATAGAAATGCCCGGTTTACTTTATCAAATGCCTTTTCCGCATCTAACAAAACAAGTATTGTTTTTGTTTTACTTTTTTGGGATATATTGATTAAATTGAATAATCTGTGCATGTTATTTGATGAATCTCTTCCTTTGATAAATCCGGTTTGGTCTGAGTGGATTAGTGATGGGGTTACTCTTTCAATTCTGATGGCTAGCGCTTTACTGATAATTTTGAGATCCGTATTGATGAGTTATTGGGGGCGGTAGCTAGAACATAGGGTTGGTCTTTGTCAGGCCAGTAGTACTGAGAGGAGTGCTGTGTTCATATGTGGCGGGATTTTTGAGTTTTGTTTAATATCAACAGTCATTCTAAAGAAAAGTGGGGAGATTGTGTGCCAGAAGTGCTTAAAGAACTCAGCAGGGAAACCGTCAGGTCCTGGTGCTTTATTATTTGGTATCTGGTTGAGGGCATTATAGAATTCTTCCAATGTTAATGGTGCGTCTAGTTCATTTGCTGTTTCCTTGTTAAGCTGAGGAAGGTCAGTACTATTGAGGAAGGAGTGGATGTCTGTCAAATTTGGTTCATGATCTGAGGCGTATAATTCAATGTAAAATTCCCGAAATGAATGATTTATATCTGTAGGTGTTTGCATGGTTTCCCCTGCTGAGTTCTTTATGACCGGGATAATGGATTTGTCTTTGGCTCGTTTTAATTGGTTTGCCAGATATTTACCAGATTTGTTGTTGTATTCAAAATTGTCATGTTTTAGTCTTTGCAGTATGAATTGGTTTTTCTTGTTAATAATAGTGTTCAATTGAAAATTGGTTGTTCTTAACTAAGTGAAAAACTCAGTGAAAACTCAGAGTTTGTTAACTCAAAGTAGTAAACCTCCTAATAGAAGAACCCTATGGCCTCATTCTTCCAGCAAAACAAAGCCATAGGACTCTTCTATTAGAAGGTTTACTACTTGGTCTGAGTTAACAAATTCAGGCTTTTCACTAGACTTGCTTTCTGGAATGCCCCCAGGAGTGTTACATAAACTGTTAGTGTAGTGTTTTTTTTGCTTTTTAAAGACCATAATGCTTTGTAAAATAAAGAAAATAAATAAATAAATAAAAAATACCGTAATTTCTGGACTATTAAGCGCACCTAAATATAAGCCGCATCCACTGAATTAAAAAAAAAATATATTTATTTTGAACATAAATACGCCGCAGATGTCTATAAGCCGCAGGCGCCTACATTGAAACAAATGAACTTTACACAGGCTTTAACGAAAGACAGTGCCTGTAACACGGCTTGTAACAAAACAGTAGCCTACCTCATCCATATTTATGATGTCGTGCGGGCCGATGGAATGCTCCGCTATCTCTGCATGAGTGAATTTGCGGAAGTTTGAAACTTTTTCCTCGTAGTCGGGAGGGAGCTGCTGACACAGAGTCGTCCGTGCCCTGATGGACAGGCCTTTACGTCTCATAAATCTGAGACACCACGATGGTCCACCTCTAAAATCCTCAAACTTCATTGCGGTGGCGATTGTTTTGGCTTTCAGTCGGATCTGCACAGTTGAAACACCTCGGCCGTCTGCTCTCTGTGCGTTGACCCAGTCTTCGAGCTCATTTTCTAGTTCGGGCCATCTGCTTTTCTTCCCTCTGAAAGCTTTTGTTGTCTTTTTGCACTGAGTCAGTTCGTCACGCAGCTGTTTCCAACGTCTTATCATCGACTCATTAAGGCCAAACTCCCGCGCAGCAGCTCTGTTTCCTTTTCCAGCAGCCAGATCAATCGCCTTCAACTTGAAAGCTGCATCATATGCATTTCTCCATGTCTTTCCCATGATAAGGGTGTGTACATGACAAAATGACTACCTTAATCAGAATGATTCAGTGGGAGTGCGCTCGATTTAATGTGAAGAGTTTCATTGGATCACCTTAATCCATTCGGCAATTTCATTGGTCTAATGTTATGGAGCTCAGTTTTTTGGAGGCATGAAGCTTGTGAAAAATCCATAAATTAGCCGGTTCATTGTTTAAGCCGCGAGGTTCAAAGCGTGGAAAAAAAGTAACGGCTTATAGTCCGGAAATTACGGTGTATATATATATATATATATATATATATATGTGTGTGTGTGTGTGTGTGTGTGTGTGTGTGTGTGTCACACACACACACACACACACATATATATATATATATATATATATATATATATATATATATATATATATATTATAAATGACAAAAATATTATTATAATTTAAATTCTATAATATTATACAACTGTGGAATTAAAGAAAACACAATAAACAATCAAACATGTGCATAAGAGTACTCAAATGTGCATAAGAGTGCTCTTGAGTGTGCATAGATTCTGTTCTTGCCTAAGAACAAATCCCAAATAAGAAAATATTGGTGAATGTCAGAAAAATGTGTAAGTGGGTTTTAAGATCAAATTGTCCATAAGAACGGTTGGTGAATGAGGCCCAATGATTATAAAGGGTTGTAGTAGAGGAGGAATCTGCATAGTCTGCCCTCTAGAGGTCTAAACAGAGGAAATGAGGAGAATCTCTCCTGTTCTCTTTCACTCACTGGTCATTCACGAGAGTTCAATGGATATTCTGTTGGGGACATGACTAGATTTCATCAGTCATTAAACATAATGAACTTCTCTTTCTTTTGCTAAGATGCCTCTCTGCTGTGTCTAAACTTTATTGGGGTCCCACTGTCACTCTGGGGAAAGGCTGAAGTCCTCTCACAAACTGTCAGACAGGACTGAATTCAGGAGAATAAAGAGTCTATGGACAGGGGCTGCATTAAGATAATGTCACTGAATTTGGACTTTCATAAATATGAATAGTCTTGATACACAGAACATGAACAGTTCAGTTTCACTAAATGCACTGATTGGCCCCTTAATTAAAACACATTATTTTCCCAATAAAGTCAAAGCATTTTCTGAGGTGACTCTACAATGGTCAAAGCTGGTGTATTATTTGAAGTTTAACATCCTTTGTCATAGGCAGAGATGGAAAAATTAAAAACTAGTCAGTGATCCAGTAGCTCAGCTCACCACATGCATTGTTAACAGTGTTGGGAAGGTTACTTTTGAAATGTAATAGGTTACAGATTAGTAGTTAACCTGTTAAAAATGTAATAAGTGATGTAACTGTTTTAATTACTTCATCAAAGTGATGTAAGTTATTACATTTGATTATTTTTGATTACTTTTCTAATAAATGTTTTAAACTGGGCAATAAAGCTGAAAAGTACTAAGAACATACATTGCAACCAGTGTAAACCTCACAACAGTAGTCAGCCCTGACTACTGTCAAACCTAAGTAACCAAGATAAGAAAATATGTTGGCTTATGCTTTATGGTTATGCTTTTTACAAACTCTTACATAGACGTTTCTGTCCAGGACAACTGGTAATTTATAACTTTGTGGCTACTTGGCACAGTAATACACAGCTGTGTCTTCAGTCTGTAGATTATTTCCTTGTAACATTGTGTTACTGCTGGTGTCTCTTGAGATGCTGAACTTGTTTTTCAGAGACATCTGTCCACATGTTGACAAAAACTACATCTCAAACCTTAATGTCAGCATGGACTGCCATACAGCTTTAATTTTAGGGGAGCTGTTTCATATTAAAATACTTTCTGCTATATATCTGTGTGAGATTTTCTATGTTTTTAGCCGTTAGAAATGTAGCCCTATTGGGAGTAAGGTTATAGTTTAAAGTTGATGCATTTGTAAATAGTTAAAAGGTTAAAAACATTCAGTGTGATATCTTACATTCCGTGTGTATTTTGCGGAATGCATGTAATTTCATCGTTAAGTTCATGGATTGTATTGTTTACATGGTGTGAAATATATTTGTTGTCTAATACTAAATTTATAGTGATGGCAATGCTGTAATATTATTTTATATGGTACACAGAGAATGTGTAATTAATTGTGAAATTTGGCATTATTTTTAATTACTGAACCAATCAGAAGTGAGTTGGAGGTCATGGGGTTAGCAGTAAGTGGATGCCAGAGAGGGGGAGAGAGGACGAGAGCACGTGGAAAGAGCTACTGTGTGTGAGTCAAGACATAGCAGTGTAAATACGTTACCCACGTATTTAATGAGTATTTCAATAATGTAGGTGCACAACCCATGGACTTTGAGTTATAATACGAGACTGTCGGACTATGTTGAACAATTCTTCGGCGAGGAGTCGTCGTCCTGCCAGCCCACCAAATGAGGGCGACAACTAACTTTTCCTCCTGCTTTCAACACAGGATGGAGAGAGGAGTCGGCCGCGCTGCTGCGTACTGGAACTGCGTGTTTGTTTGGGGGTTTTTTTGTGTTTTTTTGTGTTTTTTTGTTTTCTTTTGCTCAATAGAGTGAAGGAGCCGCTATAGTGTAGGCTACTACGCACACAAGCTACATACCAGGCCTGTAACGCACTCGACTGGGGTACTTTATTTTGCCGGCTTCTTTTGATATCGGGCCTATCATTTAAGTTATTGATATTTAACCTTATATTTCATTTGAAGTGTATTTCACTTGATTTAGACACCTGTGGGATGAAGACAATGTAAAAGATGATTTGGTATGTTTAACAGCTATAAGGTAAAGCATTGAAATACTTTCTGTTTGTATTGCCAGACTGGTAAATAAGTAAATAGTTCATTTAAATTTAAAACCTCTTTATTGTATTTGATTGTTTATTCATATTTAAGCTTTATAATCTTAACAAAGCTCTGCACCAGAGAGGTAAGAGTGCAGTTCAATATAGTTTGAGTTCAATACATGTGCTTGGGGATCCAACACCTTAAAAGAAGTTAAAGGAGACAATAATATATCGTTTGATAAAAGAACTCAGGGTAGCTCCCTCAGTTAATGCCGCTACAGCAGTGGGGCGGTACAGAAATATTTTATATGGTCTGATTCTATATCTGTGTCCAATTTTATGGTGATGATATGTTAATGAAATGCAAACAATACCAGTGTATGATTAAAAATTCTCATAACTGTAACATTTTACTTCACATGTTCAAGCCATGAGGAAGTGGTTTTTGTATGTCTTCTCTCTCACTGTGAGTCTCTGGCACAGTAATGCACAGCTGTGTCTTCAGTCTTCAGACTGTTCATCTGTAGATAGAGCTGATTCTTACTGTTGTCTCTGGAAATGGTGAACCTTCCCTGAACAGCACTCAAGTAATATTTGCTACTACTGTCATCTGTAATTGTTGAAACCCATTCCAGTCCTTTTCCAGTAGCCTGTCTGATCCAAACCATCCAGAAGCCACTGCAGTGAAGCCCAGAGGCTGTACAGGTCAGATCCACCAGGTTTCATAATCTCTGCCTCAAACTGAATCAGTTTCTGACCCATTACATCTGTCAACAAAGAGAATAGCAATAACTAAAAACAATAAACCTGAAATTTAAGTATAGAATAAATTGGGATAATTAAGTTGATTAATTAAATTGACAAATATACAAATTCACACATCAAAACTTACATTTTTTAAACAACAGTGTGAGGATCAAATATAAAATATCTCTAGTCCACCTGTCAGCTTAATTATTAGTCCCATTGTTTTGGTGATTGCTCTACGTCATGTTGGTTTTCCTGCCGGTTAGCTGAAATCTACTTTCTATAAGTTTTAAGTTTCTTAATAAAGGTAACACTGACCTGCACATGTATCCAGCCCTCTTTACAAAATGTGACATCTTCTAATTATACAGCCACTTTTACGTTTCATGAGATTTAGCCACACATTTACTTGTAATTTTGTGAAATTGTAAAAATATTTGAGATGTTTGCTGGGTAAGTACACAGTAAGGTCTTTTTTCATACAAAATATACACAAAATATGGACGTTGGCGATATAACCCATTTATATTTTTCAGAAACTTGATAATACTCAGCTGAGATTATTGAAATGACTTCTAAGTTAACAAGGAGTCAGACACCTGTTTTTGTTAAATCAGGAGAATTTCTTGTATATTCTTTGCATTAATTTCTGTTCCAACACCACAGACTGAGAATGTCCAATAAGAGTGTACAGTGAGGCCAGTATTTACATCTGTATTTGTTGGGATGATGAAATTGTCTCTTCCATTTAAAAACAAACAAACAAAGTTTTCAGAAAATTTCTCATACTGTACAACTGGAAACAGTTGCCTCAACCCTTACACCGTAACCTAAAATGGAAAATGTATACTCACAATCACCAACCACAGCTTAGTGTACAGTGTTCTGATTTATTTGGTGTTCCAATAATTCTGGTGAACTGTACATGCATACAGTCTCTTACTCAGTTTGTGATGCATATTGAACAAATATTTCAAATCATAATTGAAATTAAACTAGTAGTCCTCTGGAAAACAATGTCATGCATAAGTTCATAGAACACAACTTACAGAATTGTGCTGTAAGTTGTGTTATGTTGATCTGTGTTTTAGTTCATATTCAGATTTCAGGTTTTTCGGGCATAAAATGTATGTCTTAAAAATTCACCTCATTGAATTATTTCCCCTAGTACACAAAATTACTCTCCACAACATGTCTAATTACAAAGTACTGACCAGCTATTTAAGATAAACACAAGACAATTAAAGAATATGAAGTGTTTGGTAATTGTTATATTGTTTATTAAGCTCTGTGTTTTCATTTAAAACACTTGCAGGTGTCTCTGTACCTCACTTTTCTGTAGTGAGGGGATTGGCTAGAGTGTGTAATTTTCTTGATGTATGTGTTTAACACTTCTGTTTTCAGCTGGAGTCCCAAAAGATCGCTGTTGTGCATTTGTCTTTAAGGGATTTTGTACATTATTGTCACTGGTTTGAAACACAGTGGTCCTCGAGCACAGTAATAAACAGCTGTGTCCTCAGGCTGTAGATTCTGCCCACGTAAAGACACTGTGCTGTTAGAGGCATCCTTTGAAATGCTGAACTTGTTTTTCAGAGAATCTTTCTGTCTGATAGTGCCACCTCCCCATATGTGAGTAATCCACTCCAGACTTTTCCCTGATGGTTGTCTGATCCAGGCTGTGGCATAGTTGTCATCAGTAACAGAATACCCAGATACTTTACAGGTTATTGTCAAAGACTCTCCTGGTTTTATGACCATTGAGCCTGGCTGAGTGAAGTCAACACATTTTACACCTGTGAAATAAATGAAATGTTAAAGGAAAGTGAAGAATCACAACCCACATGATCATTATACTTATCTTACATTCAGTCACAAATGTTGTGTATAAATTTTGTGATCACTGTTGTGATAAAACTCACAGGATGCAGCCGCCAGCAACAGCAGTTGTAGAGATACAGGGAACATGGTTTCTTTTCAAGCTGAAAATAGCTCTTTCTATGTCCACCTGAGAAAGAAGGAGCAGATAGCTCCTTTTAAAAGAGAGGGATGTTGCTGTAGAGAGTGATTTTGCATATAGACCAACAAAGCCATCAAAGCCTTTAGTGTCAAAACTGATTTCCTTTCACTGGTTTACATAAATGAATGAATTCAGTGTGTGATTATATAGGGTAGAATGGCTTGCATGATCTGCCCTCTGGAGGCCGAAAGGTGAAAGTGATAAATTGAGCAATTGCGACCAGTAATTCTTTTCTTTCTTTTATGAGTCCACCTGTACTCAAAACAAAATCAACAGAATTAATCAATTCTTATGTGAGCAGAGGAGAAGCAGCATGTGTGATTTAGAATGTTCAAACATACAAACTGTTGCTTACAACTGAAAAAAGAGGAGTATTTGACTGTTGTGCCTGTTCAGTTCTTTTGTCATTCAGTATATGTTTACTTTTTTTGAAAGTTTATATTGAAAATTTAAGCAAGAATATGAGATCAAACTGCTTTGTTTATTGGTATTTTAATGCCATAACCGTAGAGGGACTGTAACTATAATACTTAAAACACTTACCAACATTTACCACATTTACCATGTAAGACCATTGTGTGCCTTATAAGGCACAAGAAATTCTCTCTCTCTCTCTCTCTCTCTCTCTCTCTCTCTCTCTCTCTCTTTCTCTCAGTCTCTCTCTGTCTCTCTCTCTAAATCAATCAGTCAATTAAATTAAAGCTGCATATCCTAATTAGGTTGTTGGGGTTCTGGAGCCTATCCCAGCAATGGCAAAAGGCAGGGAAACACCCTTGACAGGTCGCCAGTCCATCACAGGGCAGACACACAGACAAACACACTCATTTAGTGTCTCCAGTTCCCCTAACCTGCATGTCTTTGGACTGTGGGAGGAAACTGGAGCTCCCAGAGGAAACCAATGCAGACACAGGGAGAACATGTAAACTCCACACAGAAAGGACCCCGGCCGCCCAGCCAGGAACTGGACCCGGGACCTTCTTGCTGTGAGACGACAGCGCTACCCACTGCACCACCATGCCCCCCCCCCCCCCCCCCCCTCTCTTTCTCTCTCTCTCTCTCTTCCCTACCATTATGTTAACGTGTTTTATCTTTCATCTGTTGGAATACCTCCATATGGTTCTCTACCTCTGCTTTCTTCTATTAGAATTTATTTAATCTTAAGTTTTTCTTTTATATGTAGTTCCTCAAGTTTTGTCAGAGCCAGATAATATTCATGATAGTGTTTTGATAGTGAATGATGAAGAGAGATGTCTCCAAAATCACAGCTGTACTTTTAAGCGAATTATATTACATTAGGACACTTTCTGCTCAGTATCTTTGTCAGTTTTGCTAGAAACACTTTCTATGTTCTGGTAGTATATTTGCATGCAGTTGTATGGTGATGATAATACATTGATGTAATACAAACAGTACCAATGTATGATTCATAATTTTCAAAATACTTTAACATTTTATTTCACATACACAAGACATGAGGAAGTGGTTTTTGTATGACTTTGTGAGTCTCTGACACAGTAATACACAGCTGTGTCTTCACTCTTCAGACTGTTCATCTGTAAATACAGCTTACTGCTGGAGTCATCTCTAGAGATGGTGAATCTTCCCTCAATAGACTGGGAATAGTAGATTAGATGCAGTCCATGCATAATACCTGTTGGCAATGCTATAACTGGCAGTCTCTAAGAATGCAATCCATTCCAGACCTTTCCCAGGAGCCTGTCTGATCCAAGCCATACAATAGCTACTGAATGTGAAACCTGAAGTTGTTCAGGTCAGTTTATGAGATCCACCAGCTTTAATGATCACTGGTTCAGACTCAGTCAGTGTCTGACCTTTCACACCTGACAACAGGAAACTGAAAAATTGAAAAGCAAGATTCATTGCCATTGCACATGTAGGTCTTAGCACACAAAGAAAAAAAGACACACCTCTTAAACAAACAGTTTACAGAAGTAGTTCTGTGAGAGTCATGGCTTTAACAGGTTTCTGGAGAAATCAGTATAAAGCCAACAATGCCCTCTGTCTGTGTGCTACTGGAGTGTGAAATATGGAGAAATAGTGAAGGAGATTCTGACAGTTTTGCATAAACTCCACCTTACTGCATCATGATCAGTGGTCATCATTTAGTTTTTTTTACAGTGACCTGTGGCCCACCATTTAACTAAGTAATCATTAAATAATTAATTCAGTATTGAAATGTGGATAAAGATTAAGCATTTAAATTTGATTTAATTGCTTTTCAAAGAACAGATACACCTCATTTTTGTTGCCCAGTTGAAGAATCATACTTTCTCTCCTGTTGTGAAGTTGTGCATTCAGATCCCCAATGTGGTAACAGTAAGAGGGATAAATATGAATTATTTTCTGTATGTGAGCATGTGTGTATGTGTGCATAACTATGTGAACATACCATTACTAAAGTTGTACTTTATTATCCATTTGATGTGTGTTCATGCACAGTCTCAAAATGAAATGGTCCTGTCAAGTGGACACAAGCAGGCTGACAGCTCCTTACATTAAAATAGAAACTGTTCAGAAAAAAAAACAAAAAACACATATTTATTATGTAAGTTAAAACATGCATTCCTATATGTTGTAAGATCACTGGGCAGGGATGTACAGTGTAGAACTGTATGAAAGTGTTGTTTTGAGGCTGTGTGTGAGTTCTGTACAACTCTACCACATGGAAATAATGTCTGTAAGGGGCACAGTAATACACAGCTGTGTCTTCACTCTGCTGAACTTGTTTTTCAGAGACTCTTTGTAGTCTAAGCCCCCACTACTGTAGATAAGTCCAATAAACTCCAGAGCTTTTCCTGCTGCATCTTGAATCCACGCTGTATTTTCATAAGTAACTAAATATGAGGGCTTGCAATTTATGGGCATTTGCTGACCTGGACGAACAATCTGAAACATGAGACGCTCAATCAAATACACTAAACTGTCAGTAAAATGAACTGCGAAATACAGCAGGTTTAATTTCTGTAATTAGACCAAAGAGACTCACAGTATGTGGCTGCCAAGAGCAGCATTAGAAATACAGAGAACATGACTGGTTTTGAAGGTCAATATTTGAGAATGGTTCCTGTAGGGCTCAGAGGCTGTTTAGGATTTAAATACAGATTGGTCACATGAGACAGAAAGAGGAAGAATTTGCATAGAGGAGTCACATCACATGAGCCATCCATGCTTTCTTCATTTTTTTTCATGTAACTGATTACATATTTTAAATGAGTGAGATGATTTAGGACTTTTTTTTTTCATTAATCTTAAGGAATGGTTTGAAAATCTGTCCACATGTTCATAAAATATACCTTTCAGAAATCACTGAAAACAAACAGCGTCACTTGAAGATGGAGATCATCCTCTTTAGGTCAACAACTTCACTTTACCTAAAGAATGATTTTATTTTCACACACTTTGTGGGGCTCTACCCCATCAGCCATTAATAGTTGTGTTCGTCTGTGTGTGTGTGTGTGTGTGTGTGTGTGTGTGTGTGTGTGTGTGTGTGTGTGTGTGTGTGTGTGTGTTAGTGTGTGTGGCCATTTGTGCACATCAGTGTTTCCTGAGGTAAGTCTACAGTGGAGTAGTGTTTCTTTAAATTCAGTTGCACATTTTATTATTGTTTTGTCCTATTATCTGTTATAGTAAAGACACATTTGTACACATTCATTAGTCAGTGATTTTAGTCTCTGAGATGCCTCAGTGACAAAGACTGTTATTGGAAATGGAACAAATATTCACTGAAAAAAAAAAAGACAGATAAAGAGGTTTTAACATGAAGTGTCTGTGTTTAGATAGGCTAACTCCTAATACAGAATCAGTTCTCTCTTCAGATAATCCTGATCCTGATTCAGTCAGTGTCTGATATCCACCATCTGTAACCAAGAATCACCAAATGTAGAATTACAACCACACACACAGAAAATCACATACACATTCTATACCGTACAGACTTCATGAAAAATGTTGGTGTAGAATGTTTATACAGATAAGAATATATCATTGAAAAGTATCACTCACTGTTTATGAAGGCCAGTATGAAAAGACACCATACATTTAGTGCCATTGTTGTTTTATTACAAAGAATAATGTGAATAATGCAGTCTACCAGTGACCAGCTGCTTTAAGCTCCAAACATGTTCTTATAAAGGACTGATATGAAACTGTTTTGCATAGTCCATCCACTGCACCCACAATCCTAACAGTAGAGAAGTAGAGAGGAGAAAAGGAGAGAGAGAGAGAGAGAGAGAGAGAGAGAGAGAGAGAGAGAGAGAGAGAGAGAGGGCTTGATTCCATAAAAGTTATGGAATGACAATAAAAAGCATAATAACTTGACATAATAATTATAACCAGTAATTACCATCCTGGTGGAAATTTGTGTAAAATTTGAGTCAGTCCTTTTAACATCTTTTTTTTTTCTTTTAATGTGTTCTTTTAGAGCATATAAATAGTTCGGGTTGAGGGCCGTGCCTCTCACAACATTGGGTGGTTCGATGGTGATTGATGCACCTGTTCACTTTTATGAAATTTTAGTACTTACCTGTTCAATACTCACCAGGTCTGATGCCACATGAGAGGCAGGATGTTTTAATTATCTATGGTTTGGTCATAGTGATAGTTTGAATTTGGTAGTTGGTTAATTTAAGTGCAGGATCTGTTTCAGTGTCCATTACAGTATTATCGTGGGACCATTGTTAATCTGCATGTTTGGTTTCACGACAAATGTGTGTTGAGCTAGTGCAAGGGACAAGGTCAATTTTTACACTTCTAATATTTTGTTTTGAAATACAACACTGAAATTTCATAGTTTTGAGTTGAGTTTCCTCAGTGCTTGGATGGGCAGCTGTAATTAGTCAATGCATCTTTTTGACTTTTAATTAAATCAGGTCTCCACAGGGGCAGCACTTAGTGTGTATAATAGGGGTCACCCTTACAGGTCTGGTGAGCATAATTCTTGTTAGTTTACAGAGTGCAGTGTTACATCTAGTGTACTGTGTGTATGTTACATTTGATTTTGATTGAATTTGTTATATATCTGGGTCATGCACTGTGAATTGTTTCAATATGTGTGGTGTAGTTGTATCTTAAGACTTGTGTTCTGTCTAAATAGGGCGCTATCTTATGTATCTGTGCCTTTGTGGTCCTGCTCCAGCCTCTTAGGTGTATGCCTAAAGCATTGTAATGTTGAAAGCATTGTAAATCCTTTGCCTCTTACTCACAATTTGTATTTCCATAAAGTTTCTCCCTATACCCTTCCTCCTTTTTGTTTACTTGCACAGCTGTATCTTATTATCCAGACTCTTTGACAAACTATGTAAGTAGGTCAGTTTTCTTCACTGGTTCTTTTTCATAGTAACTGAATAATTCTGAGAAGCATAAAGAAAACATGGTACCTTATGTTCCATCCCAAATAGGGTGCTATCTTATGTACGTGTCTTTGTGGTCCTGGAACTCCAGCCTATAGTAAGACCAGCAGGCTGTCCGACCCTTGGAAACCAGATGGAAATAATGTGTGTAACAGGCACAGTAATACACAGCTGTGTCCTCCGTCCGCAGATTGTTCCACTGTAATGTTATTGTGTTACTGCTGGTGTTCCTCACTGAGACATGCCTGAGTAGTTTTTGTTCAGCACTGCAGTTCTTTGTGTGACTGTGAGTCTCTGGCACAGTAATAAACAGCTGTGTCTTCAGCTTTAAGGCTTTTCACCTAAATACAGTTTGTTTTTGCTGCTGTCTTTGGTGAAGAAGAACTGACCCTGGAGAGACTGGGCAAATATTGTGCTTGTGCCAGTGTCAATGCGCCCAATCCACCCTAGTCCTTTCCCTGGTTTCTGACAGATTCAGTGCATTCATTAGCTGCTCATAGAGAATCCAGACACAGTACAGGACAGAGTGACAGACTGTCCAAGATTCTTCACCACAGACTCAGATGAGGTCAGTGACTGTCCACAAACACCTGGTAAAAAGAGAGGATTAACATCAAGTCATCTGAATCATTTTTAAGCCAGGAACACTCCATATTGCAGAACATCCATTTTTAACGAGTCAAACTACAGCAGTGTGAAAACTTGTCAGTTCTATAAGTATCTGAGACAGGCTGTATATAAATGATGATGTATATAAGTGGCTCTTAGTGTTCAAGACAAAATTTGCTTAGTCAGATTGTGAGGATGAAGATGGAAACAGGTAGTAGCTATTGGAAAAAAGGTATTCATTGTGTTCACCGAATATTAGTCACTCCATGACATAAAACTAAATCAAATGTAACATTCCATTTAGATGTAAAGCACCACATGGGAAAAGATCAGAGCTGATTTATTGTTTACGTTTAATTGAATCGTTGTTGTATGAAGCGTTACATGTTTGATTTGTTTGTGTTTTTTTTTTCTTTTACATTTAAAAAAATAATTCTGATGTAATCATAACATGAATATTTACATGTGTGTGTGTGTACATGTGTGTGTGTGTGTGTGTGTGTGTGTGTGGATACATTTATTATCTCTATCTGATCTCTCACAGTTGAGAAATGTGATGATAAACCGAAACGATAAACCTGGTAACTCTGATGTTTTTAATGTGAATTTATTAGTGACTCATTTTTGTTGTGACAGGGTGCAGCTGCCAGCAGTGACAGTAAAGATGGAGAAAACAGCTTATAAAACCAATCAGAAAAAAAGTCTGTATTTGCAAAAGAAATGAGTTGTAAGCTTTTGTGAACATATATTTTGAATTAAACATATGCAAATCATATTTGAAATGAAATTATCATTAGACCAGAACTGGACTGTGTTTACTGTAAATATTCCTTTATTTAGCAGAGTTGTTTTTTCTTCATTCTGTCTTCATCATGATAGTCACTAACACTTTTCAAGTGCCACTCATTTCTCATTATTCCTTTATCTTAATGATTTTATACACCTCTACCAATGGCTCCATCATGTTTTTGTTCAGCACTGTCTCCCTTTCCCCCACTGTGGCTCTCTGGCATAGAAATACACAGTGGTGTCTTCAGTCTTTAGACTGCTCATCTCTTTTTATTATAAGTTTTTAAAATGTAAAATTTATTTATTTATTTATTTATTAACAGTGGTTTTTCATGAGGTTGATTCATCTGTAAATACAGCTTACCGCTAGAGTCATTTGTGCAGATGGTGAATCTTCGTTTCACAGACTGGGAATAGTTTTTGGCAAACTACAGCTAGTAGTCTCTAAGAATGCAATCCATTCCAGAACTTTCCCAGGAGACTCTTATCGAAGCCATACCAAAGCTACTGAATGTGAAGGCTGAAGTTATAGGTGAAGTTTTCTAGCTTTGATCATTGATCACTAGTTCAGACTCAGACAGTGTCTGCCCTACTACATCTGAAAAGAAAGAGAATACAACAGTCAACTAAGTACCAAAATTACATTTAAAAACATTAGGTGAAATTGGTAAGTATTCAGGTTCATACATCAAACTAAATCAAACCTGACAGAGGTGAAGAGATACCTGTGATTATAAAGGACTGAAGTGGAGTATAACTTTGCATAGTCCACCATCTAGTTAAATAGATACAGTGAGAGGCATTGTGATCAGAGTTTTAAATCTGTGATGATTTTCTCATGATTCAAGGCTAGAATGGAAAATTCAGCTATGTCTGTTACATCCATATGAAGAAGAAGAAGAGGAAGAAAGACCATCCTCATCCTCATTAACAGGTCTCGTGTGTGATTATAAAGGAAAGAATAGTTTACATGGTTCTGCTCACTAGAGGCACTACAGTTATGACCAATATTTTTTCTTTCTTTTCTTGAATGAGTTCACTTGAATTTGGAACAAATTCAACCAACATATAAATATACAAACAGATGAAAACATGGAAAAGCATATTTATACACTGTAGCTCAAAAAATGAAAAAGGGAGTATTTGGTAGAAGTGTCTGTTCAGTTTCTGCCATTTCCGTATATTTCTACCTGATTATAAAGACTTTTGATTTATTATTGTGTCCTATTTAAACCAGAATATGAGATCAAACTCTTTTATTCACTACTGTAATGATGCCAAAACCATAGACAGACTGTATATGTAACTATACGACTTAAAACTTTTACCAACATTTACCACAATGTACCATTTCATAGCTGTGTGCTCCACAGTTATGTTAGGCATAAAAAGTGTCTTTTTGTTCCTTTATTTCTAGCCATTTTTGTTAATATTGTATATAACTCTTAAAAAAAATACTGGCTGCTCAGATAGTGTGAGAACAACCTGACACTGGAATACCACAAAAAGACCTTCTTGTGGGCAGCCTGTGGCCTAAAGGTTAGAGAAGCCGGCATGTGACTGAAAGGTCACCGGTTTGATTTCCAGGACCTGCAGGAAAACATCCACAGCTAAAGCCTCCTTGGGAAACCCTATCATAGGTGCAGGTGTGCTGCCCTCTGCTCCTGTGCCTAGTGTGTGGGGTATACATGCAGAGGTCAAATTAACTGTTCATTGTGTGTACAACCACAGAGGCTTAATTTTTCATTTAATCTTTAAAAAGGGGAGTCCCTGGCGTAAAGCATGAACAATCTTGAAAACTATTAAAGATTTTTTGAATCTTGAATTTTTAAAATTTGTTTTCACTAAAGCATAAATCCATTTTGTATGGCTGCTGACAGAAGCAGCAAACACATAGGCACCACGCTGTGTTGAAATGAACTGATGAAAGCTGCTCTCCTCATTCAGTTTTCATATCAGACCTCACAGAGTGCTTTTGGTATTATTTAAAGGAGTCAAGTATCTCCTCCTGTTATTTTAAGGGATTTTCTTATTAATTCAGGAAAAATTAATTCATGTTCTAGATTACAGATTGTCTATTACCTCTGACACAGAAATACAGAGCTGTGTTTTCACTCTTCAGTGACCTGTTAATCTGTATAAATATAGATCACTTCTCATTGTACATGTGTGTGATTATGTCTATACTTGTATCTGTGGGTGTTGTAACTATGTAACTTTTGCCATTCACATTTTTATATATCATGTTGACAAGAAGATTTACTGTGTAATTCTCTACAGTTCTCCACAGGCCTGTCTGACACTGATAGAGTTTTTGTACAGGGTGGCCTCTGATTTGTATCACTGTGACACTCAAGCACAATAATACACAGCTGTGTCCTCAGTCTGCAGGCTTTGTCCTCGCAGAGACACTGTACTGCTGGAGGTATCTCTGGAGACCTGAAACTTGTTCTTCAGTTGTTCACTGTGATATGTGCTACCACTACCACATGTTGCTCCAACCCATTCCAGTGCTTTTCCTGCAGGCTGTCGTATCCAGTGAGTACAGTAGCTGCTATCAGTCAGTGAATATCCAGAGATCTTACAGGACAAAGTCATGGACTGACCAGGCTTCACAACCATATAATCAGGCTGGTTCAGCTCAATACAATGGACTCTTGTCAGAGCACAAAAACAGTCAAATATGAATAATTTAATTCACATTCCCTCTACATTTTTAAAATACAGGTGAATTCACTGGTACTCACTGTTTACAGCTGCCAACAGCAGCAGCAGTAGCAGAGAGGAGGAGAACATGGTCTAAGAGGAGACAGATGTGTTTGGAGCTGGTCTTTCTCTGCTCACATACACTCAGACATGGTTTAAATATGAAGATGTGAGACAGTGAATTTGTTTAGAGCAGTGTCTCTCATCCACTTCACTACTGAGGGTCACATAGCTTTTATCAGTTAGACAGGTTCACTCCTAAAACCCTTATTAAAAGCTGAACAGTTATACCATATGTTCTAATTCAAGGATTATGCAATATTTCAAAGATATTTTTTATTTTTGTATTTTGAATCAAGATTCCAATGCAACACATTAAAGATCCTGATAAACGTGTTTAATTTGTAACCAGCCTTGTAATAACTGATGCAATGATTTGATCATTTATCAAATTCTGTACAAGAGTCTATTCTTTATCGCTTTTCTAATGTTTGGTCATTTTCTCATAGAGTTGATATTTCATGGTGTCACTCTCTAATGTTTAATCACATATCAACGTTATGATTTTTCATCATCTTTTTTGCATATTTGTCTAGACTCTGAGGTTACTTTGTATATATTGAGACAAAGATAGTAACAGACAACTGACTAACACTTGATTTTAAATGTTACATTTCAGTCCAACTTCACTGTTGGCATTGTGTTCCCCACAACCTTTAACATCAAATGAACATCCAAGTCTATTTTAGGCTGGGTATTCCCTTTTCTCTTTTAATAAAACTGACTGGCACCACTAGGGGGCACATTAAGTGATGAGTTGCCAACCATGGTGAACCATTAACCTATTCTATCCTTTGTTTACCTTCCAACAAAAAAAGTCAAGGAAAGTGTTGAAATGCTGAGCATTTCCAAAGCTTTAAATATTCTGAGGTGGTGTGGTGGATTACAAATGTTACACTTTCTTTTCACTCTTGGCCCCTCTGGTCACAGATGCTCAGAACAATCATTTTGCTCAGAGGACTAACACAACAGAAGTGACCTTAACACTCAGCTGTCTGTCAGAAATCTCTTTCATTTTCATTTTCTTGCTCCAGAAAAGATCCTCTGATGTCTTATCCTATGATGACTGTTGACAATAGTAAATGCGATTTCTGGTGGCTATTGGAGACATAAAGTGTGTCTTTGTTTTATAATAATAACTGTGACAATTATATGGCCATTTTTATGTGAGTTAATCAATGTAATCATCTGTATTAAGATTCACAATGACATAATTACTTGTATTAAAATAAATATTCAAGTTCTTTTTTATTCAGAAGAATCAGATCTGTGAACATAATGGTGGAAAAAGAATGATGGGGGAACATTTGCAGGTGCATAGTCATTAACAAGAATGTAGACGGTCAAATGTTCAAGGATTCGAGCAGTAAATATTGGTGACATATCATGGTCATTTTTGATTAAAATGTGGGCATGATGAAAATAATGGTACATTACAGAATGCACAGGGAATTTGCAAGGTGAGACAATGTATATTTTAGCTTTGGACATGATAAGAGTTTGTTATAAAAATTAGTGCTTTGTGGAGGTTGCTTTAGCTACTCCCCTGGGGACCAGCTCAGTTTGTTGTATGCTGTTTTAGATTCATGCAGTAAATTTATATTCAATCAGACTCCGTGGATTTGGATTGTTTATTTTGGGAGTAGGTGAACAGTGTGGTAGGGATCTTAACCATATCTGGCCCTGGCTGGGGTTCCTCACAAACATGGCCCAAAAGGCTCAGAGTCCTGTTCTAAGAACAGAGGTCATTATCCTCATAGACTTGTAAACAGACAGCTAAACTACTACATGAAAGGAAAAAAATTAAATCAGTAATTTTTGTCATATAACAATCGGGTATTGTTTAACTTTGTATCTGACATTATGTATGGAAAATAATTCTGTGATTCAAACGGACTTCAATACTTCTTCCACAATGGACTATATGTTTTTTTGAAAATATTTGTATACATTCTTACTAGACAAAGCACTGGCAAAAGCATTGGAAATTTGCTGAGAGTGCAGGTGTTTCCTGTGGGCCATGCTTCAGTTCTTCTGAACTGAGTCTCATATTTCTTAATGCTCTTAAAGTAAAAGCTACAGTTTACAGTAATAACCTAGTAAGGGTATATTTGAAGGAATGGGTGTGCAGTTATTAACTTCTATATAATTTATTAATTGTATATGATCTTGTAAGGAGAACTAATAAGTTTTCTTACGTAATTGTACAAAGTGATGAAAATAGTAAAATTAAATGATATAAAGAAAAGTAAAAAATGACTGAGAGAGATGTTGATGTTGAGGGATTTTTAAAACACGTCCCATGAAAAACAAAAAGAAAGAAAGTGCATAGTGTGATCTCAAATATTTCTAAAACAACTTACATTCGAGAAATGAGAGAAAAAAAACCATAATATAATGAAAACAAGTTTTTTTTTTTATTTTTAGAGGCATTGAGTTCCATTCTACTTTCTATCTTCTATCTTCATTCTATCTTCACACTTAGGAACCAGGTCATGTGGAAGTTAATTACGGGGGGGGGCGATACACCATCAAAGGGAATGAAGGTTATAGAGAACATTTGTAATTAGTAATTTGTAATTTGTAATTTTTAATGTTTGTTCTTTTCCTTCAAGCTTAAGAGTGACAAGTCAAATACTTTATGCAAATATAATCTACAAAGTTGAAGTGAAATGTTTATGTAAATGACTTGAAAACAGAACTGAGGGACTGCCCCATGCTTTAACTGTGTGAATACAGCCAGCTGGTTTTGAGGACAGTGATGACCCTGCAGGCCTTGACTGTCATCATTTACCGGCAAGGTAGTTTGGTGTTTAATATTATAGATTCTGGGGGGCATTTTGAGTCTCAACTATGTGCTGCTTTATTAAAACAACTGCACTTATTTCTCAAATCATTAATGCTGATTTATCTCTGCAGAGCCTTTCTTGATGGAGTGCTTGATATCAACCCTTAAATTTCATCATTTATGGAGCAACATCATGTAGCCTTTAATATGACAGTTTCTGGGGAGGCATTTAGGCCATAAACCAAACTCAGGCTTTAGATCCCTCATAAAACAGGGACACATCGTTCACTTGGGCCAACTAATTAAAAAGAAAGAAAGAAAGAAAGAAAGAAAGAAAGAAAGAAAGAAAGAAAGAAAGGAAGAAATACTCTTAAACCTGCTGTAAACTACAAGTTTCCTAGATAAATAAACAGATATTATGAATACCAACTATGTGGTGGTTTATTAAACAGACTGCGCTTACTTCTCAAATCATCCATGCTGATACATGCAGTGCCACTCATAAAGGAGTGCTTTAGATGATGGTATATTCATTCAATACAGTGAAAATATAATATTACTTATGAACATTACAGCATGCACTCAGAACCTGTATGTGTTTCTTGTTTGAATCTCTAAATCATCACTATCAAATACACACAGAAGAACTTGGAGTCAATTTAAAAATCTGTTGAACTGTGGAAACTTTTCAAAGTCTTTTCAAAGTAATGATATTCCAATATGAATATCAAGTATTTCATCGGTTTACTGAATCTCCCCAAAAGGTTTAGTTAGCTTTACCTTGCTGAAATGAAGAAGCCTGTATCAACCACCAGTTAGCTAACTTAAATGGTTAGCAAGCATCAGTCACGTTAACAGCAATGTTAAAGTTGATTATGGTTGTATAACCATGATTGCTAGTCAATGTCTTCATTGCAGTTATTTAATAGCACTTGCTTTGTTTACGTTAGAAAATCACTGCAAGTTAACCCTCACCACACAAAAAGAATTAGCTTGCTTACACATGAAGCAATATCATCACCAGTACCACTTGTCCTGTTAGCTCTGGATGTTGTCGGGTGTGGGGGTCAGTTATGATCGTTTAATTAGATTGTATATTTTCTTCTTTCATTTTGTTGTTTTTCATTTTGTGCTTTTGTTGTGTTTTTAAACAGGAGCGATTTTTTTGATGATTAGGCCCAGTAGGCAATTTGTAGGGGGATGAGAGGGGATGCCATCCCCCTTGCTAACCTGACCATTGGGCCATCCCCCTGTTAAAAAAATAACAAATCGCCTACTGAGGGTTCTCGGGCATAAAATGTTTGGTGAACTAGGATATTTGGATGCTGTCACCCCCCCTCTAACATGTTCACTCAGGTTTGCTGACGGTGGAGTGGGTGGCCACCTTGTGTCCCAGAGTGCCATCATGTCCGTATTACCTTCTAGCTCTCCCTTTTAACTATGCTGTAATAGCTAGTCTTGCTGGAGTCTCTGCCTGCACTCAGCACACAATGTATATTTTCCCTTAACCATTATGTGGAAATTAACATCTAACAATCTCTCTCTCTCTCTCTCTCTCTCTCTCTCTCTCTCTCTCTCTCTCTCTCTCCCTCTCTCTCTCTCTCTCTCTCTCTGTCGGGCCACACATGCTACTCCTGAGATAACAGTGATCCTGACTCCTCCCACCCTCTGGACTGATCCATCCTGGTGTTATCATATTTCATCCCCCTGTCAGCCTCCTGTCAGCATCGCCATCCCCTTTGTTCATGCTCCTTGCAATTGTAACTGCCCACTGGGTTGGCACCTATTGCACACCTGTCTGGCCAAGGAGGGGTCTCCTCTCTCTGTGGTCCTTCTCAAGATATCTCTCATTTTCCCATTTCCCTTTTGGGTTTTTGGGGAGTTTTTTCTTGCCCGCCAAGAGGATTAATGCAGGGGGTGCCGTCCTGTTTTGATTTTGATTGTTGTGGCCTATAAAGCCCTTTGAGACTGTAAACAGTGACATTGGGCTCTAAATAAACTTGAAACTTGAAACTTGATTAGGCCTATAGGTGAAATTTTGATTCACATAACATTGGGTGCCATTCTTGAACCAGCACCTTTGAGGATTATATTTGTGAGCAGGTCTGAGCGGTATGTCAGCCCAGTGGTTGGTTTTTAAGGGCAGTAAAGCTTGTTTGGCTTCAGCTGCAAGATGGTCCATCCTGAGCCCTCCAGAGTCACTGTTTGTTCAGTCCTTTGCAGAGACAACCTCCTACTCACAGGAGTGAGACCCCAGAATAGAATAGAATAGAATAGAATAGAATAGAATAGAATAGAATAGAATAGAATAGAATAGAATATCTTTATTGTTTTTGCACAAGTACAACAAGATTAAGTTTGCAACTTCCATACTTGGTGCTATTAAAAACAATAAATAAGGTAAAAAATAGAACAAATAAGATAAAATGGCAATGAGGTAGTAAAAAAGCAACAAACCGTATGAACAGTGTCCAGCAGTGGTAAATAAATAGTGCAACAGCTCAGATGTGCAATGCAGCAGCAGAACCAATACAGTATGTATAGTATACACAGTATATGGCGGTATAGACACTGGAACAGTGTCCTGCAGTAGTGTTTAGTGCCAACAGCTCAGATGTGCAAAACAGCTCAGATTTGCAAACTGCAGTATAAACAGTACATGACAGTATAGACAGTATAAACAGTGACCAGCAGTAGTAAGATAGTGCAAACAGCTCAGATGTGCAAACCACAACAACAAAACCAGAACTGTATGAAAATGTAAATAAAAAGTCTTCATAAAAACCCAATTTGGGTGCGTGTATTAGTCTTGTACACTAAGGTAATTAATTACAGCAGCTGTCACTGTGTTGATGATATGGATTATTGAATACAATATCCACACAATAACACAGAATGGATGAGAATTGACCCCTGTGTACCGTATAGCTTTTTTGGTGGCATAGTGCAATATGTACATGTATGTGAAGTCAGTTGTGCCAGACAGTTATGGGGTCAGTCAGACAGACTATGGGGGGAACTGATGGACTTTTTCAGAGCAGTTATAGCTGTGGGCAAAAAACTATTTCTCAGTCAGGAGGTGTGGGCGTTGAAGGACCTATAACATCTGCCACATGGACTTTCCTATCAGCTGCTGTGCAGCTGAGGTACCACACAGAGATGCAGTGTGTTAGGATCTTTTGGGGCAGACCAGCTTTCTTCAGCATCCTCAGGAGAAACAATCGTTGCTGTGCTTTCTTGATCAGAACAGTGGTTTTAGTGAACCATGTGAGATCCTCTGAGATGTGTATGCCCAGAAACCTGAAACTGGACACTCTCTCCACTCTGTCACCGTTGATGTAGATTGGAATGTACTCATCCACTGAATGTACTAAATCTACTGATGTAGACTTGAATGCACCCAGGGGGTCACTAGGACCCAGAGGAAAAATATAATGTGACGTTTCCAATTTAGACTAATTTAGCCAACTCTATAAGAGAGGTGTGGAAGGCACCCACTTCAGGTTTCTTTTTACATCATTAGGCGCTTTCGGGCGCGAACAGTTCTAGGGTCTCATTTGATAGGAACTACCCCCTGGGGAGCTTCCCCTAGAACTACATACGTTCTTGGGCCTTTTTTCTGTTTACATTCACACTGCCAGTAGGAAGGCTGAAGTGACGTAAGCTGGCTGACGGTACAGCAGCTGAGAGCTGTTGTTTACGACTAACCAAGGATAGCTGCACATTTTTACACTGCGTGAAAAGTGGTGTATTCGGAAATATCCGGACAAAGTAAACTTCCGCTAAACCTGCTGTTTTCCGGAGGTATTCGGATGCCTGCAGAACTTTGTCTTGCGGACCTGAAAACTCCCGCAAATGTCCGAATACAGCTGTTAGACGGCAGTTTTCGGGCATCCGTGTGACCACAGTCGTTAGCTGATGGCTTGGCCTTTCAAATGCTAATAACAGTCAGTGGTCTAGGTGAGACTGGGTATAGAAACCTGCCCCCCTTCCTCGCTGTAACTTTCTATCAGTAAGCCTATAATATTTAGGCTATATTTTGATAACCACACAAACTGGTTAGGTGTTGCATGGTGTATAATACAGCAGTGGTAGGCCCATGTAGCCTTTAATGTCATTGCTCTGTCGTGCAGCTAAATTACAACGGACACTTCAAATGGAGCATACAAAAACACACTGAAAACATAATTTAAAAAAAAGTCTAAGTGAGAGGTTCATTAATTACATATTTGATGGTTATGCAACTGTCCTTTACTTGGGGTCAAAGGTACAGGGTGACCAGATGCAAACAGACCAAATGGGGGACAAGTAGTAAGTTTGTGTGGGACAATGTGGGACATGTTACTAATGCTGAGAGATGATGTAAAACTTAGATATAATGTCAGTCTAACTGAATAAGAAACACCTGTGTACACTTGTATTGATAGACATCCAACATGCATTGGCCATTACAGGCCCATCAAAGGCAACTGTACTTAAGCAAAGCAGCAGGCATCATACAGCTCAAGTCTTTCAAGTTAAACCCCTGACCAAATCCAACTATAAGAATAAATAAGGCTCAAAATAAAATATTACACAAAATAAAACAATTTCAATGTAAATCTTTATATCAAGCCAAAATCTCTATTGGATGAGTAGCATGGTCAGAAGGGATAAAAGAACTTTTTCCTTTCTTTTGACCATGATGTCGGCTGACAGCGTTTACCTTCATACCTGTCAAGTTTTACTAAGTTTGGTTTTTGTGACGCAGCAAAGAAATTCGTCAGCCCCACAGCTGCACAGTTTGATTGACGGCCGCCACAGGCTCAATGCTCTCCTCTCAGCCATTTGGTGAAAGCAAGGCTTTTATTAAAAAAAAAACTCGGCTATGTTGCATTTTTACTGCTTTTGACATAGCGCTATTAAATAGATTAGAAACTATGCCGCAACGGCATAAGCGGCTCATGTGCGGGCGGGTAAAATAATGGATCCATATATTTTTTTATTTCTGACAGTTAAAAACCAAACGACCAGCGAAAATGCGGGGCATTGTCTCAGTATGAGGAATGCGGGACAAAAGGATACAGGAGGGGTTTTTTTTAAGTTTACAGGGCATAGGAGTTTTTGTTGCTGTTCCTCTCTTTGTTTGGAATGTTTCTCCTCAGTACGAGGACGCGCCCCGTTTTCAAACCACCCACTCAGAATCTAAGGTTGAGTCCTGTCCAATCAGTTTTCATGGCGTAGAGTGACAGTAACCAATAGCATTGTATGCAACTGCAGCGCAAAATTTGCTTTGGGGAAGGGGTTACCTGTAAGTAGGAAAAGCAACTCAGAAGGATTACAGAAGTTGTACTCCGTATTCTGTCAATAGTGTGCATTTTGAAGATGGCTTGCAAAAGAACACTTGAGTTTTCGAACGGACAGCGGAGAGGAGAGGCTACTCGTGCGCCGGGAATATCCAATTTTTCCAACGCCGAATCCGAACGAAAACAAACAACTGGTGTCCCCGTTAAATGCATTTTTAAGATGTCTGAACAGCAGTAAACGTTAATGGAGAATGTTATTCGGCGGTTGGACAGGATGGAGTCCCATCAAAGAGGCGCAAGAGGAGTCTGACCAAAAAAAGAAGACGAGCGGGAAATAACTCTGTCTCGGTAAGTTTATTTCTGTAGCCTTCTGGCTTTCGTCTGACTGCCGCGCATTCTGAAACATTCACATTTCTTTATCTGCTTTATCCCTTAATGTGGTTGAATTTAACTCTTGTATTAATTTTGCTTCTACAGGAAGCTGTGCGGAGAATGCATAATGCTGAAAACAACACGCACAGACATGATCCACGGACAAGGTAAGACAACGTGTTTTGTTGGTAGACTATATCGTCGCGATTGTGTCATAGCAGTGCCTGGAATTCTAAACAAACTTTTAATCAATCTTCCTTTCTTCTCCACTTTTCTTTCTCTGTTGCATCCTGCAAGACCTATTGAGTCTATTTGAAAGAGTTACAGGATGACCCAAGGAGGGAATATAGAGAACAAAGAGGGGGGGCAGGATCGCCACTCGAACGAGGCAAAGGAGGAGAAGAGTAAGTCAAAACACCATTTCCCCAGTAGTTCTTAGACTTTTTCTCCATTTGCTGTTTTCAGCGATCTAATTTCTTTTTTCATTGTGTTTTGCAGCAGCACAAGGCCAGAGCTAGTGTTCTTTAAACGGAGGAAGAGGTTGTCATATGGAGGACCGCATCAGTAGATATAATTTCTGACGAGGACGCCATCTTGGATGGAAGGCCAGCGTGGGTCCTCCCGCCTAGTACAAAGTTGTGAGGTGATACAGAATAGACTGGACAAAGACCAAAAATATGTTGTGAATCACCATGCATCAGCTGGTGTGGATAGATTCACAAAGGAGACCACGGAAGCTGGGTTGTTCTTGGGAATGCTCAACATTTAGTTTCATTTATGCTCCCAAAAAGCATTTGTATTATATACTATGATATTACAGTATATTCTGTTCTAATGTATTCTATTCTGTTATATGTTGTGTGTGTATGTGTGTGTGTGTGTATATATATATATATATATATATATATATATATGATTGTCAATTTATATGCCTTATAATCTATATTATACTGTATTTTCTTTATTTATAATAAAATTTGTGTAATTCATTTTTGTTTGCCAGACTATCTATACAATCTACCTATGAAGATAAAACAACACCACCACCAATAATAATAATAATAATATTAATAATAATATTCATAATATAAACCATATGAATTCATGTCTGGGGACCCACAATGGACCAATGGGGAAGGGTTTTAGAGGAGGGGCAAGACATTGCTCCACCAATCCAAAGAAAGACTTTTAACCAATTGCAGGATACCTGGTGGCCCAAGGTGTGAAGTGCAAATGTTCCCTTGCAAGCACCCCCAAGGGATTATTCACCATGGCAACTAAGGGCTCTAGGCAGACCCCCAAACACGGTACATATTCAGGAGTATTCCGTGCCGCGTAACAGAGCTGCAAACTGCCGGATACAGCTGATTATCTGTGGAATATCCGGGAATATACAGGAGTATTCCAGGCCGAATACACCTCTTTTCACGCAGTGTTAAGTACAAATTTAATGACTTTTAAGACCTTGTAAATAACTCCAAAAGGAAAACAATTCCATTACTGTGGCAAAAGAAATCGACATACTAGACTACAGCATAGACAATTAACCAGTTTTATTGAATTTGAATGACAGAAATATTGAGTGCGCATTAGATAACATATAACTGCCCCCTCATTAACGAAGATAAAACTATATGGCAATAGACCCAGTCCAATGGAAAAAAAATGTCCCCCTGCATTATTCATTTACCCCCGCAGCAGCAGTGAATGACTCAATGGGCATAGTACTTTTCGGATGCTAACATAGCGCTTGTGCCTGACACTTGCTCGCGGCATTGTGGTTTTTTTTTTCCTTTACCCTGCCGCAGCCCTCAAATTCTAAGCTGGATAAACACATTCTTATTTTAAGTTAAAATGCGGATCACAGCCACATAAGTGGACACACAAGCACCTACCGAAGCGGAGTGTACGCTACCTCTTCAATGTACAAATATACATTGGACGTTGCAGAAATGGTCATTGTTGGAGGATATAAAGTACCGGTAAAATAAAACATAAAAACCATGTCTCCCCTCCTACAATTCCAGACATTTCAAATTCACTGCTTACTGTTCACCGTGTGTTTGTGCAATCACGGAGAATTTACATTTACATTTACATGAATATCAAAAACTAAATGTTCTAAGACTTTATATTTTGCACGGATC
Source organism: Chanos chanos (assembly GCF_902362185.1). NCBI lineage: Eukaryota > Metazoa > Chordata > Actinopteri > Gonorynchiformes > Chanidae > Chanos > Chanos chanos. Next base: position 20,983,663 of record NC_044502.1, read on the forward strand.
TTTAAAAATGGCGGTTGCAATCATCGCATACCTGCGTCTGGACCAATAGCTATACAATCTACGTCACAAGGTTCCTACTGCGCTGCGAAAGTACCTACCCTGAAGTAGGAGCTAAAAAAGCCCCTCAAAACGGCGTTCTACGAACTATGATCGTTCTAAGTTCCTACGGTGCGAACACACGAAAAAGGGGGTACTTTCTCCAATAGTTCTAAGAACTATGGAAAAGTTCCTCCGGTGCGAAAGCGCCTATTGCTGTGGTTTTAGTTTGGAATTTGGGCTGAGCTAGATGAGTAGTGTTTTGGAAGGTATGTGTACGTGCGCATGTGTGTATTAATACTCTGGCTCTTGTGACGCGTGGCAAACTTGTAGGTGGTGTTTTGTAGGAATGCCGTAGCAGGAAGTAAGCAGTGACCATAGTTATTAACTCGATTCTTGCGGTGAAGAAATAAGAGACAGACTCGACACACAAAGGGGACATTTACACACTATACATTTTATTACCGACAAAATTTAATGGAGAGTTACAGCTCATAGAAGATCAGCCTATAGACAATAACAGCTTATGGAGAATTACGATTTACAGAGAATTACAGCTTGTAGAGGTATAGAGACCTTTACTGTCCAAATCATTTTCAATCAAGGCCAAACCTTACTATACCAACCCGGTTTATTATTAATATTGGTTCCCAGAGGAAACTCAAATAAAATAATAAGAAGAAAAACTAAAAAGTGAGGAATATATTTCCATTCTATGTGTAACCTAGTAACGGGTCAAACTAAACTCACACATGCAACTAAACAAAATATGGTTTTCATGGTTAAATGAAACCGAGCAGTCAGGATAGTCAGTTGTACAAAATAGATTTATTAAATACAGTAGAAATGTATGATTATCATTCACAATAAAATACCTTTATGAAGAAAAAAGAAAAAAGAAAAAACAAAAAAACAATCGAGCAGGGAAAGAACAGGGAGACAGACAGACCAGGCAGCACACTAGGACACAGTACAGGAGTGATGAGTGAGGGTGAAAGATAGAGAGAGAAAAAAAGCAACCAACTTACCACATCACTCTTTCTTTCTCTCTTTCTTTCTTTCTTTCTTTCTTTCTTTCTTTCTTTCTGGGAGGAACATAGTAACCATAGATATGAATATATGCTGGCTTATGGTTATGCTTTTTTACAAATGCCTACATGGAGGTTTTCATTCAGGATAGCTGCTTGTTCACAATACTGTGTGTAATAATTTTTGGCACAGTAATACAAAGCTGTGTCTTCAGTCTGCAGGTTATTCCCTTGTATTGTATTGTGTTACTGCTGGTGTCTCTTGAGATGCTGAACTTGCTTTTCAGAGATTATTTGTAGTATAAGCTCCTATCATACCAGAAAATTCTGATAAATTGCTTGATGTCGAATCGAAGCTGTACTATAGCTAGTAACTGAATATGAGGGCTTGCAATTGATGGTCATTTGCTGACCTGGACGAACAGTCTGAAAATCAGGCTGAATCAGCTCATCAGAGTGGACACCTGGAGGAGATTCAGTAATTAATACAAAGACATGAGACAGTCAAATACTCTAAACTGTCAGTAAAATGGACTACAAGATACTACAGCTTTAATTTTTGTTATAGACATAGGGCAAGAAACTCACAGGATGTGGCTGCCAGTAGCAGTACTAGAGACACAGAGTACATGACTGATTTTGAAGCTCAACTTTTGAGAATGGTTCCTGTAGAGCTTAGAGGCTGTTTAGGATTTAAATAGAGATTGGTCACATGAGACAGAAAGAGGGAGAATTTGCATTAAGAGTTAACTCATGAAGAGTTTTCATTAACTCATGTTAGTGTTTTCTCCAATTAATTCCTTCCTTACTTTTTTCTCCTTGTAATATATTACATATTTTGTCAACTTAAATTGGGGGAAAAAAAGAATAAAACAAAAATACAGAATCAAATTACAGTATCATCTGAATTAGATTAAATCTTGAATTTGTGACCTTTAATTCCTGTTATGTCAATGCAAATGAGTGGGATGATATTAGGTCTTTTTTTTCCCTCTTGTTTTGCTTCTTTACATGTATCTCCTCGATTTCTGTCAAGGCAAGATTAATACCCATGAGACGTTTTAAAGTGGTTTAAATTCTGGTCACATGTTCATAAAATGTACCTTTTAGACGTTACTGAAAACATGCAGTGTCACTTGAAGATGAATATTGCTCTCTTTAGGTCAACAACTGCACTTGACCTAAAGAGTGATTTTATTTCCATACACTTTGTGGAGTTTTGCCCCTTCGGACTCTGTTTTTATCTCTAAGGAAAATTATATCTCAAATTGTTAAGAATCCTGAATGGCTTGTTCTGTTCCTTGTTCACATCCAAACTACCCGTGTATAAGATATTCAGTGTGTCAGCCTGTGAGTACTCCAGAAAAACCTGCCAGCACGTGGTTAGTCCTCTGTCACACTCTCACACACACACACACACATTCACACCCATGTTTCGGAGGATATTGTGTTGATGGGAGTCAGTCATTTTCTCATGTAAAAAGTAGTAAGATTTTGTGTTCTTCATAGGTCATTTTATATAATTTGCTGATTACTTCAAATTTAAAACTGGGATCTACTTTGTACCGCTAAAGCCCATCCCAGCACTCATTGTACAAAAAAACACCCTAGACAGGTTGCCAGTCCTTTGCAGACAAGCTTTTTTGTTATGGGGAAATGGGTTTTGTATAGCCTTGTGACTCTTCTCTCTCACTGTGATTCTGTTGCAGGTTAATACAAAGACGTGTCTTCACATTGTTCATCTGTAAATGCAGCTTACTGCTGGAGTCATCTTTGGAAATGGTGAATCTTCCCTTAACAGATGGGTAATAGCAGGTGACATAGAAACAATCAGCTGTTCCTATCAATGCAGTCTTTTTCAGACTTTTCGCAGGAGCCTGTCTGATCCAGGCTAAATAAAGGTCACTGAATGTGAATCCAGAGATTGTACGGGTCATTTTATGAGATTCTCAAGGTCTTCACACAACTTGAAGACTGAGTGAATGTCTGACAGTCAATACCTGTCAATTAGGAAACCAAGAGAAAGGTGTCTCTCACTGTTTATGAAAGCCAATGTGAAGAGAAATTGTGTGTGATGTGCCTCTTTTTTTTCTTTTTTCTTTCTTTTTTTTAAGAATAGTGTGAACGTGAATAATGTTGAATAATGCCGTGCAGTATATTGATGACCAATAGCTTAAATCTAAAAGCTTTATGGAAGACTGAGGTATAATTATTTTAGATTATTTCTTCTCTTAACCCAAAATATATTGGTTAAAACAGACATATGTGAGGTATACTGTAATTACTCTACCCTCATACATCAGCTTTAAATCCATCCATTGCCAAATGTAGAAAAGAGAGAGAGAGAGAGAGAGAGAGAGAGATGGCTTTTTAGAAGCCTGCTTAAATGTTATTAAAGCTTCCAGTACATTACATTATTTTTGGTGATTAGAGTGTTTAGCCATTCAATCCCACTGATCGCAATTATGACTGAAAAAAGCCCACTTATTTTCATCAACTTTACAAAAAAAAAAAAAAAAAAAAATCTTAGAAAAGTCATGTAGATTATGTAGTTCAAGGAATAAAATTTATGGATACACCTAACTGTGAAAAATCCGTGATTAAACGGGTTAATATTAAAATATTCTTAATATTCGTCTTATTTTTTTTTTTATCATGACAAAACTTTTTGATTATGTGAGTAGCTGAACTGTGCTTATCAGTTCTTTTTCATAGCAGCTGAATAATTGTGAGATGATTTGTTGTTTAACTGTGTTTTTGGGTGTGTCATGTGACATCATGGATGTTTATGAATATGTCCTCATGAATATTTACAAGCCTATTTTGGCATTTGTATGATATCATATCTGTGTCTGTGGAGGAGAATGCCCTACCAGAAGATGAACTGTAATAAGTAAATCACTAAAACTAAAAAACAATATCAGACAGAGGAAACATCAGCAGTTAAATGAACAGAGACAATGAACTGTTACCAGCTCTGAACATGACATAAGTCTCTGAGTGAGTCATAATTCATCACTGCTCTATGGGTTTTATAGGAGACCACAGGAAAGACAGATCCACACTATAGACAGTAGGGATGTACCCAATTCCGAATACGGCATTCGGGAAAGCAGAAATACTGTGATGGAAACAAATATTTCTTCTACCTGAAGTTGCTCATTATTATTCTGGGAAAAAACATGATTGACATGTCTGTGCGTCAGTTGTTGTGTTTCTTCCGATCAATTCATATCATTGTGGATGGCCACAACCTAAAAATCCCCAATTCCCAATTCCCAATTCAACATCAGACTTTGATTTTACTATCTAGTCATTTCATATACTAAACAATATTGAAAAGTGATTGCTATGTTCTGTAGTCACCACCGCCAGGTCAGGTGTGGGAGCTAGCGTGACAAAAGCCTGGTCTGACAGCTGGATTACCCCTACAACCTATACATCAAAAATGAAGTTTAGAACCTCTAGTTTTTAGCTGTATGTGTTAATTTCCCCATTAAAAACCCAGTTGAAAGTCGTTTCATTTACAACACATTATTGAAAAGTGATCACTATATTCTGCAGTCGCCCCCACCGTGTCGATGTAAATTATTGTTGTAAAATAGTAATTCACGTTTCCGTGGCAAACTGCAGTAACTTTAACACTAGAGATGTACAGAGATGTCAAATGCAGCATCATTGGTATTCAAGATTACTCCCCTCAACTGGAGGATATTTTTCTATCTTTACTGAAAATAGTTTCTATTTCCAATGCAAAACAGAATCTTTCGATTTGTATTGTTCAATGCAAATTGAAGGGTTTGTTCAATGTTCAATGTCCCCCAGTTAAAGGGGTCTGCTGGTGGGGTTAAGACAGTTCATAAAACATAGTTTAGTTAAAAATGAAAATAAAAAATAAGAGAGAGAGAGAGAGAGAGAGAGAGAGAGAGAGAGAGAGATGAAAAGTACAGTATGGGGATACAATTATTGTAATTAATTACATGCCAATGCTGAATCAATTTGATGATTCAAAAGCACAAAAATTGCATTGCCAATGAATATTAGGTTAGAAAATGGTTAAGAAAATGGTATTAGGTTAGGAAATACAACCATTGCCCAATTTAATGTAACATCCTCTATAAACCACGCCCACTTCTGGTCTACTGTCCAAATACAGATACAGAGACAGAGAATTTTGTTGGTTGAACAAATACAGATACAGATGTAGATAATGGCATCTCTGTACACCTCTAAGCGACAGTGGACACTTGTTTACATTGATTGTTGACAAACAGAACAGCGCATGGCCAACTGGTCAAACAGCATAAAAACTGGTAGCGATAAAATGATCTGAGATGCTGAGCTGTTACCAGCTCCACTTACAGGTAGGCCCACCACCTATAGATAGATCCTCAACAATTAGTTATAGTTATAGTTTACATCAGTAATATATAACCTATATGTAACATAACTCATATTTATCTGCAGTAAAAACCTATATTTATCAAAGTATGAAATATTTAACCAATGAAAAGTATTAAAAAGAGCTTGTGAGGAAATCTCGTAAGTTCACTGGATCCCTCGCTCAACTGTAGAAGAATACACAGCAGTAGTAGGCAGTTGTTTGGAGACAGTCCCTGGTTGTTTGCAATGCAAGGTTAAATAAAGAACTGGTGGTTTGAATAAGTACAGCATTTTCTTTGTTCAAGAAACACTAAGCCTATAAAGGCTAATGTTTTATGTGTTCGAGGCCTTAGACATGTGGGAGCAAAGAATAGTGCAGGCAAATCATGGTAGGTTGGAGTGCAGTTCAGTCTTGCATTGGCCATCTAGCCATAGCCAGCACTGTCTTCAATAGTCTGTTCATAGCACTTAATCTTTTATAACAAGAGATTTTGGCCAAATGTATTCAATGACAGGAAAAACTGAGTCCACGCAGAGCTACAATAAACTTTGTCACGTGTAAGTTGATGACAATGCCATGTAATACACTGCCGTTGCAGATGTGGCCGTTCTGATCAATGACTGACAAAACCCCTGTCTCGACATTCGCTGGTCAGAACCCTCGTAATTCCATTTGAGCTTGATTTTGATGAAATACTGATAATGTAATGACACATGCAAGTATCTGACCATATATAAGGACGAAACACCAACTTTGATGACGTGGTGTTCAGTTATTTTAAAAATACATTTTTTTTTTCCCTGAGAAGTAATGAAGATTCCGTGCGACAGTGAGGATATATAACTTTAACAAATGTAAACACTCCATAATTAAAGTGAATTGATGAACATTACGTGTATGTGTAAGTGTGTGTGTAAGTGTGTGTGAATATATTCATTGCCCGTATCTGATCTCTCACACTTGAGAAATGTGATGTAAGATTAAAATGATATACCTGATAACTTTGGTTTTTAACCTGTTGTTTTTAATGCAATAATTTATTTGTGACTGTGTGTCATGTCTGTTGTGACAGGAAGCACCTGCCAGAGGTGACTGCAAAGATAGAGAAAACAGAGTTTTTAAAACTGACAAAACATATAAGCCTATATTTGCAAAACAAATCAGTTGTAAGCATTTGTGAATATTTACTTTTAATAAGATGCATGCATTTAATAATTGAAATCATATTATCATTAAACTTCATGTAAAACAAAGGACATGAGGTGATATTATTCTGAATTTTCACATAACGAACTGGACTGTGCTTACTGTAAATACTCCTTCATTTAGAGTTGTTTTTTCTTTGTTCTGTCTTCAGCCTGACAGTAATTCAACACTTTTTCAGTGCCATGTATTTTTTTTAAAATGATTTCTTTCTCTTAATGATTTTATACACTTACACCATAACTCCATCAGGTTTTTGTACAGCACTGCCTCCCTTTCTCTCACTGTGAGTCTCTGGCACAGTAATACACAGCTGTGTATTCAGTCTTCAGACTGTTCATCTGTAGATAGAGCTGATTCTTACTGTTGTCTCTGGAGATGGTAAATCTTCCCTGAATACCACTGGAATGAGCTGTCAGATAATCAGAACTGTCATATATGGCTGCCACAAATTCCAATCCTTTTCCAGGAGCCTGTCTGATCCAAGCCATGTAGCGGCCACTGAAGTCAAGCCCAGAGGCTGTACAGGTCAGTTTATGAGATCCACCAGGTTTAATGGTCACTGGCTCAGACTCAGTCAGTGTCTGACCCATTACATCTGTAAACAAAGAGAATATAATAAGCGATTAGATAAAAACTTAAATTTAAGAACAACATGTGAAATCAGAAAGTATTCAAATTCACTCAGCAAAATAAAATTAAATGATTAGAAATGTCTTACATCTGTTAATTGTAAACATGACAATAAAAAGTAAAATATATCTTGACTCCATAGCTGAGTGGACAGGAGCTGCTGCTGTAAATACTGTACAGACAGAAATGAAAGGAGACATGTTGACACCACTATAAAGGACTGAAGTTGAGAATAACGTTGCATAGTCCACCACTAGAGTCTTAATTAGATGCAATGAGAAGCAATGTGTTCAGAGTCAGGTATCAGAGGACACTTGCAAATGTTTAATTAAAAAGATTAATATTTATATTATGTTTGTATGCAGGAATAGTAAACCAACCAACCAGTAAAGAAAGAAAGAAAGAAAGAGTCATGAGTACAAAGATGAAATAGAAGTACAAATCGATCAATTTGCTGACAAACATAAAGAGAATAAATAAATAACCACAACCCTAACAAAATATGGTTTATTGAAATCTCTTGCAAGCTTATTTCTTTAATGATTTTTTGGCATGGACACAACGTGATATGGAAAGTTTTTGTCAGGAATGTTGGTCCTTGTGGACACTGTTTTTTTTTTGTTTTTTGTTTTTTTATTGGGTCATGAAGTTTTTTCTATTCCAAATAGCCAGTTCTCCCTCATTCCTCAGATGTTTCTTTGGACTGAACCATTCCTGTGTAGAATATGTCTCCCCTTTGTTTACTGAATAGAACCAGTCACCAAAGGTGGAGTTTAAGTTAATAGTGGTAGGTTTATCTCTTAATCTGGTACTATTCAACTGGATGAAAAAAAGCAGATTGAACTGATGATCAACATAGAAAGAAGTTTACTGCATGAATCTGAAACATCTGAAGTGGACTTGTTTATAAAAGAAGTGATATTAGCAGAGTACACATGTGAACCATAAAATATAAGGTATAACAGTTAAAGGCATAATAACCCTTTATAATAAATATATGCAGTAACTTGCTGCTCTGTATTGGTGTTAAATGAGGAAATGTGTGTAAATTTCAGTCAGTCCTTTTAACACTAATTTTAGATATAATTTTTTTCTGATTTGACATGTTAGAATAGCTAAGTCACATAGACATGCTTAGTATGTATAAAAACGGTAAGTTTCAGTACGGTGTTGTTTTTTACTCTTTTTGACTATACAAGTGGGAATCTGGTGCTACAGTTGATTAATCAGTCTCAGTCACTGTGACCTTAGAGCACAGTCATAAACAACAGTGTCTTCTGTTCTCAGACTGTTGGCCCCTATGTACTGTGTGCTTATGGAGACATCCTCAGTCAGAGTGAACTGGAGACTCTGCATAAATGATATCAGAACCGCTACCAGAATTAACTCATCCAGTCCACTCTAGTGCTTTGCCTGGTCTCTGTCTGATCCAGTGCATATAAGCACCAGTCATTTTGTAACCAGAGATTCTACAGGAGATCTTAAATGATTCTCCAGATTTTTTTCTCCACAGCAGGAGGCTGATCCAATCTGATGTCTTCACACCTGATGTCTTCACACACTGTTAAAACAAAGTAATAAAGCAGAATTTGAGCCAGTGTTCATTTTCTCAATCCACTCCAGTGCTTTGCCTGGTTCCTGTCTCATCCAGTGCATACAATAGTCAGTCATATCAAACCCAGAGATTTTACAGGAAATCTTAGGATCTCTTTTCACCAGAGCAGGAGACTGATCCAGTCTGACATCATCACAGAGAATATCTATTAAATTAAATTAAAATAAATAAATAAACAACAACATTGCAATATAATCCCTTGGCTGCAGTTATCTGGGATAGATGTGAAAATTAAAATCCAGACAATAATCAAAACTGATAAGCGGCTTCATGTGAAGCTGAGGTTTAGATGTCTCTCACAGTTTCTCTCTTCTTCTCTTTCCTCTCTACTTTCTGTCTTGACTATGTTGTTTTCTCTGTTATTAATTCGTTCTCCTGTCTGTGTAAGTGGTTGATGTCTGTGTCTTGCGGCATGGTGGTGGCTCCCATCTTTAGGTCAGCAGCCTGACTTTGTCTCCGTACCCTGCTGTCCCTGGCCCTGCTCTCCCTGCATGGCCCTGCTCCTCCTGCGCCTTCCACAGTCATTAGTTTGCTTCATTAATGCATTTATGCACTTTATTTTTCCTTTTCTTATTAAGTCCTGGTACCGCAATAATGTTCTCCTTTCCCTCCCTCATATTCTGTGTGCGTGTGTCTCATATGCTTGAGTATGAACGCCTTGTGTGAGTGTGGCTGTCTGCCCATCAGCTGTACCTTCCTTCCTTCGTCCTCTTCATCTCTTCATTGTATTCCCCCTCGTCCTGGCAGTTGAGGCGGCTTCATGGTTAGTCATCATCCTTTGCTGCTGTTGGTGCATCATCTGCCTCAGTTGAGGGCCCCTGCCGCTTATTGTTGTCTTTATTTTGTCTGCTAGTGTGTTTTCTTTTGCATTATGATTGTGTTGTTTGTAACTGGCCACTGGGTCGGCACCTATTATACACATGTCTGGCCATGAAGGGATCTCCTCTCTCCGTGGTCCTTCTCAACATTTCTTCCAATGTTTCCCTGTTACACCTATTTTTTGGGGGGGACGTTATGATGATTAAGTCAGGGGGTATCATCCTATTTTATTTGTTGTGGGCATGTAAAGCTCTTTGAGAGTGTAAATAGTGATATTGGGCTTTAAATAACTTGTTCAGTTTCATGACGAATTTGTGTTGGGCCAGTGCCAGGGACAAGATAAATTCTTACAGTTGTAGTATTTGGCTTTCAGATATAATATTGAGTCCTTGTAGTTTTGTCCTGAATTTTCACAGTGCTTTGATGGACAGTTGTAATTAGTCAGTGCATCTTTTTGAGTTTAAATTAAGTCAGGTCTTCACAGGGGCAGCACTTAGTGTGTACAATAAGGGTCACCCTTACAGGTTTGATGGACATAATTCTTGTTGGTTGCAGAGTGCAGTGATATATCTAGTGTTCTGTGTATATGTGACATTTGATTTTGACTGAATTTGTTATTTATTTGCATCATGTACTGTGAATTGTTTCAATATGTGTGGTGTAGTTGTATCTTATAATTTGTGTCCATCCCAGTAGGGTGCTCCTGTATATTATGTACGTGCCTTTGTGTTCCTGCTCCAGGATATTAGGTGTATGCTTCTGTGTTGAAAGCATTGTTTGCCTCCTACCCACAATTTTCACAATCCAGGCAACTGTTTTATGTTTTGTATTACTATACAAACATTGCAATAATCCATATGCCAGTTATGCATTCTTGATTTGTCTTGTTACTGCATATGTAGTGGAGAACTCCAGTCTATATTAGTACCAGAGGGCTCTCCCACCCTTAACAGCAATGTAGTTAATACCACAAGTCACATTGAGATTTTGTACAGCTCCTCTACCAGATGGACGTAATGCGTGTAACCCATACCCATACCCATACCACTGGATGCCATATCACACCTGGTACGTAACACTATCGCTGTCATACTCTACACTGAGGTTTTTGTACAAGACAGATGATAATTTATAACACTGTAGCTACTTGGCACAGTAATACACAGCTGTGTCTTCAGTCTGCAAATGATTCCCTTGTAATGTTATTGTGTTACTGTTGGTGTCTCTTGAGATGCTGAACTTGTTTTTCAGAGACTCTTTGTAATATGAGCTCCCAACATAGCTGATATATCCAATATACTCCAGAGCTTTTCCCGCTGGTTGTCTGATCCAAGCTGTACCATAGCTGGTAACTGAATATGAAGGCTTGCAACTGATGGTCATTTGCTGACCTGGACGAACAGTCTGAAAGTCAGGCTGAATCAGCTCATAAGAGTGGACACCTGTGACAGATTCAATTATAAAGTATTACAAAGACATGAGACATTCAGTCAAATACTCTAAACTGTCAGTAAAATGGACTACAAGATACTGCAGCTGCAGTTTCTGTTATTAGAGCAAAGAGACTCACAGGATGTGGCTGCCAAGAGCAGCACCAGAAACACAGAGAACATGATTGGCTTTGAAGCTCAGCTTCTGAGAATGGTTCCTATAGACAGGGCTGTGGAGTCTGAGTCGGAGTCGTGGAGTTGGGAGCAAATTTGGGTTACTGGATTTGGAGTTAGAGCCGATGGTGCCATAAATTGAGGAGTCGAAGTTGGATTCAGAGGTTTTGTGTACTGACTCCACAGCCAACTCCACCGCACTGCTTTGTAATAAAGCAGTGCTGTGGAGTCGAAGCCGTGGAGTTGGAGTTAGAAACAAATTTGGGTTAGTGGAGTCAGAGCATGTGGTACAATAAATCGAGGAGTTGGAGTTGAAGGTTTTGTGTAGTGACTCCACAGCCCTGTCTGTAGAGTTCAGGGGCTGTTTAGGATTTAAATAGAGATTGGTCACATGAGACAGAAAGAGGGAGAATTTGCATAAAGGAGTCTAATCAAATGTAGAGTTGTGTCCCTGATGCCTTACTCGTTTCTCCTTGTAATTTATTGAATATTTGTTTGTTTCTTTGTTTTTTAAACATATCATCTGAAATGCAACATAATGTGAATTATGTTAAACCCTGGACATTTAATTCTGGTTGTATCGATGTAAAAGGATGGAAATGATTTTCCTAAGAATTGTTCCTAATGTTCCTTCAAGGTCAGAATCTCTCAGATGTTGCCAAAAATATGCAGGTAATTAAAGATGACTCTTACTCTCTGTGAGTCAAGAGCTCCACTTTTAGGAGAGAGATTTTAAAAACACACACTTTGTGAAATTTTTCTTGTTTTGGCTCTCTCTCACACACACACACACACACACACACACAAACACACACACACAGTGGCAGATTTACAGTGGGGTAAATAAGTATTCAACACATCAACAGTTTTTTAATTCACCATATATTCATTTCAGCAATTCACATGAAATTTAGACCAAACACTGGTATTAACTCACCAGCTAAAGAAACTGTAACATTCCAATCCATAAAGAAAAAAAAAAGTTATGTGCAGTGAAGTGGAGTGAAACAGGAAAAAGTATTGAACATGGTAAGAAAAAGCATTATACCAGCTGATGCCACTAGTAGGTTCTTCTGTGCTAATTAGAATCAGCTGGGTTAGTGCATATTGGTGGGTAATTAGGCCTACTTGCACTCTTTGAATAAGGGTTGACCTCTGAATGCAAGTAAACAAATCATTTGTCACCAAGCTTTCCTACAAGAAACATCTCATGATGGGTAGAGGCAAAAAGCTCTACCAAGACCTTCGCAACAAGATTTTTGACCAGTATAGTAATTGCATTGGTTACCGAAGGATTTCTCAACTCCTAAATGTTCCTATAAGCACCAGTGGGGCCATTGTCCACAAGCAGAAGGAACATCATTTGACCATCAACCTGCCATGCACAGGAGCTCCTTGCAAGATTTATAACCGGGCAGTCAGAAAGTTAGTCAGAAGAGTGGCGCAAGAGCCACAGACCACTCGAACAGAGCTCCAGAAAGTCCTGAAAGCAGGTACAGTTGTCACAAAGAAAACAATAGGCAATCCACCACTACGGTCTCCATTTGCAATCATGGAAGACTCCATTACTGAAGAAAAGCACGTTGGAGCTCCTTTCAAGTTTGCTACACAACATTTGGAGAGGCCTGTAGATTACTGGGAGAATGTAGTCTGGTCGGACGAAACAAAAATCAAACTTTTCAGCAACAATACGACGCGCCATGTTTGGAGGTGAAATGGCTCTGCATATGATCCTAAAAATACCATACTTACAGTGAAGTTCAGAGGTGGAAGCATCATGGTATGGGGCTGTTTCTCCTCACACGGTACTCATGGAATCCAAATTGTTGAAGGGAAGATGAATGGAGCCATGTACCGGGAAATTTTTGAAGAATCTGTTGCCATCCACCAGGATGATGAAGATGAGACATGGGTGAATCTCCCAGCAAGACACTGATCCAAAACATACTGCAAAGGAGACTCTCAACTGGTTCATGAGGAAGAAAATAAAGGTGTTGGACTTGTTGAACTGAAGATCAAGATTCACCAGTGGGCCCCCCGAAATCTTCAAGATTTAAAGACTGTCTGTGTTGAAGAATGGGCCAAAATCCCACCTGATCACTGTAAGAGATTATAATTTTCGTACAGGAAGCATCTTGAAGCTGTCATTGTAAACAAAGGCTTCTCCACCAAGTATTAAATAAATTTCAGTTAGCGTCTTCAACACTTATTTCATGTGTCATTCCCCTTCACTGCACATATTTTTTTGTATGGATTGGAGTGTTACAATTTCTTTAGCTGTGTAGTTTTATTGAGTTAACATCAATGTCTGGTCTAAATTTCATGTGAGTAGTTGCGATGGAAATATGTGGAATTAAAAAACTGTTGACATGTTGAACACTTATTTACCCTACTGTATGTATGGGCAACATCAGCCGCCGCCTACATGACATGATATCATGTCACCGTGTGGGTCAGTTTAACCTTGTTGGAGTGATTGACGTTAGGTCTCCCCACTGGAAGTCCGAGGTAGGGGGAGTGGAGTGGGGGAATCTATAAAATAGCACGTTGACGACCATTAACAGTGCTGATTGGTCTCCAAGAAATCCCTGCACATGTCATTTCAGCAATCCTCACAAAATTAAAATATCCCACCTACACCCGATTATAAATGTTTAGGCCTGTCCAGGGTCCAAATGGTTTAAAATCTTCCTAAAGAACGACAATGAGTACTGTAATTTGAAACAAAAAACCCAACCCCCCAAAAGCATTAAACTCCAAAAATACATCGCTCTCTCTCTTGCCTGTTTTGGTCAACCCTCTTGTCTACACAGAGCTTTACTTACCATGGTAGCACCTATAGGTAGACTCCCAACAATTAGTCATATCTAAAGTCAATTACTTACACAACACTCAGGTCAGAAGGGGATCATAGCAAACCCAAGATATTTTTGTATTTTTGAATATTTGTATTTTCCTAGGTAACACAGTTGCAGAGTGCATATTTCAAGTACATTAAATTGATTACAATCAATTCAATGCATATGCTTGACAACTGAATGGCAAATACATTAAGAAAAGAATTGCCTGTGGCCAAGACTTAATTTTTTTTTATTACTTTTTTTATTTTACAAAATAACAAAGTAAACCTTCTTGCAAAGCTCTAGTAGAGCAATGTCTCAAATGTAGTGTCGAGAGGGTGGTGTACTGTGGGAGTTATGCCAGAAAATATACGTAAGTGTTGGATTTTATTAGTCTTACAATTATTCAAGTGGTAAGTTGTCAAACTGTCAGTTATGTTGATACTTTTTCTGAGAGCCTCTTTTTTGTATCTCATGTGGTAATGCTTCATCACGTCTTAAATCTGTTGCACAGTAAATATTGAACTGAAGCTTGACTTTAAAAAATATGGCTGATCAAATCGCAATCACAATATCTGTCAGAAAAATCGCAATTAGATATTTTCCCAAAATCATTCAGCTCTAATCAAAGCTGCTTTTGTAAACACTGTACAAACAGACAGAGATGAAGAGAGACAAGAGATTATAAAAGACTGAAGTGGAGTATAACTTTGCATAGTCGACCCTCTAGAGTCTTAAATCCATACATTGAGAACCTTGTGATCAGAGTTCGGAATCTGTGAAGATCTCTCTTTTCAAGGCTAAATTATCAAAAATTCAGCTATGTTTGTTACATTCATTTTAGTAAGAAGAATAGGAAGAAAAATAATCACCATTCTCAATGTCATTATCAGGTCTGGTATGTGATTATAAAGTGTGGAATGGTTCTGATGAGTGAACAGATCTAGTATGTGATTTTTAAAGGGCAGGATGGTTTACCTTCTAGATGTTTAAACATAACACTGACGGCATTGTGATCAGTATTTTTTGTATCTTGAATGAGTTCACTAGCACGCTAAAAAATATTTAAAAAAAAGAGTAATTTCTTATGTGAGCAGAGGTAGAAAAGCATGTGTTAGTACACAAATATATGAATATGTGGAAAAGAATAGTTATAAGTTGGATCAAAAAATGAAAAAGGAGTACTTCATAGAAGTGTCTGTTCCATTTCACCATACTGATACATTTTTACCTCAAGGAAAAAACAAGGGGAAGAAAGTATAAATAATTTATATATCCACT
The DNA here is from genome assembly GCF_902362185.1 of Chanos chanos. NCBI lineage: Eukaryota > Metazoa > Chordata > Actinopteri > Gonorynchiformes > Chanidae > Chanos > Chanos chanos. Next base: position 20,999,106 of record NC_044502.1, read on the forward strand.
ACCCATATAATATACATGGGTAGTGGACACAGGAGGAGACATTAGCAGGCAGACTGATTTTCTTATATGGCAAACTGAAGTGGTGTGGTGATGCTACTTTGAAGCTGCAATGCATAATCCATGTACTGTGACCACAGAACCAGGAATACAGTCTTTTGAAGCTTAGTTGAGAGGGATTTTAGTCTGACTGCTGACGACTAATTAGTACATAGCACAGAGTTCAGGCCTGATTCATATAAACACTTGAAGATTACTTGTCAACATTTTACATTATGAGCTTGACAGAACTGGTAAGACAAAAAAAAAAAGTCTGTTAGTTTAATGTGTTACTGAGAGTTTAATGTGTTACTGAGATGCTGACTGTCAGAGATGATACTGTTGTGGTTTATTAGCAATATATAAAAATGTGTCTCTAGTTTCTATGTTTACTCTTGTGGATGAACTCTGAAAACAGAGAATGGGAAAAATATTGGACATATATGTTACAACAAAGTGATGTGGTTCATTTAATTTCTGATAAGCCACTTTCTTTCTTTCTTTCTTTCTTAGATGAACATGAAGACTACGGTTTTGGGGGAGTATAGTAACTATAGATATGAATATATGTTGACTTATTGTTATGCTTTTTACGAACTCCTACATAGAGGTTTTTGTACAGGATAGCTGCTAGTTCATAATACTGTGTGTATTTGGCACAGTAATACACAGCTGTGTCTTCAGTCTGTAGGTTATTCCCTCGTAATATTATTGTTTTACTGCTGGTGTCTCTTGAGATGCTGAACTTGTTTTTCAGAGACTCTTTGTAGAATGAGCTCCCAACAGTGTTGATGTCTCCAATATACTCCAAAGCTTTTCCTGCTGGATGTCGAATCCAAGCTGTAGCAAAGCTAGTAACAGAATATGAGACTTTGCAGTTGATGGTCATTTGCTGACCCGGACGAACAGTCTGAAAGTCAGGCTGAATCAGCTCATAAGAGTGGACACCTGTAAGAGATTCAGTAATTACTACAAAGACATGAGACAGTCAAATACATTATACAGTCAGTAAAATGGACTACAAAATACAACAGGTTTAATTTTTGTAATTAAACCAAAGAGACTCACAGGATGCAGCTGCTAAGAGCAGCACTAGAGACACAGAGAACATGATTAGTTTTGAAACTCTGCTTGAAGAGTCTGTCCTGTACAGCTCAGAGGCTGTTTACGATTAAATAGAGATTCGTCACATGAGACAGAAAGAGGGACAGTTTGCATAAAGGGGTCTCATTACGTGAAGCATTTTTGCCAATTTCTTCCTCTTCCTCATTTTTTTCTCCTTGTAATAAATAAATAAATGAATAAATAAAGGTCTACTGAATCAATTTACATTGTCATATGAATTATGTAAAGCCTCGAATTTGTGAACTTTAATTCCAGTTATTTCTATGCAAAAAAGTATCAGGGTATCAGGGTTGTTGTTGTTTTTTTTTCTCACTTACACTTACTTACTCAAGTGAAGGCCAGATTAATATCTATGAGAGGTTTCAAGTGGTTTAAATTCGGTCGACATGGTCATAAAATTTGATCATCACCAAAAAAATGAAGTGTCATTTAAGGATAGGCCTCTGTAGTACAACAGCTGCACTTTTAGGACAGAGATATTATATTCACACAGTTTGTGGAGTTTTTACCTTTGGACTCTGTCTTTTATCTCTAAGGAATATCACATCTCAAATTGCTGAGATCCCTGAGTGGCTTGTTCAGTTTCTTGTACACATCGAATCAACCCATGTATAAGACATCCAATGAGTCAGCCTGTGAGTACTAAAGAAACTGCCAGCCTGCGGTTTGTGCTCTCTCTCTCTCTCTTTCCCTCTCTCTCTCTCTCAGTCACTCACACTTACACACATACACGCACGCACACACACACACGCATGCACGCACGCACGCACACACACACACACACACACACACACACACATATATATATATATATATATATATATATATATATATATATATATATATATATATATATATACACACAAACACCTACATAAACAAACGCACACACACACACACACACACACACACACACACATATATACACAAACCTCTTGTCAATTTAATCAATACATGCCACATCAGTGTATAATCATACTGTAGTGTTATAGTTTTCCAGCTAGTTTACGAACCAATGTATTTCGCATATATATTATATAGCTGTATTAGTGAATACAGACTAATACATATTTCACTAATATATCCTGGTGAAGTTGCACTTCATCTGACATCCAGCGGCATTTCTTAAGATGCAGTGTGTATACACAAAGGGCGACCAAGCCTTAATCCATGATGTGTTTCTGGTTGGAAAAATACATCGAGAGTGAGAAGAATTTCAAAGAGAAAGTGAGCAGAAGAAAAACTCCAGCGAACGAGTTTTGAGCTGAACCAACCTGGTTCTATAATTGTGAGACCTGGTCAGTTCACAACTTTTTGTCCTGTTAGGTCTCTGGATATTCACTGACTGACAGTAGCTACTGTACAAACTACAACAGCTTGCAGGAAAAACACTGAAGTGGATTGGTTATATCTGTAGTGATGGTAGCACAGGCTACAAAGACTCACTGAAAAACAAGTTCAGTATCTCGCAAGACACTTCAAGCAACACATTGGCTGTGTCCGAAATGGCATACTACATACTACTCGTATACTGATCTTGATGTAAAAGTAGTAAGTAGTATTCAGTACATGAAAAATAAAAATTTTGCAGTACACAACAGTTACCCGGACGATGTACTACTCTGGCGAAAATTTGCAATATACAACTGTATCCCATGATGCAATGTGGTGATTTCCAACTGTCAAATTTCTCAAAAACATGGCTGACAGCAACAGAAGCAGCTTCAACTTCAGCTGCAGTTCTGAATATAAATGTATCAGCTGCATATTTTGGTGTAATAAGTCTTCATCCACTTTCTTATAGGGCTATTTTTGATAGATATTTGTTGTAGTCGTGTGTCGTTCATTTTTTACAGCACAAATAGCCCAACTGATAGCAAACGTGTAGTACGCTACACCAAAGTTCTCATAATTGCGTACCATACTGTAAACTAGTGTGGGGAGAGTAGTGTGCAGTACGCAGTGTATACTTGGCCAGTATGCAGTACACTAGTATGCCATTTCGGAAACACGCTGGCTGTTAGCTAGTTACCTAGCTCACTAGTTTTAGACAAATACTCCTTAATGCCTCTTTAAAATTGCAGCTTTAGCCATTTTAATGAGGCATTACACTTGAAAACAAAATGCATGTGTCAAATTCACTGTGTGTAGGTATGAACATGTACTATTTGAAATATTGAAAAGTCACATTTTCTGCTGACTCCATGGTGAAGCTGCAGCTATTAATATGTTCATTCTTATGGGTAAATATATTCATTGTAGTAACTGAAGTGAAGAAATAGAAAAAGCTCCTTTGTTTGGTTTATGAATGATTCCAAATTATTTTTCTCATCACTAAAAAAGTGTACTCAAGTAAAATAGCAAGAAAGATTTGTGGGGATATATCTATTCTTGTTGTTTTGAGTTATGCCCCTTATTTTTGAAGTCTTTGGTCCTTTTTTTTTTTCTTACTTACTCATGCCTAGTGATGTGGAAATGACTGTTTATTAGTCACGTAACATCTCAAAAAATCAGGTCTTTTCTCTCTCGGCCTGATCTTAAGAAGGTCTCCCATGCTTTTATTTCATCTAGGTTAGATTACTGCAATTCTTTGTACTTAGGGTTGAGCCAAAACACTATCTCACTTCTTCAGTTGGTACAAAACGCAGCTGCTAGACTTTAAACAAACACTATAAGACAAGATCACATCAGCCCTGTTTTAGCCTTCCTTCACTTGATACCAGTAAGTTTAAGAACCGGATTTAAGGTTTGCACTTTTAAAGCACTTCATGGTCTAGCTCCCAGTTAACCTGTTGAATTACTGCTCCCCTATGAGCCAGCGCACAGCCTCAGGTCCTCAGCCAGGGCTCTGCTGGCTGTTCCTAAGTCCCGGCTCAAGACTAAAGGTGACTGGGCCAGACCTGGGGAAAGAAGATTGGTAGAAGGCATCAGGTTATTATTATTATTATTATTATTATTATTATTATTATTATTTAAGTAACTTTCTGTAGTAATCATATCAGTAAGATATCAGATAAAGTAATCATGTGCTACATTTATGCTCATTTTAACAATATGCTCATTTTTTTTTTTTTTCTGTCTTTTTAATAGGAGTAACTTGTAGAAGGGAACCTGTTCAACTCTGCCTGAATTTCCACACTCAGAGTGAATGAAGTCTACCATGACCTTCCCAGTGATATGGCTTCATTGATAACAACTATGGCTATAGCCAATGATGTACCTTTGGTTGACTCTGTGTTTGGAAAAGTGCAAGGGGGAAGCGTATCATATCATATGTATCATATCATATCACATGCCAACAAAGAGAGTGCCAAAAACTTGCCCACATACAGATGCACCTTCTCCCCCACAGCTGCCACTTTGTGATTACAGGCTGGGACCCCCTATGTGTTCTTTTGCTGCACTGAACATCAGTAGCTCCACATGACGTCCCTGGAAACATACTTAGGGACAGCACAGAAAATTGAAAAAAGTACAAGAGAGCAGAGTTCCTGCACTGAGTGGCACCAACTAAGGCGGTCCCGCATCACCTCTTCCAAATTCAGAGAGGTCTGTCACACCAGGGGACAGAGCTCTGCTGAAAATCTGGCAAAAAGGCTTCTGAGACCTAGCCATCAGACTGCAGACATGAGGAGGGGGCTTGACATGGAACCTGTACCAGTAGAGGAGTACTGCAGAGCAAGGGAGGTTAACCACTATCCTTGTGGGTTCTTTATCCACCCTGACACACCGTGGATGGGGTCATCATCTGATGGAATTGTGTATGACCCAAAGGAGCAGCCAGTGTTTGGCCTCGTTGAAATTAAATGCCCAAATGTAGCAAGCTATGTGGACTGTCCTATATTAAGATCAGTGAGGGCACACATACACTGAGGAAATCCCATCCTTACTTTTGGCAGATCCAGGGCCAGATGTTGATTTCTAGACTTGAGTGGTGTGACTTTGTTATCTATACACAGGAAAACATGTTTATTCAGAGGATCCCCCAAGACAAGGAAATCACAAAAACAATTAAAGAAAAAATTGACTATTTCTTTTTTTATTTTTACCTCTACGCTTCCCAAGATAATTAGACTAAGAAAGGAGTTGTAAATGTGTGAAAAGCTTAATTACCTATAAAAGATGACATTTAAATTATTGATTATTGTAAATAGTAGTAGTTAGTGGTATACAACTTAAACATGATTTTTATTATTATTATTATTATTATTATTATTATTACTATTATTATTATTATTATTATTGTTGTTATCATCATCATCATTATCATTATCATTATCATTATCATTATTATTATTATATTTCATGTATGAATATATTATACCAGTGATCCTCAACTGCAGTCCTGGGGGCCCACTGTCTTGCACGTATTTGTTTTAACTCTTCATTACCACAGTTAATTGAGCTACTCAAGGGCTTGATGATTAACTGATCAGTGGAATCTGGTGTGTCAGTCCTGAGTTAAAGCAAGGACATGCAGGACAGTGGGCCCCCAGGACTGGAGTTAAGAATCACTGTATTATACTAATGTAATATATATACCAATCTTATATGGTAAATGACTAACAGTGTAATAAAGATAAACGATGTTTTGGTGTCTTGTGTAAACTACGGTGAATGTTATAGAAAGGTAGGTGAGCAGAACTGACAGGTGGGTGACCAAAAAAATCCGACTACTAGTTAAATTGAACAAAGTGAATGTATTTCAATAAACCGATATTCAGTAACTTGAACAATATGAAACATTCATTCACTCATTTTTGAAGCCACTTACCCTAATTAGGGAAGCAGGTGGTGCTGGATCATATCCCAGCTTTCATTGAGTGAAAGGTGGGGATACACCCTGGACAGGTCGCCAGTCCATCGCAGGGCAGATACACAAACACATTCACCCACACATTCACACCTAAGGATCAGTTTAGTGTCTCCAGGAATTTCCCTCCCAGGAATCAAACCTAGGAACTTCTTTCTGTGAGGCGACAGCTAGGACAGGCTCCAGCACTCCCCGCGACCCTAACAAGGATAAGCGGCTCTGAAAATGAATGAGTGAATGAATGAATGAATGAATGAATGAATATACAGATAATTGCTATTTACAAGATTTACATTTTGTCCTCAAGACAATATACATCAATGTACAAGTGCTACTCTGGCTTCTTTGCCCAAGCTTTTACAAGGGGCCCATTTTCATAGTTTGTCAGGAGACATGCAACTGTATACAGTTGATTAATGTTGCTAAAAAGCCGGAGTGGACTCTCAGTGTTAAAGAACTTGTGTTCCTTCGCTCTGTGAATTAGGCGCTCCATATGCACCCTGAGGCGTGCAATGGCTTGGGTCTCCCTGACCTCACAAGCAGTCATCTGGGATCTGCCAGAGAGAAATGCCGGCCTATATATCTTACACGGCACAAAGTCATCAACAAGAAAACCTCGGGTGACCATGATGACCATCCCAGGTCTCAAAAGGGAGAGAATTCCAGACTCTTGCATGATCTGTTTGTCACTGATAGATCCAGCATATGGTGGAGAGATGAATGTAACTGCCCCATGAGGAGAAATCAGCCCTTTGAAAGTACAGTGGGACTTGTATGCAGAGAACACTTCACTTTGGAGAAGAGGTGATGATGGGCACTGGCACCTCAGCTCCGTGCAGTCCAGGATGACTGTAGTGTCTGCATAGTCCTTGAACTCTTCTGGCAGATGTTCCCTTATCTTCTCCTCTAGTATCCAGATCCTCACTGACCCTAGGACAGTGTACAAAAAGTTGCTCCGCGTAGTGATAATCTGACTGATTGTGGACTGGTGGACTCCATACCGGTCAGCAAGGTCACGCTATTTTGAGCCCAGGGCAAGATAGTTGAAAAACATGAACATCTCATTAGCTGCAGGGAATGAGCCTGTTCAAAACAAATGAAAAGTTGCATTATATTTTTCTCAACTTATTTTAATTCCATCAGCCATGATCTTTGCCAAGCTGTATTGTATGGACCATGGAAATTATTATTACTATTATTATTATTATGATTATTATTATTATTATTATTATTATTAATAATAATAATAATAAATATAATAATAATAATAATAATAATAATAATAATAATAATATAAAGAATACTTACTGCAATGGAGCTTGAAGGTGCCTCTCTGTGCTTGTGTCACACTGATCATAGACAGCAGCGAGGGCTTTATTAAGGCCCAGAAGCGCACGAGGAGGTCATAGGATGCAAACCTAAAGAAATACAATTCAGAGGTTACCATTTAAAACTTGTATCAGTGTCTACTATGAACTTACTTGGAAGTATGACAGATATATGATTACATTAGCTTTCATCATTCAGCCTTCATTAAAAAAAAAAACAAAAAAAACAAAACACATCAGAATTTCATGAATTAGCCATTAAACTTTAATCGAGACAGGTGAGCATGTCTGTCAGCATAACGTATTTTAGAGCATCTACCTCTAATCTGAGCCTGCTGGACATCTTACCTTGTAAAAAACCGAATGTCTCTGTCTGAGACAGCAAAACGGTGATAGGCCAAACCGCTGCTTCATAGTAAGCCCTTCAATTTGTTTCCTCAGCTGGAGGATCTCCTCTCTGAGAGCCAGGTTTTCAGTGAGAGCTAAGTCGACAACTGCAGGATCTGGAGCCGAAGCATAGTCGTGGTCTTTGGGGATCATATCAGCCTCCTCGCCCAGTGTGTCATCCTCCACCATACACTCTCTCCTCTCCCGAACCCCCGGTCTTGAAGGTGGAACGGAGAAATTGTTCCACTCAAACAACGCTGGAATAGCTCCCTTCTTTAAAAGTCGCCGCCCTCTGTTGGACTCGGGCTCACGAACATCCTCTTTTTTAAAATGTCGACTACAAACTCGGGTATGGGGAGTTACTGTAAAGTTCTCCCTCTGGATAGCAATAATCCATTTTTGCCTGGTTTCTGGATCGGCGGGAAATGTATGGAAACTCAGAACTTTGTTGTACTTACTGGAGGCTGTACACAAAGGCACACAACAGTGTTCAGCTATAGCACTATAGGTTCGTTGAAACTTAAACTTCTTTCTCTCAGACATGATCAACACTTGACAAAAATCCTAGCAACACTAATAACCTGATACTCTAATAGCCTAATAACCAATAACCTGATAACCTTGATAACCACCATGGATAACGGAAGTGATTTAGCTGGCTGACATTTTACCGGAAGTACGTCAGGACCACCGTATGCATATAGCCTATTTCAAAGAGAAAGAAGAAAACTCCAGCACTCAAAATTAAAGTGAGAGCGAGCAAAGTGAGACGTCGATGCGACCCTCGTGTCTGTACTCAATCACAACTTCTGCACGCTCATGATACCATCTTTATTACTTACAGAAGTTAGAGAGGCAAACTCTCTTAATACCTTTAAAGCGAGACTAAAGACTTATCTATTTTCTCGAACTTATGCATGATATAATTTTGATTTGACTTTGTTATAGACATGTAAAGCCCTTTGAGACTATAAATAGTGATATTGGGCTCTAAATAAACATTATTATTATTATTATTATTATTATTATTATTATTATTATTGTTATTATTATTCACCACGACATTATTTTTCACCCCTCAGTTTCTGTTTTTTACACACTCGATTCCTGTCCCTGCGCTCGTTTATGTTCTGTGTGCGCTCTCATAATAAAGACAGCAAAATAACGGTATACTGGGAATAGTAGGTGGCATAGCTATAAAGAGCCATAAGTAGATGTGCTCATGAATATAATCCATTTCAGACCATTCCCAGGAGCCTGTCTAATCCAGGCTAAGTAAAGGTCACTGAGTGTGAATCCAGAGATTGTACATGTCAGTTTATGGGATTCTTCAAGTCTTTTAACTATGGCTTCAGACTTAGTGAATGTCTGACAGTCAGTGCCTGTCAGTTAGAGAAACAAGTCAAATGTGTCACCAGTGTTAATTTTGTCGACAAAAACTGTGACGAAAAATGTTCATCAACGAACTTTTTTCTATGAAGAAAACGAGACGATAAGTAAATAAAAATGCACCTTTGAAAATAAAAACTGTGATGAAATATATTACCATTTTCGTTGACGAATACTAACGAAACGATTATGTCAGAGACAGACGAATGGACAAGCAATTATAGCCTCCCTCCTCTGGAAATCGAACATTAAGCATTTTAAATAACCTTAACTTGGCAACAAGCCAAAATTCCCATAATGTACAATAATTTGATCATTTTGTGACATTTAGCATTAGTAGTTGTAATCAGGATAGGCTATCTCATTTTAATTCATTTCCCTACACGATCAGGATAGTAAAATATGGATCTTAGCATCTCACTCTCTTCAGCCAGTCATTCTTGTTGTGATGATTAACTCACGAGCACGAATGTCATTAACTTAACCATTAATCAAATCTTCTTTACAAATCAGAAGTTCTTAGTATTTTATACTGACTGCAGTAAATTACGGGCCAGTACTATATTTTTAGCCAGTGCAATGCAATTATCGTTATAATGTTACAAGTTAAATGAGCTTGTCAGATGAACGCCCGCTCATATGAAGAGAGTTTGCACTAGATATAGCTTACTGCTGCATCCACGTGAAAACGCAAAAGTAACGGTTCGGTACGTACCTTGGTTTTGAAGTTGTGGTTCGGTACAGTGAAAAGAGACATTCAAAACATTTTTTTTTTTTTTTCATTTATGATGAATTTACTTGTAATCTTATAAATTTATTTGTACTAACTTGTAAACAGTGGGAAACAGTGGGCCATAATTTCCAGTTTGCACTCCACTCTGTTTTTTTTTTTTTAGTTTTTGTTTTTTTCCTGTACTGGTGATATTCACATTTGGATGATGCCAAAATGAGTAACCATGTTTGATGGACTGCCAGCAACATACTCGATTTCAGTTGAACAATGCCGACATGCTGCTTTCATCTTATCCATTTGTCTTTGCCCATTTCCACTGTAGTTTACTGGAAAACTGAAATGTTCTCAGAAAGGAGACCTGAAGGATACGGGAGGGTCCTCAAGCTCTAATTTTGCGGTCGCCAAACTTATGAGGCTGCATCATTAAACATGTGCCAGAGATCAACCAGTTCAGAGTAGTAATAAGTGTGTGTGTGTGTGTGTGTGTGTGTATGTAGAGTTGAGCAGAGTCTAAAAAGTAGAGTTGTGTATAAACAGGGCCTAGATTACAGTAAATAATACATGTGTGTGTCAGCCAGAGATCAATCAGTTCAGAGTGCTGGAGAGGGGCATTATGTGAAAGAATCATTCAAAAGCTTGATTGCCTGTGGATAGAAACTGTTTGTCAGTCTTTTTGCCCTGGACTTCACACTTCTGTAGTGTTTGCCTGATGGTAGAAGTGTGAAGAGGCTGTGTTGGGGGTGTGTACTGTCACTGATGATGTTGTGGGCCCTGCTGATGACCCTGGTGTGGTAACTGTCCTGCAGTAAGGGGAAGGCTGCTCCTGAAATGGACTGTGCAGTTTTGATCGCACGCTGGAGAGCTTTCCTGTCCTGAGCAGTGCAGTTTCCATACCAGACTGTGATGGAGCCGGTAAGAACACTCTCGATTGTACTCCTGTAGAAGTTGCTGATAATTTTGACTGGCATGCCAAATTTCCTCAGCCTTCTTAGAAAGTACAGTTGCTGCAGGGGCTTCTTGATGATGTGGAGTGTGTGAGATCAGTTGAGATCCTTACTGATGTGAACTCATAAAAGAAACAACAAGTACTGGTCACAATTGTTGTCACTGTCGCTTTTAAACCTCTAGAGGGAAAACCATTCTACCCAATATAATCACATACTGAATCTGTTCACCCATGTAAACTGCTCTACCCTTTATAATCACCCCTTTAAAATGGGGATTATTTTTCTTCTTTTTCTTCTTCTTCATATCAAAATACATGTAACAAGTATAGCTGAATTTTGATAATCTAGCCTTGAATAAAGAGAAGTCTTCACAGATTCCAAACTCTGATCACAGTGTTTCTCACTGAATCCATTTAAGTCTCTATTGGGTGGACTGTGCAAACTTATACTCTACTTCAGTCCTTAATAATCTCATGTCTCTTTTCATCTCTGGCTGTGTACAGTATTTTCAGAAGCAGCTCCTGTCAGATCAGCTATGGAGTAAAAAGATATTTTGTTTTTGATTGCCATGTTGATGTTTGAACAATGAAAGAAATGTCTAAACATTTAATTGCATTTTGATGTGTGAATGTAAATATTTTCCAGTTTCAAATGATGCCCTTGAATTTAATTTTTTATTTATTATATTCTCTTTGTGTGTTGTTGATGATGAGACAGCTTTGAATTGTGAGAAAAATAATCACAGACTCTAAACTCTGATCACAATGCTTGTAACTCTATCTGTTTAAACCTCTAGGGGGTGGACTATGCAAAGTTATCCTCCACTTCAGTCCTTTATAATCTCATGTCTCTTTTCATCTCTGTCTGTTTATACAGTATTTACAGGGGCAGCTCCTGTCAGCTCAGCTATGGAGAAGAGATATTTTGTTGATGTTTGGAACAATGTAAGGCATCTAAAAACATCTAATTTCATTTTGTTGTACGAGTATTAATGTTGTTTAAGTTGAATTTTAATGTTAAGTTTTTATTAACTTGATTTCATATGTTCTCTTTGTTTACAGATGTAATGGGTCAGACACTGACTCAGTCTGAACCAGTGACCATTAAACCTGGTGGATCTCATAAACTGACCTGCACAGCCTCTGGGTTTAACCTTGGTAGCTGGATGGCTTGGATCAGACAGGCTCCTGGAAAAGGACTGGAATGGGTTTCAACAATTAAACCTGACAGTAGTGAGATATATCACTCCAGTGCTGTTCAGGGAAGGTTCACCATCTCCAGAGACGACAGTAAGAATCAGCTCTATCTACAGATGAACAGTCTGAAGACTGAAGACACAGCTGTGTATTACTGTGCCAGAGATTCACAGTGAGAGAAAGGGAGGCAGTTCTGTACAAAAACCTGATGCAGTCACTTCCAGGAGTTTATCTGAAGTAAATCAATAGAGCCTAACTGAAAGGCAAAAAAACTTCAGTGAAAAGTATAGACACAGAATTGTTTAAAGCTTATCTTAAATTGACGGACAAGAAAAAAAAATTGTAAGAATTCAGTGAAGTAAAATTGTTCTGACACATACATTTTAGGGCCATGAAAAACTAAAAAGGTGGCTACAAAACCCAAACCAACACAACGTAAAAGACAGGTGTTCTATGAATTTATGGATTACTGGATTTTCCAAATTAGCATTACTTTATTTTCAGTTATGATTTGAAAGCCTTTTTCAATACACACAAAATCTGAGACTGGATACATGTGTAGTTCACTAGATTTATTGAAACATGATCTAAACTAGGATATAGGAACAGGTACATGGAACAGGAAAACAGCAGAATACTGGACTTGCAAGACGGACAGGCAGGTTTACAAAGCTTCCCATGGGAGTAGGCTTAGACTAGATAAAACAACTTTACTTCTCAGCATTACAAACTCAAGTAACTCAATATAAGACTCCACACAGAAGCACCTAAAAGACAGTGTTATTTATACAGTCTGGAAATCAGATAAATCCTGTGAAGACAGGTGAGAGATGACAGAAAGGGAAGAGAAACAGGTACAATGGATGAGTGAAAAATAGAAACAACTGAAACTGAACAGGCAAAGTGACCACCAGGGAGAGAAAATGGGAGCCTGGACTGTAACAGTATGACCAAAGGCATAGCTAAAACGCAACATTTATGTGATTATGTTTCATGTAACTTATTATTTAAATTATTTGTCACTGGCCTTTTGAGTAAAAAATGAATTTTCATACAAAGAACTATGTTCTCTGTATATTTATTGTTACTGCTGGCAGCTCTCTATAACAACAGCCATGAAATACAGTCACTAATAAATTATGAAAGTAAAAACACCAGAGTTATTGTTTTTATGAATATATCATTTTTCCATGGTGTCTCTGTAGATCAGATGCACGAAACAAGTGGGCACACACGCACACACATACATACACACACAAAAACAAATATAAATGTGTGTGTGTGTTCATCAGAGGTGGGTGCTACATTTAATCCGTTACCTGTACTTTTTCCAATAAATTGTACTTATAGGAGTAGTTTTAATGCATAATACTTTTCACTCTTACTCGAGTACATTTGTGATTTTAAAATGTACTTATACTCCGTTACATTAGACTACACACTTTTCGCTACTTTTATTTATCAATTTATTTTTATTCACACACGCACAGTTTCCACGACGTTGACTGCTGTGATACGCCCTCATAAGACAATCAGCAGTACTTACACACATTGTGAACATGGTAGCAGTATGAGGTATATAGGGAGCATGGAGGGAGTGAGCGTGAGCTGACTGAGCTTCATGAAACAGAGAAGAGTGTTGCTACAGTGAGCGTTTCAGTGACGGAGAAGAGATTTCGGAGATTTTGGTTATTGCACCAAACTCCCGGTAAGCCCTCTACCTGCATCCTGTGGTCTCTGTCTCTTGTGATGGATTAGCAACATTCTCCATTTCATATTCTAACATCCCCCAAGTAACCAATTGCGGAGAGACCTTCCTACTGGTAGCTTTATGTTAATAAACTCAAATATGAAATAAACTCAAAAGATGTTAGTTTGAAAGCATAACTGATATTCTGATACATTTGAATGTAATACATGATAGATGTAACAAATTATCATATGTTACTCACTACTTGAGTAGTCATTTTATGAAATTCTTTTTTACCCATACTTAAGTCATTATTCTGATGAGTACTTTTACTTCTACTTGAGTCATTATAATAATAAAGTAACAATACTTCTACTTTAGTGTAGTTTTTGCTTACTCTACCCACCTCTGGTGTCCATTTAACAACTCTCATAAGGGACGTGGATGAATGCAGTTTGAATGCGCTGACTTACCAAAAACTTACTTCATTTATAGGAGATGTAAACATCAGACCAATTTTTACACACAGTAACAAGAATGTACTAGGCGACAGTTTCCCTGGGGCCACCTTTTAGTATCTCAGTGGAGTTCTGAAGAAACTCCACACATATCTGAAATCAATGTAAGTAGTTCCTGTCTCCCACTCCAAATTTTCTCTGAGATTGCCATTTATATCTCTTTTTAAAAGAAACACCATTATAGTAAAGAAAAGATATGTTCAACCCCTTAGAAGAAAAAAAAAAAATCAGAACACTCTCACTCTGCTGTAAAACCCCTGACAGAACCGAACCCCAATGTCCTCCACCCTCCATATTACCACCATGATCACAGACCCTGCATTTGACTATAGGAGATTCAAACCCAGAAAATTTCAGCACAGAATAACAGAAAACAAAGCGATGACATGTTGCAGGATGACTAGCAACGGAAACTTTGTTAATAAGGGTTTTTTGTTGTTATTGTTGTTTGTAAGTTTTTTGTTTTAATGTTTTTGTCAGTGCAAGATTCAAAATATGTATTATCTTAAATACAGAACTAAAACGTTAATCCTTACAATTTTATTTCTGTTATCAGGAGGCAAGTGATGATCGATGGTATGATCCGATTAATAGAAAACCATTTATGCTGTAGAGGACTGCATTAGGACTGGAATCCGGTGGGTCCGCGGGACCTAAACGCAAATCTCGCGGGAGCGGGCGCTCGAAAAATAAACTGCGGGTCTCGGGATTCCTGCGTTTGATTGGTAAAGTTCGTTTACTTTGTTATTTATAAGAGTTACTCAGGCCATTCATATGTCTCTCTTTTCTGTTTGTTAATTACATAAACCCGTGATTTCGCTGTGTTGAGTATAGGCTACGTTTGAATAATGTTATTGTTGATTTTTAAGAATATACCTTGAGGCATCTGGCTATAGCCTACAGCTAATAATTTTACAGCTGCTGTTGTTCATTTTTTTTATTTCTAATATTGTGATATTTGCAGATGTGGTGATTAGGTGGGCTTTTGTCTGGCAGTTCTGATCTTTTCTATTAAAAGTTGAGATTTTTTTATTTATCTCTAATTTATTATCTCCGCTAAGGAGGTTATGCTGTGCCGCATGTTTGTCAGTCTATCTGTCTACGGCGCCGTTTGTTGCCTGTTTGTCAGCAGAATTACGCAAAAACTACTGGCCGACTTGAATGAAACTTGGTGGACTGGTGTAGCATGGGCCAAAGAACAACCCATTAAAATTTGGAGCGTATAGGACTCAAGGGGTGGATCCACGTATTATTTTCCACTTTCGTTAACACTGCGAGATAGGGCAAAATGAACAAAATTTGTCGCGCATGCTAGAACTCGTCCTACTTACAGTGAGTGCTGTGCTTCGACTAAACATACAGCAAAACATAACAGCCACCTCAGACATCACTGTGCAAACAAATGCAGCAGGTATGTGAGAAATAAGCAATGTCTAAATTATCGTTACTGTCCATTTTCCAAGTCGATATGACCAAAATAAGTCGATTTAAAATATTATTGTGGGCTTACATAACATGTGCATAATCGCTAATCGTTTCTTACAATAAATTAGCTTTCATAATCATATATTATCATAGATTTATGTTCTAATACTTTTGGAAATACATCCAGACACATACAGTGGTCGCGGTTGAAGATTTGAATATCATAGAAGAGTGTACTATCGGCCTTGGCGGAGGTCTGCGCTCTCAGAGTGCCCTAGTTTTATTTTTTATCAGCTGAATGAAAATGATGTGTGACCGAATGTTACAAGGGCATATATTTAGCAAGAGACCAGACCAGACAACGTTACCTAAGGAGTTGCACCTTCCAAAACATTCAGAGGAAAACAAGAGTCGCATCCACCGCATGCAAAAAAAAAGGATGCGGAGGCGCCGAGTGGTCACACAACCGCAAAAGAAAACAACGAAACAACACAGAAGAAAACGAATACAAGGGGGGAAAATAAATAAACTGAAATAAAACTTAATCAGGCAAAACATATTTACCAGGCAAAACAGCAATGACAGACTCCTGCAAATATAACCACACCTTTAACACACAATAACCATAGTCATGACACACACGAACTCACAAAGCCAGCCATATCTTCGTGTTACCAGGAGTTAATGGCCGACGCATCATGCCAGCGTTCCAGCACACAAGTAGGCACGCGCTAACCCGTAGCCCTCCTACACTGCACCAGTCAATAAAATCAATTTATAGTTTTAAAAAATAAAGCAGAGACAGTCAACATATCATTTAGACAATAAAAAATTACTTTAAACACCGTGGTCACCGTCCACGATGCCTGATTGAGCGGTAGCTGTTTAGGGATACAAATACACCATGAATGTTATTTAAAAGACATGTTAACCCAGGCTAAAGCACTCAAATAAGACAAACCTTTCTGCAATTCCTATCTATCCCTCGCAAGTAGAGAGTGACGTTAACCATTTTTTTTTTTTTTGGTAAAAGTTATTGTACATATAAACGAGCAGCCAAAAAGCAGAAAAAAATGGAAAAAGAAATCAGTCATGAGTAACTGAAATGAAAGAATCTCTTGAAATTTATTGTAAAGCAGATTGTGCTGTGACAATGAAAATGCTGGTGAGCAAAGAATAATGTTTATATTATGTTTATGGTGATTTTGAAAACTGCTGTTGTGGTCAACTGCCAAATGTCGATTAGATAAACCAGGTTGCTTTAAAGAAAATCCTGCAATGTTGAGTAAGGAAGGAGGAGAAAATCTGTATTTTATATTGAGAGTAAAATGCTCCTGATGTTGTAAGGGAGGCCTATGAGTGTTTCTGCCTCCACTTTAGATGTGTCATGTCAGAATTGTTTTTCTGCTTCAGTGGCTATTTATATATTTCTCTTCTGTGACACTTCAGTGCATCAGAGAACTCATGAGAGATATGATACATGTTAAAGTCCTGGGTGATAATATTAAACAGACTGGGAGATACAAAGCGCAAGAACATCTACAGGATCAAACACCTGGAACAGACAGGAAGACTGAACTCAGGCAAGATGAGGTTACAGATGCAGGTTTGATTTGGAATTAATATACAGGTTAACAATGCTTAGAATCACTCACAGACAGAGTAAGGGCCTTGTATTAAGAAGAGATCTTGCAGAGCTAAACAAAGCAATGACTCTTTATACACAATAACTAAATGAATAGAATCCAGTGATCATACACATACTGTGAATAGCGAATTTATCCTCTGCATTTAACCCAGCCTTACACACTGGTAAGGAACACACCAGGTGCAGCATACACAGGGGTTAGGTGCCTTGCTCAAGGGATGGATGTTTCTTGCCAGTCCTGGTAATCAAACCCATGATCCTTCGGTCACAAGCCCAATTCCCTAACCTCAAGGCCACAGGCTGCCTGTGGAATGAAGACAAACCAAAATGGTGATCAGTAGGTTTGCCATACTATATGCTGAGTGACTGAACAGGGGAGGGGGAGATGAATACATGACACATTGCCAGGTTTTGGGGAGTATCTTTGTCCATGGTTAAACTCCATAACCCTGCTATTCTCTGTCTGGTTGATGTACAGACTCAGAGCTCATCAGTGCCATAGACAAGGCCCATCTAAACATATCTTATTGATATAAAACTCAGTTACAAGTTAGTACTGAATATCAATAAACTACTATTGGCTTTTCTCATGTCTGATATTGATATTTCTTAATATAAAATGATGCTTTTTATTTCATTTTGATATATGTTTCTTTCTTTCTTTCTTTCTTTCTTTCTTTCTTTCTTTCTTTCTTTCTTTCTCTCTGGGGGGAATATAGTAACTATAGATATGAATATACGTTAGCTTAAGCTTACGCTTTTTACAAACTCCTTTATAGAGGTTTTTGTACAAGACAGCTGCTAGTTAACTACTCATAATACTGTGTAATAATCTTTGGCATAGTAATACACAGCTGTATCTTCAGTCTGCAGATTATTCCCTCGTAATATTATTGTGTTACTGCTGGTGTCTCTTGAGATGCTGAACTTGTTTTTCAGAGACTCTTTGTAGTCTGAGCTCCCATCTTTGTAGTCTGAGCTCCCCGGATAATGAATATGAGTCCTTGGAGTTGATGGCCATTTCCTGACCTGGACGAAGGCTGAATCAGCTCATCAGAGTGGACACCTGGAAGAAATTCAATAATTGTTCAAAGACACAAGAACCTCAGCAAAATGCTCTAAACTGTCAGTAAAATGGACTACAAGATACTGCAGCTGCAAATTCTGTTATTAGACCCAAAAAACTCAGAGGATGTGGCTGCCAATAGCAGCACGAGAGACACAGAGAACATTGGTTTTGAAGGTCAACTTGAGAATGTCTCCTGTAGAGCTCAGAGACTGTTTAGGATTTAAATAGAGATTTGTCACATTAGACAGAAAAAGGGAGAATTTGCATAAAGGAGTCTCATTATATGAAGACTTTTTACCAATGTCACCTCATTTTTTCTCCTTGGTATATATTTTGTATATTTTATACACTTAAATTGAATACAAGAGGGAAAAAGAGAGAAAACAATATAGAATCAGATAGTATCATCTGAATTAAGTTAAACCTTGAATTTGTGACCTTAAATTCCAGTTATTTCAAGGTAAAGGAGTGAGATGGTATCATTTCTTTCTGAGCTTTTTCTTTTCATGTATTTCCTTGACTGCTGTCAAGGCCAAAATAATATCCATGAGAAGTTTCTAGTCATTTCAATTCTTTCCTCATGTTTGTAAGATTGTTGGTTGTACCTTTCAGACATCACTGAAAACATTCATTGTCATTTAAGGATGGATATCGCCCTCTGAAGGTCAACAGCTGCACTTGTAGGAGAGTAATGTTATATTCACACACTTGGTGGAGGTTTTCCCCTTTGGACTCTGTTTTTACCTGCAAGAAACATTATATATCAATTTTTTGAGAATCCTGAATGGCTTTTTCAGCTTCTTGTCCATGTCCAATCAACCTGCGTATTAGATATTTAAAGAGGTAGCCTGTGAGCACTACAGAAACACCTGTTAGCCTGTGGTGAGTCCTCTTTCACACAGATACACACACACACAGGAGCGCTGCTGGCTATTTGGGTGCCCTAAGTGTAACAGTTGCACCCTTGTGTTTAAGAAGAGG
This sequence comes from Chanos chanos, assembly GCF_902362185.1. Taxonomy (NCBI): domain Eukaryota; kingdom Metazoa; phylum Chordata; class Actinopteri; order Gonorynchiformes; family Chanidae; genus Chanos; species Chanos chanos. The sequence goes on from NC_044502.1 coordinate 21,018,391, forward strand.
CACTGTGGGCAGAGTGAAATTTTCTCCTGAGCCGTCATACCTACTTCAACCATTCAGCCTTAGCAGACAGAGCTGTGAATTGTTCATTTTCTCATGAAAGCTTCATTTGTGATTTTCACATTATTTGCTCATGAGTACATATCTACAAGTGAGAACTACTTTTATTTCTGCACTATTTAAGAGCTCAACACAAACTTTTTCTGACATGCCAGGGGAAATGTTTTTCTGTACATGTTGGCTATTTGTCTCTCACTGTTACTGTCTGGCACAATAAAACACACCTGTGCTGTCACCCTTCACACTGTTCACCTGTAAATACAGTTTACAGCTGGAGTCATTTGTGTGTGAAGATGCTGAGATGGTGAATCACACACACACACACACACACACACACACACATATATATATATATGTGTGTGTGTGTGTGTGTGCGTGTGTGTGTGTGTATATATATATATATATATATATATATATATATATATATATATATATAATTTTATTTATTTATTTTTTTTTAAGCCATATCAGCTTGAAAGCTTGCTTGTGTGCATGTGTGTGTGTCCACTTGTTTCCTGTATCTGATCTACAGAGACACAGCTGAAAATGATGTAATGATAAAAACAGTAACACTGTTATTAATCTGATAGTTATTTAGTGACTGTGTGTCATGTCTGTTTTTACTGAGAGCAGCTACCAGTGATAACAATAACTATGCAGAGAACACAGTTCTTTGTATGAAAATTCATGTTATACTCAGTGATTGGTGAAGACTTGGATCGGTTTTAAATAATTTAAATCATAAGTTAAATAGATAAACATAATCACATAAATGTTCTGTTTGAGTTATGGCGTTTGCAAGAATGGGGACGATTTATAGTTGATGGTTATGGATATATCGAATCGCTGCAAGTAGTCCGATCAGAACAAGTGAATGTCACAGACTGTACTTAGTTGAGGGGTTGCAAATGATCAGTCAGGTCTCCAATAACAAGTTGTTTAATAAGTGTGGTCTGCAATAAAACAACACAGAACATAACATTTATATAAGTAAATTACAAGGCAGAAGGGATGAATCATATTACATATCTAATAACACAAGTAGTATGCATTGCCTGTTGTCAGAAATCTGTTCTACCAGATGACTGTAATCATTTTCGACTAGTGGGAGGGATACAATGTGGGTAATACTACGGTTTGCTTACATTATACTACGATGTCCTTCCCGTGTATATGTAACAGATCTCAAGAATTGTGATGGACATGGGACTGCTTCTATCTGTTTTTATTCTGGAAGTCAAATAAAAATCCTACTGTTCTTCCAAAAGAAATGTGTGATGACTGCAGATCCACAATACACACTGGGTAAAAAGACATAAAACAGAGACGACATCATTCGCATTCTACTAGCAAAATGAACACACAAAACAGAAATTGGTGCCACTTCACTACACATTATGGTAAAATGAAAAATGCCCATAAACTTACCATAACTACCGACCAAAATGTTATGTTCATCATCAATATATTTGTTAATATATATGACAGTCACAATGCATGTTAGTTTTGAACTTAAAACACGTTATTTTTGATGTAATTCTTAAAGTATGACAAAACGAAAATTCTTGAGCGTAACCACAGCATAAATTTCTCCTTCCACTGGGGGACAGCAACACGGAGGGACCAAAATGAAACGATCTGCAGCACATCACACGCTACTAGGGGGGTCTTAAACACCATTTCTTTATAGATAATGCTTAATTTTATGAAATTCACATAACTAATCAATAATAACTAATTGCTTTATTTTCTAACTCTGTTACATATAGACTTACTATGCGTATGCACAAACTAATATCGTTCAAGACCAGTGGCTAACTAGTGGTTTGTACTGTACACCACAAACAATATATTTATATTGCGAAATAATCATATTACACACAATAATTGAGTACCGTAATGCAAGATTATAACAGTCAGACTTAATGTGTCGCGTGAACTTAAGCCTGTGCTAGCAAGTACACTCATATAACTGATGCTCTCCGCAGTAAACATTGTATCAGTGAAAAAACATATTCATTCGTAGCTGCACGCACATAAACAAGCTTGTCGCCTGACTATCTGACATTCGTGACTATTAAACATAGTCCTTGAAACTAGTTGCATGTTGCAAAGAACAGTGAACAACCTTCCCCTATCGTTTATGCTGGTAAAAAAAAAAGAAAAAAAAAAAAGAGGGAATTCTGGGGGGAGCATGGGGAGGGTCTGCTGTGTCAATGTCAATCACAAGGATTCAGAACAGTCCACAGTTCAATTAAGATACTAGCATTTCTTACAGCGTTGGTCATATTGAAACCATTCAGGTTCTCACTTCAACCTCCCTGCGGGTCACTTTGCTTATTCTGTTTCAGTTGTTTCTATTTTTCAGTCATCCATTGTACCTGTTTCTGTTCCCTTTCTGCCATCTTTTACCTGTCTTCTCATGATTTATCTGATTTCCAGATTGTATAAATTATACTGTCCTTTAGGTGCTTCTGTGTGGAGTCTTATAATGTAATGTAAATTTCCATGATCACACACTCTGAACAGTGTTCACAGTGCATTTAACCCATCCAACAGACCAGTAGTGAACACACACACCAGACACAGGAGCAGTGGGCAGCATTCTATGCACCCAGGGAGCATTAGGGTTAAGTGCCTTGCTCAAGGGCACACAGCCATGGATGTTGGTCCTAGGTCCTAGGAATCAAACCAGCAACCCTCCGGTCACAAGCCCAGCTCTCTAACCTTTACACCCTGGCTGGGAATTGAACCCGGTGCCTTCCTGCAGTGAGGTGACAGCGCTACCCACTGCGCCACCATGCTTAAAATGTTTATGAAATGTTTAGAAATATTGAGATATGCTGTAATGCTGAGAAGTAAAGTAGTTTGGTCTAGTCTAAGCCTACTCCCATGGGAAACTTTGTAAATATGCTTGTCTGTCGGCATGTCCAGTATTCTGTCGTTTTCCTGTTCCATTTACCTGTCCCTGTAACCTTGTTTAGATCATATTTCAGTAAATCTAGTGAGCTGCACATGCATTCAGTCTCACTCAGTTTTTATGCATATTGAAGAAGACTTTCAAATCATACTTGAAGTTAAACTTATAGTACTTTGGAAAATCAAATAATCCATAAATTCACAGAACACCTCTTGTAAGCTTGTAAGCTGTGTTGATGTGGGTTTTTAATTTGTAGGCAGCTTTTCAATTTTTCATGTCCAAAATGTATGTGTCAGAACAATTTACCACATTAAAAAATAAATAAATAAAAATGAATAAATAAATAAATAAATAAAAATAAAACAATTGACCAGCTTTTTAAAATAAGCGTTTGAGAGTTCTCTGTCTTTCTTTACATTTCACAGAAGTTTTTTGCCCCTTAAGTTAGACTCTTCATATTTATCTGCAGATAAACTCCTGGAAGTGACTCCATCAGGTTTTTGTTCAGCACTGCCTCATTTTCTCTCACTGTGAGTCTCTGGCACAGTAATACACAGCTGTGTCTTCAGTCTTCAGACTGTTCATCTGTAGATAGAGCTGATTCTTACTGTTGTCTCTGGAGATGGTGAACCTTCCCTGAACAGCACTGGAGTAATATGTGCTACCACCAGTATTGCTAATATATGACACCCATTCCAATCCTTTTCCAGGAGCCTGTCTGATCCAAGTCATGTAGTAGCTACCAAAATTAAAACCGGAGGCTGTACAGGTCAGTTTATGAGATCCACCAGGTTTAATGATCACTGGTTCAGACTCAGTCAGTGTCTGACCCGTTACATCTGTAAAACAAAGAGAATACAATAAAATAAGTAAAAATTTAAATTTAAGGACATCATGTTTAAGTGGAAAATATTTACATTCACACATCAAAATGCAAATAAATGTTTAGAAATGTCTTACATTGTTCAAACATCAACATGATGATCAAAAACAAAAGATCTCTTGATTCCATAGCTGAGCTGACAGGAGCTGCTTCTGAAAATACTGTACACACGGCCAGAGGTGAAAAGAGACATGAGATTATAAAGGACTGAAGTGGAGTATTTGCATAGTTCACCCTCTAGAGACTTAAATAAATACAGTGAGAAACACTGTGATCAGAGTTTGGAATCTGTGAAGACTTCTCTTTATTCAAGGCTAGATGATCAAAACTCAGCTATGCTTGTTACATGTATTTTACTATGAAGAATAAAAAGAAGAAAAATAATCTTCATGGGTGAACAGATTCAGTATGTGATTATATTGGGTAGAGTGGTTTTACCTCTAGAGGTTTAAAAGTGACAGTGACAGCAATTATGACCAGTATTTGTTGTTTCTTTCATGAGCTCACCTGCACTCAAAACAAAATGAAACAAAAAATAGCCAGTTCTTATATAAGCAGAGGTAGAAAAGTAAGTGTTATTTGGAGTATAAAAACATATGTGAATATGGCATAACTATAAGTTTGAGCTATAAAGTATTTAATAGAGGTGTTTGTTCCATTTTTGTTATTTATGATATATTTTTACCGCAAGATAAAAACCAAAGAAAAAGAAAAACTATTTTCATTGTGTCTCATTTTTTTTCAGAATGATCAATCTGTTTCATAACCACTGCCCTAAGAGTTTTGTCCTTCATAATGTGTGGGGGCATACAAATCCTGTCTTTTTTCATTCATCTCTGACCGTTTTGTCGTTTCTTTTCTTTTGTCCTCTATCAGAGATCTTCTCTGATGAGATTTAGTCACATGGTTACTTTAATGTTTAATTTTGTGATTTTGTAAAATGACTGAATCATATATTATGGGCTACAACTCAGTATGCTCTGTTTTTCATATTACACACAGGAAACATGGAACATGATCATATAAGATGACATCACTGAAAGTGTTCCATTTCAGATCATCAAGAGTATGATGTTGGTGCATGATAAATTCATGAAGTATTGATTAGCAATGGAAATGAAGAATATTACATTTGACATCTCATTAGACATAAGGATTTTTATATGGTTTTTGGGTTGAATTCAGTGAATTGATGCAAAATTAATTCATGGTTTACAGTATCATAATTATAACTCTCCTCCCACATCCTTCCCCCTTTGAGTTTTCTTACAGCTGGTTGTATGAGTTTAATCACAGTGATTCTCTGGCACAGTATTAAACTGCTGTGTCTTCCGTCTTCAGTTGGTTCATATGAAGGTAGAAATTAGAGCTGTCCTTGGATGCTGTGAACCGGCCCTGCAATGCCTGGGCTGTGCTCTTGTCAGAATCAGAATAATAGTACACGATCCATTCAAGTCTTTTTCCAGGAGCCTGACGTACCCACTGCATTTTAATGCCACTCACACTAAATCCACTGCAGGCACAGGTGAGTTTGTGGGCTCCACCTGGAGACACAACCACTGACTGTGTGAGAACAACCTGACACTGGACACGTGTAGGAACACAGAGACAATTCATTCAAATAATAACAAAACTGTGATTATTCTCATGTTGTCAGATTCGTTTCATTTTTCTTCTCCATAGAGAAGTGCAACACTATGATCATTTCTGAATTTCTTAAAACTCTTTCACCAAAACCAAAAACTCACAGGACATGGCTGCCAACATCAGCAGCTGTGACAGCAGAGAAAAAGGGAACATTGTTTATGCTGATGCTGAGTTAGTGAGAGCTGCTCTGGAGAAGAACTTTCAGATCATTGCTGTTTAAATAGTGAACATAATGAAGAACTCAGTAGATTTGCATTGACATATGGGTGTCAACTAGTATAGTTATAAGCAGAGTTCAGTGAACTGGTATAAACTGGATATGTGAAACCACAGGATCTATCAATGAAAGTATCAGAATCTCATCTGGGTCTATTTGATGGACAACAAGTGCCCCCTTGTGTATAAGAAGGGGTACTGTGGGTAAAGTGAATTTTTCCCCTGATTCATTTAGTCTTCTTCAGCCATTCAACTTTAGTAGACAGAGATGTGCATTGTTTGCTTTCTTAATGACAACAATACAATACTGTGATGTCCATATGTGTCTTTCACGTTATTTCCTCATAAGATCATATCTAAAACCGAGATCTACTTTTTACTCCTGTTTTGTTTAAGAGCACAACACAAGCAGTTTTCGCTGAGATGTATAGGGAAGTGTTTCTTTTTTTGTACAGTCATGATGTCCTTGTCGCTCACTTTGAGTGTCTTCACTCTTCACATCGTTTATCTGTAAATACAGTTTACTACTGGAGTAATATCTGGAGATGGTGAATCTTCCCTTTACAGACTAGGAATAGCTGTTGGCAAAACTATAACTTGCTGTCTCTGGGAACCCAATCCATTCCAGATCTTTCCCAGGGGCTTGTCTGATCCAAGCCATACCATAGTTACTGAATGTGAAGCCTGAAGTAAAGTTAGTTTATGAGATCCACCAGCTTTAATGATGACTGGTTCAGACTCAGTGTCTGACCTGCTATGTCTAAAAACAAAGATAACATGAAAGTCAACTGAATTAAAAAAAGAAAAAATCATTTCATTTACTCATTTGATGTATTGGTGTGAGACAGAACGTGTTGGTGTTCTCTTAAGTCATCCTAAGCAATAGCAAGAGTTCCAGTGTAAAAGTACATTTGGGAAGAGTATGTGCTTTAAAGTTGTCATGGCTGCTATTATAATACTACAATGTAGAGTAGCTCTGTCTCATGATGCTGTTGATATTGCTGAAAAACGTGTCGTGGATACAATTAAAACCAGTCGCAATATAACACTGTGTCCCCGGTGTGATATGGTGTCTAGGGGTATGATTTAGGGACAAAACATAAAGGAAAGCCACCACCAGTGCTGGTTTGGGATGGTGTGATGGTGAGTGTAACCCAGTAACGGGTCAAACTAGACTCTCAAATATGGGTTTCATGGTTAAATTAGATTAGATTAGATTCAACAGAGTACAGATACAAAGCCAATGAAATGCAGTAGCATTTAACCAGAAGTGCAAAAGCATAGTATTATTTACAGATAAGTACAGGTATAAGTGAGTACTACAGCATAAGTGATGCTATACCTTACAGTATGTACAGCATTATAGCCAGTGGTGAGCAATATATACAGATTTATATATATATATATATATATATATATATATATATATATATATATATATATATATACATGTGTGTGTGTGTGTGTGTGTGTGTGTGTGTGTGTTAAATTATGTCATACATTGACATGAAGCTGACAGAGTAGGAAAGGGGAGTGTATATGTATGGGTTGTATGTACATAATAGACAATATTTACAGTACGTTGTATGTACAGTATAAATAGAGTAATCTGAACAACATGAGAGGTTCAGCCACAGCAAAAAAGTCAGTGAAAATTTAAAAGTACTGAGACGGTGCAGTAATAACGAAGCTTAGTGCTGTGGTATGGAGTTCAGCAGGGTCACAGCCTCATGAAAGAAGCTCTTCCTGAGTGGGCTGGTGCGGGAGCGGAGGCTCTTCTAACGCTAGGGGGGGATGCATCCTTGATGATGCTTTTCACCTTGCCCAGGCAGCGTTTAATGTAAATGTTCTCAGTGGTGGGCAGTTCGGTGCCGGTGATCCGTTGGGCAATTTTCACCTCTCGCTGGAGTGCTTTATGGTCTGCTGCAGAGCAACTGCCATACCACACTGAGATGCAGTTGGTGAGTATGCTTTCAATGGTGCAGCGGTAAAGGCCCAACGGTCTCCTGGAACACAGATGAGCTTTCTTAAGGCTCCACAGGAGGTAAAGGTGCTGTTGCGCCTTTTTGATGAGGATGGAGGAGTTCAGGGACCAGGTGAGATTGTCAGAGATGTGGACGCCAAGGAGTTTGAAGCTAGGTACACGCTCCACTACAGCTCCATTGATGTAGAAGGGGGCATATGCTTTGCTCCTAGCACGCCTGAAGTCCACAATGAACTCCTTGGTCTTCTGAGTGTTAAGGGCCAGGTTGTTGTCAGCGCACCACATGGCCAGGTGCCCAACCTCGTCCCTGTAGGCCTTCTTATCGACCTCTCTGATCAGGCCTACCACGTGGTATCGTCATGGACAGGGACACAGTCGTAGGTGAAGAGGAAGTACAGGAGAGGGCTCAGCACACAGGCTTGTGGCACGCCGGGGTTCAGGGTGAGAGTGGAGGAAGAGAGGTAATCTAACTTACCAGACTAGGATCTGTTAGTCAGAAAGTCCAGAGTCCAGTTGAAACCCAGCAGTCAAGATGGTCAGTTGAACAAAATAGATTTATTAAATACAGTAGAAATGTATTATTATCATTCACAATAAAATACCTTTATTTAAAAAAAAAAAAAAAAAATCAAGCATGGAAAGAACAAGGAGACAGACAGACCAGGCAGCACACTAGGACACAGTGGGGGAGTGATGAGTGAGGGTGAAAGATAGAGAGAGAAAAAAAAAAAGCAACCAACTTACCACACTACCACACACGATCAAATACTATACCTTGTGACTCACTACAAACCACTGCACCCAGATCAGTGAGGTATTAAAGCGCGACACTTTAAAGTACGACCTTAAAATAAAACAAAGAACAGTCAATAATCATTACTTAAAACCAAAAGCAAGATGTTCTAATGGAACGCTATGCACCTACTGCGATGGACCATAGACTCAGTGACACGCTGACCATGCGAGGCCATCCATCCAGCTGACCACGAGCTCCACCGACAATCGCCAAACCGGGCACGCAAGAATCGAATTAATATCTCTGGTCACTGCTTACTTCCTGCTACTGCATTCCTACAAAACAGCACCTACAGCTGTTTAAAAACACACACAAAAAAACACACGAAAGGAGGAGAGAACAACAGACGGTGCCAGTGGAAAGAAACAAGCAAAAGAAAACCACCCTAAATACCCACACCAATAATACACTTATCTACAAAACAAAAAGGTGGCAGAGCCAAAGAAAACCTAACTACACTGACTGTCTAATAACAAAAATACACAAGTGGCACCCACCTCTAACCTATCCCTATGCACAGTGAAACACTAGTGTGGGGATCCCCCACCTTACCTATCCTCCTCCCTGCAATAACCAAAACACCTGAGTCGAGTCACAATACAAAACGAAGTCAGTAACGAAAATACAAAATCAAGCACAGAACGTGGGGTATTCCAAAAAGCATGTTTAGTGAAAACTCAGAGTTAGTTAATGCAGAGTGAGTAGTAAACCTCCTAATAGAAGAGCCCTATAGCTTCGTTCTCCTAGCAAAACAAAGCCACAGGGTTCTTCCATTAGGAGGTTTACCACTTGTTCTTAGTTAACTAACTCTGAATTTTTACTAAACCCGCTTTCTCAAATATCCCTTGGCAAGTTTGTTAAACAGTAAATACACCGAAAGCACATGAAGTCAAACAACGAGATCGAAATCTGAATGACTGCGAATTGGGGTCTTTAAATTCTGGCACTCTGTTCATGGTTGGCCATGCGAAGAGGGGCACTCCATCCCTGGTTGGCTAGCCGGAACAAGGAGGCTGGACACAACCGCAGGCCAGACAGAGACTGGCATCTGGTTCGCGCCACAGCTGGATACCTATTCCGAGAGAGAGAGAGAGAGAGAGAGAGAGGCGAAACACAGGGAGGGAAACAAGACGCAAACAACAAATGCACAAACAGTGCGCCGCAGGCAACAACTGTCATATCACCCACCCCCTATGTAAATATTATATCTGTCATGATGCTATGTCTGTGAACAATAAAATGGTGATTATAATATGTAGATGTGCCACATATACAGTGTGATTGTATGATTCATAACACTTTGATAGTTTATTTCACATGATCAAGGGATGAGGAAGTGTTTTGACTGTCTTTGTGACACGTCTCTCTCAGTGTGACACTCTGGCACCATGATACACACAGTAATACGCTCATCATTTGACATAATATGCAGTGCTTAGAGAACACACAGTATAAAAGAGTATTAATCACACAGTAAATAGAAGGAGCTCTGTGAGAGTCATTGCTTCCACAGAAATCAGTTTAAAAGTAAATGTACACATATATTCAGAAACTCTCCTCTGTCATTTCTCTGGAAACACTCTGACTCATCCAAGATGAGATACTGCCTTTGAACAACTTATCACTGGCAATAAGCATCACTGGAAACACTGAATCTAAGATGTCACCCTGTTTTTTCAAGTGTGTTGACTATCTATAAGGCATTTTATCACCATTCTGTATGTTTTTATGTTTTTTAATTGTACTGAATAAACTATGCGGACTTGAAAAGCTTTTGTAATAGGTTATGATATAATACTAGTCTGTAAATTGTCTTCAGGTCAAATGGAGGAATAACAAGGAAGTAACATTCTCCCTCTGTGTTCACTTGCTGCCCTCAGTATCCCAGTCCTTTTCCAAGAGCCTGATGGATCCAGTGAATGTTAAAGCCACTGCAGGCCCAGGTGAGGTTGTGGGCTCTTCCTGGAAAAGTCAATGTCATAGAGTGCAGACCAGATCCCTCAGGAACTAGGTTGCCCATTTTAATCAACTGAAATGGAGAAAAGGTTGAATACATTCAAACATTAACAGTCTCTCTCTCTCTCTCTCTCTCTCTCTCTCTCTGTCTCTCTCTCTATATACATATATATATGTCCGGTAATAACGCTCATACAATTAAGATGATGCTGCAAAGTCATGGCTTATGCGCATTGCAAGCTGCAAAGACACACTGGGCACGTTTTATTTCAAATCGGCAGCAGAGGACCTTTCCGCAATGAAAAAAGGAAGAAAATAAAGTGTTACATGTAGCGTATATGCTAATTTTTTACAAGGCTGTTACAGATGTTACAGGTTACAGATGTTTCGTAATAGCCTAAATTTCAGTGGCTAATGCTGAGGCTTTGCTCAATCATTACTGTTCGTTTTGCTTAATTGTTACCTTTCATTAAATAGTCAAACTCATTTGAGGTTGTTGTCAACTTAGGTGTACATTATATTTGTGTTTGTGACATAGACGTCTCTCGTGGGCCCACCACTCGCGAGGGGAGAAATAGGGGCCGAGTGCGATGCCGCACGGGTGGCAGGATGGGTCGAGGGCCCCGGCGGACTCGTCTTATGGTACAGAAACTGACTTTTGGTACGTGGAATGTCACCTCTCTGGGGGGGAAGGAGCCAGAACTTGTGCGGAAGGTGGAGCGTTACCAACTAGATATAGTTGGGCTCACTTCTACACACAGCCTTGGCTCTGGGACCAGACTCCCACGCTGCTGTGTTGGGTCGCCTCACTGCGCCTTCAGGTTGCAGGGGGGAAATCTCTGACTGTCGTGATGGTGTACGCGGCGAATGGCAGCTCAGAGTACCCAGCCTTCCTAGATACACTGGAAAGTGTCATAGCGAAGACACCATTTGAGGACTCTTTAGTTCTACTGGGAGACAATGCTCACGTTGGCAATGATGGAGAGACTTGGAGAGGAGTGATTGGGAGGAACGGCCTACCCGATCTGAACCCGAGTGGTGCTTTGTTGTTGGACTTCTGTGCGAGTCATGGATTGTCCATAACGAACACCGTGTTTGATACAACACAAAGTCTACATGATGAATAATACACATACACACATACACATATTAGCCACAATGGGAAACAAAGTGAACAAAAAGGAACTGGCACTAAACAATCGTCCATCACCCCAAGGCATGCTTGGAAGCTCCGCCAATCTACCCCCCAACGCACATCACAATATACCGCTTAAATATGATAGCATAGGTCACATCAACACCTAGTAACTTATTAACAAATATCTGATGAAGCTGACAGGTATAAATGCTGGCTGATAGAGAAGAAATAGTAAGCTAACTAAAGAGTTTAGAGGCCAAACAGTACAGAAAAATGTGGGATCACTATTTGGCAAGCAACACGTCACTGTTGTGCTTTTTATCTAATGTGTTATGACAGCTTATTAATGGTTTATAAAGTGTTCACAACCTAATTAATAAACTAATTATAAACAATTCACAAACCATTTATATGAGTAGTCCTATTGTAAAATGGTACCGTGCCACCACTAAGTCCAGTATTACATCAGATACAAATACAAGAATGTTGAGGGGAAATAAGAGAGTGCACTAAAAGTAGTTCAAAACCCCCCATAATATAAACTATTGAGTACCTCTGAAGACAAGTACCACAATTCAGAGCTAGGTAGCATTAGACATAGAGAAAGAAATCTGCACCACAAAAAATCAGTGCCAGAGCTGGCCCATCGCATAGGCAGTATAGGCAAATGCTAGGGGAGCCATCCATCCATAGGGGTGCCCCAAATGAGGGGAAAAAAAGAGAAGAAAAAAAAATTCATACTTTTTTACTTTCACTATTTTTTATCAATACTATTTTCTCTAGGCCATAACAAGTTGACAACTTAGATAACAGAGTATCGCAAAGCCTCCTGCTCTAGAATCTTTTATGACAACTTCTTAACTCTCATCATCGATGTCTTGTCCGTGTGATCGGTGTAGACCTGGCTGTAAAAATATGTCTATAATACAGCATGCACTTGATTTAAATGACAGAACAAAGACAATTATCTACAGAGACACATCTTCATGACTTGTACACCAGTATGCATATTTTTCACCATTGTTTTGGTGCCCCCCTTCGTGTACCGCCACTATGTGCTGCATATGTTGCACACCTCCTTTTTGCGCCTCTGAATTCAAATACAGTATATCATGTCAAATAGACCCAAGCCCTCTGGTGCTCAGGGATGAAAAAGAAGAAGAGAAGAGGAGGAAAAATGGGACAAAGACAGCGTTAATGTGATGAAAGAATAGTTTATCTATTCTCGCGATTTTCATGTATGTTTTCTGACTCTTGCTCATGTTTTTGACTTCTGCCTGTTCCTGGATTTTGCTCTTGTCTTGCCCTTTTGGTTTTTTGTAATTGCCTGGACTGTTTCTGCCCTCTTCATCTGTGACCTGTGCCTGCTCACTTTTGATTACTGCTTTGCCCTCCTCTGTACCTCTGCCTTGTATTGGACTGACCTCTAGTTTTTTAACTCTGCCTGGACTCAAACCAGGTTTTTGCCTGATCCCCATTTTTGCCTGTTCACGAATTACTGCTAACACTTCCTGCTGTTTTCTGTCTTTGCTGACATTTTTTGATCATTAAAATCACCTTTTTAATACATTCTCTCAAGAGTCTGCTTCTGGGTCCATATTCTGTACCCCAGGTCTCACAGGCTGAGACATATACATGTTCAATGCTGGTTTTATGAAAACTGTAAACCAGCATTGCATTTAACTGGTCATAATTATTCTTATAGATTGTTGAAGAACAGTTATATTAACACTTTAATACCCTAAAATGAGAAGTGTAATAAAAACAAAAACAGGATTGCTATACCTATTTCCACTTTCTATGAACACAAATAATTTTGCTGCCTCAACAAATACAAATACTGGGCTCTCTGCACATCCCTATTATCTATTGCATATTACTGTAGTTACCATTAGAGCAGAGTGTTACCAGCTTACTTTGGACAATAATAACGTTCAGTAATTTAATGAATAGCTAGAGTTAGCATCAGTTACTCCCACCTTAAATTCATTAGGGAAAGTTGGAAAGACTATTCAGATGTTTGGGGAATAACCTTGAACATAATTTGGAGAAATACAATACAACATAATTTGGAGAAATACACTTTTTCTTTTAAGTGTGCTGCATGAACCATCCACTGTCTGCCACAAGAAACCAGATATACATTTTTATTTACATCTTAGTTTAGATAGCCAACATTAGCCTTGCTTGTTATAGTCAATTAAAATGCTTTTCCTTTTCCATACCCTTTTGTAATTAATAGTTGTAAACCTTTGCATTTCATTATTGATTGGACTTACATGTATAGCAAACAGTATGCATCATGTGAGAGCATTGCTCAATGAATGATTAGTTTGTGCATGAATGCCAGGTGTAATTACTCATGCTGTTTGTGTTTAGAATGCTATAGGCTAAAATGTGGCTTAGCAGTTTCTGTGTGAATGTATGAACACAATGATTGGTGGTGGAATTGGCTGCGATGCAAGGGGCACCAGCTAAAATCTTGCCTAGGGCACCAAATTGGCCAGGGCTGGCTCTGATCAGTGCACACAGGACAGTACAAGCATCAGCCTAGATTCATAGTAATAGCAGGGGAGTGCCATGAAATATGCATCCTGGAATGATGAATGGCACAGTGGAAGATTTGAGCCTTCAAGACTGTAGGCAGAGATCGGGTATAGAAAGGTGGGTTAGTTTGTGGCTGTGGAGGTAAGGGTTTTGAGAAAAAGGGCCTTTAAGGACTTCTTGAAAATTGCAAATGGAATCGAGTGACTCATTCCACCATCAAGGAACCATCCACACACAAAGTCCAGTTTGTGACTTTCTGTCGCATGGTGGTGGAATCACCAGACAACGTCCCCTCACAAACTGTACTGGGTGGGATGGAACGTAGATAAATAAGTTTGGTAGCAGATTACTTTATAGATCAGTAACTATACAGTAATGATGTGGTAATGCTATGGTAATAAGTTGTACTTATCCATAGATTAAATGGTAATTTCCTAATTGTTACTAAATAAAAAGTCAATCATTTCAGGGGTAACAAGTCAGTAATAAAATAATGGTAACAAATTGTAATTATCCATAAATTAAGTGTTAGTTTCCTAGTTGTTACTAAATATATCAGTAATTAACAAGATTACAAGTCAGTAGTAAAATGGTAAAATAATGGTAACAAGTTGTAATTATGCATAAATTAAATGTTAGTTTCATAGTTGCTACTAAATACTGTAAATGCTAAATGCTGTATGGGAAGATTTTTCCAGTTTCGTTGCAGAAATGAAAACAGTTTTTGATCATCTTGTCTGGGGCAAGGATGCTGCCAAGTGCTTACTCACTCTCCGCCAGGGCTCCTGCAGTTCCGAACCTTGGCTGCGGATTTGGGTTGGAAAGATGAGTCACTCAAGGGGGTACTTTTAAATGGGCTTAGCAACCAGGTGAAGGATGAGTTAGCCACTTGAGACAAAACCACCAGCCTTGATTCCTTAATTTCCCTTGCTATTCAATTGGATAATCGCCTTTGTGAGCACCGTAGAGAAAAAAAACAACCATTTACCATCTTCATCTTCCTTTGTGAGAACAAGCCCTGACCCTTCCTCACCACCGCAAGCAGCTTCCTTCTCTGCCACTCCAGCCTCCTTGTGAGGAGAACCCATACAGTTGGGCCAGGCTCGCCTTTCTCCTGCTGAATGTCTTTGGGGGATGAGGGTGGGTGAGTGCCTTTACTGTAGTCAGACTGGCCATTTCCTTGCCACCTGTTCCCTTCAGCCAAAATAGGAGGCTCACCAGTCACAGCGGGGTTCTCTCTTGTCCCCTGACTTAGGATGCAATTTCAAGCCACCTTGTGTCAGAACCAACAGTCTTTGCCGCTACTTGCATTAGGGGATTCTGGAGCAGATTCAAATTTTTTGGATTCAAACCTGGCCTCCCGGGCTGGCATACATGTCGAGCTGCTTACTCACCCTCTGGATGCCAGTACTTTGGATGGACGTCTCCTAGCCCATGTTACATACTGCACTCAACCCCTGCTCCCTATTTTTCTTGTAACCATCGTGAGCAGATTCAGCTCTGTCTTGATCTGTGTTGAATAATTTGTCACAGTCCCCATCTCGACTGGTACACCAGAAAAATTGTTAGTTGAAATCCTTTCTGTCATTCCACATGCCTACAGTCTGCTCTCTCTATTGCAGAGGTCACTGTTCCATCAACTACATCTGAACCCCTGACTTACCCTGTGTTCCAATTTACCATCATGATCTAGGAGAAGTATTCAATAAGGAACAAGCTCTTTCTCTGCCTCTACATCGGCCTTATGACAGTGCTATAGATTTACTTCCTGGGGCTCCATTACCTACCAGTCGACTGTATCACCTGTCTCGCCCATTCTCCCCAGTTGGCGCAAGTTTCTTCTTTGTCTCCAAGAAAGACCACTCTCCACATCCAAGCATTGATTATCATGGTTTAAATAACATAAATGTTATAAACAAGTACCCTTTCCCCCTATTCAACTTGGCATTTGAGCTCCTTCATGAAACCACAGTGTTTTTTAAACTGGATCTGAGAAATGCCTACCACCTGGTCAGAATACAGGTGGGAGATGAGTGGAAAACAGTCTTCAACACCCCTCTTGGTCACTTAGAATATCTGGTTATGCACTTCCAAGCTGTGGTAAATGACGTCCTCCGAGATGTCCTCAACCATTTTGTCTTTGTTTACCTGGATGACATCCTCATTTTTTCCCGCAGTCTCCTCCATGTCTGTCAAGTGCTGCACAGACTACTGGAAAACAGATTGTAAATGCCGAGAAATGCAGGTTTTATGTCAGCTCAGTAAGCTTCCTGGGGTACATCACTGCAAGCAGGCAGGTGAAAACCGATCCTGAGAAAATCCGGGCAGTGGCAGAGTGGCCAAGACCAGCCTCTCTCAAACAGCTTCAACAGTTTCTTGGTTCCACCAACTTTTACCATCGCTTCATCAGAGACTTCATTCAGATAGCAGCCCCTCTCACTCAGCTCACCTCCTCTTCTGTTCCCTTCACCTAGACCCCCGAGGTTAGAGCCGGCCCTGACCACTTTGGTGCCCCACGCAAGATTTTAGCTGGTGCCCCTTGCACCGCAGCTAATTCCACCACCAATCATTGTGCTCATACTCACGCAGAACCTGCACAATTTTATGTCTTTGAGATTTTCTTTATTTTATAAACAAACAATCAAACAAGCGACATAAATAAATTATAAATACAGTATAAATAAGGTATTCCACAAAATTAGATAATAAAGAAACCAGTGCAGACGTAAAAAGATTTATAAATATAATTTAAATAAGAGTATCGCACACAAAAAACTATATTACAGAAACCTCAGTGCAATATGCATAATGTAGCATTGTTCTACAGCCTGACTCGCCTTGCCTTTCTTGCAGCAAAGTCATCTATGACATCATCGTAAGACAGCTGTTGTGAGACCACATGATTTATACTAATGATGGGAAGTCCACTGAGACGTTCTTGCACCATAGTAGATCTCAGGTATGTTTGAATGAGTTTGAGCTTAGAGAAGCTCCTTTCAGCAGCAGCCACTGTAACAGGGAGAGTGGCAGAGATTCTCAGAACTACCCACATGTTGGGGTAAATTTCTGTCAGCTTCTTCTCATGCAAGAAGGTCAAGAGTTCCATGTTTGTCAAGTTTTTTGATGGCAAATGTGGAAAATTTTGCATTTCCACAACAAGTTCCCTGCCATCAATATCTGTCTGTCCATCATGGGTTAAAGCAGTGCTCAGAGTTTGACAGTGCTCTAGCACCTCTTCTTTTGACATGTTGGGGAAGTTGAGCAGCACTCCAAATTTGTCACTCACCTCTCCCAGCTTCTGAAATCTCTCATCAAGTGAAGAGAGGGCTGTATCCACTACCACATTAAAAAACGTGGTTTCCATTTTTTGAAGTGCATGACCAATAGGCACATCTGGAGCCTCATAACCAAAGTGCCTTTTTGTGGTTCTCAACTCCTTTTGTTTGTGTACAGCCTCCACGTTCATCTCCTCGCACATCTCCTTTGCAGTTGTCTGTGCATCAGAAAATCCAGTGTTTCTGTAGTAGGTGAGGGAATCTCTGGTTTTTCACGGTGACGCAGCGGGTAGCGCTGTCGCCTCACAACAAAAAGGTGTTTGGTTCGGTTCCCACCTGCATCGGCAAAGGCGAGATAATCAGCGTGGGAGAGAATTGCTGCCCTAGTCAATGCGTAGGTTTGAATGCAGAAGTCTATTCATTTAACATGTAAGCACACTTTCTTTTAATATTACAGGTGGAAGTGGTGGAATGTAAGTGAATAAAATTCTATTTTCCTTTAGGAGCAATCCTACGGGCACAAAGCGCACTTGGTAGCCGCTGAAAATGAAATATAAAAACATAGTTCAAACAGGTAAGACACATTTTGCTTAGGCCTATAGGCTCATGATTGTACCTCATTTTGGTTTTAATCATATTTGACATATTAAACAAAGTAAATGTCATTCAGTGGCTATTTCAACTTGGAGTTGCTTTAACCCCCAACAGAATGCTGTTTTAAGACACACAAATGTCCTCTCACCTAATATCCTGCTTAGCAGATTAACATTTGGGCTGTAAATACTCCCAGAGATTTTGCCAATTATAGTAGTTTAAAGTATACTGAATCAGAAAGCTCTTCATCACAGGATGATGATGAAGACATGTTGTCTGCTGTCTCAGAGGGATTCAGAAAGGCCTACTGTGGTTTACATTAATATTATGTATGGTAGCTACTGATATTTCTCTCCCTATTAAAATGTTTTTACATTCTTGTGTGGAATTTTGAGTTTAAAATGCACATTGAAGGGATGACACGTTCTTATCCTTTTTAACAGAGCATGACTGGGCATCACCAGGAGGAGAGTCCATCAACCTCCACAGCACAGACTGACACAGTGAGATGTTCAATAAATGCTAGGTTAATTCTGCATGTAGATCTGTAGAATTTAATGTCATCCTTATGTTTTCTCAGTTATGAATTAAGGAGGAAAATGGCTAAAACTGATTGAGAAATGATGCACTTGCAGTGGCAGATTAAATGGCCTATCTTGAAATTCAGCTAGAGGTGGGTGCATGGTCACAGGTGAATTGTTAATTGTTGGAACAATCTAAATATAGTAATTGTTGCATTTGTAGGAAATAAAGAAGACCAAATAAAATGTGACTGATTTTTCTTTATTTGACTGCTGGGGGTGGTGGTATCTTAATGTGTGAAATGTTTTTGGCAAATTCTCTCGGACCGCTCCTCCATCCAGGACATCTGCAGGGTGGATGGGACTGTCTTCCTCAGGATCGTTCATTTGTGCGGCAGGGTGCTGCTCTCCTCTAATTGTGGCAATATTATTATGGAGAACAACACATGGCAAAATAATGTCACACGCCATCTCTGGGGTTACCCTGAGTTTACGCAGACACTGGAGCCGGGCTTTGAGCATGCCTATTGTCATCTCAACCCAGGCTCTAGTCCTGCAGTGGGCCACACTGGAACGTTGTTGGGGGCCCAGCTCAGGGTCAGGGTAAGGGCTCAACAGAGAGGGCTGGCATGGGTACTCTCTGTCACCAAGCAGGTGGCCATCAAACTCTCCTGTAATTATACAGTGGATACATTTTAAGGGTGTTAAAAGAGGGAGACAAGGGAATGATATTTGTGCAAAGCTTTACTTACCATGTGCAAATCCGTTGCTTAGGGTACACTAATGATACATTCGTACATCATGCACAGAGCTGGGCCACTGGCTTCAACATTTGTGATAAAGTGCACTGCATCTCGTATGATCTTGACAGTGCAGAGAATGAGATACATTAGTTGCAGTATATTGTGATGTATAGTCTTTGTTATTGTAAGACAATAGTCAGTGTACCTGCACATTAATGCTGTGGAAAGACTTCCTATTCACATAGTCAACTTCATTAACTGAAGGAGCAGTGATAGGGATCTGTGTGCCATCGATGCAGCCCATGACACTGGGAAACGCTGCAACATAAAAACTAACGATTGATCCCAGTCTGAGGTCGCAGCAGAATGTCATGAACAGGATATAATTTAAAATATCGTTACCTTTAACTGAATGATTCTACATCAGTCGCCTGCAATCCTGTGTAATTCCTCTTTGATGGTCCTTAGAGGTCTGACACTATGAAAATGTGCAGTAGCCGTTTAAGTACAAGGGACACTTTTTACGGCTCTACAAACAGTTGCTTTCCCAATATACTCGGCGTCGCCAGTGTGATAAAGGAAACTCCCGTCGGCAGAAATAAAAATGAAGAGCAAAGAACTTACTCCGATCTGAGAGCAAGAAGTCCACGGTGTGTAATATGTAGGCCGTTGTTCGGATAAATGATAGATTGTGATGAAAAATGGTAACGCTCGATTACGTAGTCATCAGGGAATGATAATACATCTAATTGGGGTCTCAAAAACCTCTCCCGACATAAGGCTATGCGAATTAATTTGGTTTCAACACCGATCGGGTTAGCGACGAAAGGAGACGCCATGTTTTACAAATGCTTCAGGTTCAGTCGGAGAGAGGAGCTAGGGAGAAACTCAGGATTTGTTGAAGAAAACCTGCCAGCGAGCAGGTTAGGTTCACAGAGTCAGTTACTGCGGTAACTGAGCCAGAGTTTGAGTTACCTCGCTTTCTGAAACGGAAAACCCAGAGTTTCCCTCATCTCAGGGTTAACAAACTCAGAGTTTTCACTAAACCCGCTTCTTGAAATACCCCCCAGGAGTCTTACAGATCCAGTGCATATAAACACTACTCACACTAAATCCACTGCAGACTCAGGTGAGTTTGTGGGCTTTACCTGGAGACAGAACCACTGACTGTTCAGATAGGGCCATGACCACCAGCAGTAACAGAGAAACATTGTTTATGCTGAGCTGGGGTCAGCTGATTCAGAACTTTCCAGATGCCTGGAGGAACATCCTCACTTTCAGACTACATCTAATTAAATAGTGAGTATGATTAAGAATTCAACAGATCTGCATTGATGTATGGTTCTCAACTAGTATAGTTATAAGCAGAGATAAGTCAACTGGCATAAATAGGATATGTGAAACTACAGGACCTACCAATGAAAAAAACAGCAGCTCATCTGTGTTGACAGAGAATGAGTACCCCCCCGCCCCCCCTGTGGATAAGAGGTGGTATTGTGGGGAGGGTGAAAGTTCTAGTTTCTACCACTAAGATTTAGGAGGAAATGGTATTGCATTTAGTCAGTTATTTTCTCATCAAAGCAATGAGGTTCTTTCCTTCATAACTCATTTAACATAAATTGTTGATGAGTTCATATTTAAAATTGACTTTTTTTTTACTAATTGTTTACTTCTGCAGTGTTTAAGAGCACCTCACAAGCTGTTTTGTTTGAGATATATGGGGAAGTTGTTTTGTATGGATTTGTGACTCTTCTCTCTTACTATGACTCTATTATAAGGTAATACACAGCAGTTTCTTCAGTCTGTTCATCTGTAAATACAGTTTACTGCTTGAGTCATCTGTGGAGATGGTGAATCTTCCCTTAACAGACTGGGAATAGTAGATGGCATAGCAACAATCAGCTGTTCCTGTCAATGCAGTCAATTCCCTAATGTCTGACAGTCAACACCTGTCAATTAGGAAAACAAGTGAAAGGCATTACTCACTGTTCATGAAGGCCAAAGTGAAGAGACACTGTGTGTTTGGTGCCATTGTAGAGGGGTTTTTTTTAATGAACGTGAATAATGTTGAATAATATTGTGCAGTCTATCCATTACCAATAGGCTTAAATCTTTAAAGATGTCTGACTGAAAGACTGAAGCATAACTATTTTACATAATTTATTCTCTGACCCCAACAGTTCGTGGTTTAAAACAGATATACATGAGGTATACTGTAATTGTTGTACCCTCATACATCTGCTTTACATCCATTTAGAATGATCATAATAGCTATCGTAGAAGGGGGAGAGAGAGAGAGAGAGAGAGAGAGAGAGAGAGAGAGAGAGAGAGAGAGAGAGTGAGAGAGAGAGAGAGAGAGAGAGAGAGAGAGGAGAGAGAGAGAGAGAGATGGTTTTTGAACAATTCAACTGAGAAATGGCTTTTTAAACAGTTTAATGTTAACATATTCTTAATCTCAAAAGACTCCACTGCTCTTTCCAATAAAGCAAGAGACTGATCAAGTCTTGTCTTGTTAATACTGATACTAGAAATGGAACAAATGCTCACTGTTCTGTGTCTCTCATTCACATTCAGTGATGAGTTTTCTGAAGTAATTCTCCTAATATAGACCATTTCTTGTAGATAGACCCCTGCTGCTGATTTTGTACAGCACTGCATCACCCATTCCAGTCCCAGGAGCCTGCTTAATATAACTCATGTCATAGCTACCAAAGTAAAACCCAGAGGCTGTACAGGTCAGTTTATGAGATCCACCAGGTTTAATGATCACTGGTTCAGACTCAGTCAGTGTCTGACCCATTACATCTGCAAAAAAAGAGAAACAAAAAGACAGAGATGAAAAGAGACATGTAATTATACAGAACTGAAGAAGAGTATAATTTATGTGTATAATTTTGCATAGTCAGTCCTCTAGAGGATTAAAGAGATCAGAGTTTAGAGTCCGTTAATGGTTTCTCATAATTTAATCCAGCGATGTCATTATGATGATGATGATGATGATGATGATGATGATGATGATGATGATGATGATCATCATCATCATCATCATCATCATCATCATCACATTTTGTTTTGTTCTTTTTTTTTTTTGTTCACAGTGGTTTTACAGTAAGTGGTTTTGTATGGCTTTGTGGCTCTTTTCTATCACTGTGTCTCTCTGACATGGTAATGCACACATGTCTTCATACTGTTCATCTGTAAATACAGTTTACTGCTGGAGTCATCTGTGGAGATGGTGAATCTTCCCTTAACAGCCTGGGAATAGCTGTTGACAAAGCTGTAACTAGTAACCTCTGAGAATGCAGTCCATCCCAGACCTTTCCCAAGAGCCTGTCTGATCCAAGCCATACCATAGACACTGAATGTGAAGCCTGAAGTTGTACAGGTCAGTTTATGAGATCCACCAGATTTAATGACCACTGGCTCAGACTCAGTCAGTGCCTGTGCTACTACATCAAAAACTAATAGAATGCAACAGTTAAATGAGTAGAAAATTACATTTAAAAAAACATCATATGAAGCAAGGGAGTATTCAGGTTCATACATCAAAACTAAATGAAACTTGACAGAAATGTAACAGAGATGCGTGATCATAAGGGACTGAATTGGAGTATAACTTTGCATAGTTCACCCTCTAGAGACTTAAATATACAATGAGAAGAATTGTGATCTGTGATTACTTTCTCTTTATTCAAAAACAGATTCTCAAGATGCAGCTATGTTTGTTTGTTTCAGTAATAATGATGAGAAGAAGAAGAAGAAGAAGAAGAAGAAGAAGAAGAAGAAGAAGAAGAAGAAGAAAAAGAAAAAGAAAGCAAAATCATCATCACCATCCTCATCCTCATTAACATTATCAGGTCTAGTGTGTGATTATAAAGGGTTGAATGGTTTACATGGTTCTCCCCTCTGGAGGCTGAAATGTGAAAGTGACAGATAAAATTACAGCAATTATGACCAGTACTTTTTTCTTGAATGAGTTCTCTTGTTCTTGAAACAAATTAAAACATCTAAGTCTACAAACAGATGAAAACATGGAAAAGCATAGGTATAAGTTGTAGCTCAAAACATTAAAAAGGTGTATTTCATATTTAATATTTCAGCTGTATCCTCAGTCTGAAGGCTTTGTCCTCCTGAAGGCTTTGTCCTACTGAAGGAGGTATCTCTGGAGATGTAAAACCTGTTCTTCAGTTTTTCACTGTAATATGTGTCACCACTACCACAAATACCTCCAACCCATTCCAGTACTTTTCCTGCAGGCTGTCGTATACAGTGAGTACAGTAGCCGCTGTCAGTCAGTGAATATCCAGAGACCTTACAGGACAAAGTCATGGACTGACCAGGCTTCACACTCATAGAACCTGGCTGGGTTAGCTCTACACAGTGAATTCCTGTCAGAGCACAAACACAGACAAATGTAATTCACACTCCCTCTACACTTTTAAATTACAGATCAATTTACTAGTACTCACTGTTTACAGCTGCCAACAGCAGTAGCAGTAGCAGAGAGGAGGAGAACATGGTCTAATAGGAGCCAGATGTGTTTGGAGCTGGTCTTTCTCTGCTCACATACGCTCAGACATGGTTTAAATATGAAAATGTGAGACAGTGAATTTGTTTAGATTAGTGTCTCTCATCTACTTCACCAGTCGGGGTCACATGGATTTTATCAGTTATACAAGTTCACTTCTACAACCCTTGTGAAAATCTGAGCAGCTGTATTATATAATGTGTAATCTCATAGCAGTGCTAAGATTTATCAGGATCTTTTCGCATTTTTGTGCATACTCTGAAGTCAGTTTGTATCTGCTGAGACAATGAAAGTAACAGACAACCGATCAACACCTGATTTGAAATGTTAAATTTCACTCTAATTTCACTGGTGACATTGTGCTGTACCCCACAATCTATAAAATCAAATGAATGTCCAAGTCTATTTTAGAGTGGTTATTTCCTTTTTCTCTTCAATAATAAGTGAAATTTCTAAATTTTAATGAATATTTTGATAGACAAAACCAACTTTCACTACCAGGGAGCACTCTGGGTGATGACTTGACACCCAATAGTGTTGAAACTCAGTTTCCAGAGCTTTAAATATTCTGAGGTGGTGTAGTGGATTATAATTCTTAAACTCCCTGTTCACTTTGACTCCTCTAGTCACAGATGCTCAGAGCAGTCATTTTGCTCAGAGGGCAAACACAATAGAAGTGACCTTCACACTCAGCTGTCTGTCAGTAATCTCCTTCATTTTCATTCACTTGTCCCAGAAAAGATTCTCTGATGTCCTCACAGTACTGTTGTAAGAACAGAGGTCACTATCCTCAGAGTCCTGTAAACAGACAGCTAAACTACAGAAAAGCTCCTCCCATGTTTTATTATATGATGACTGTTGACAATAGCAAATGAGATTTCTGGTGGTTGTTGGAGAAATAGGCAAACTGGTGCTTTGTGGAAGTTGCTTTAGCTACTCCTGGGACCAGCTCAGTTTGTTGTATGTTGCTTTGGATCCATGTAATAAACTTATACTCCATCAGACTCTGTGGATTTCAGTTGTTTATTTTGGAAGTAAGTGAACAGTGTGGTTGGGATCTTAACCAGAGTGTTTTGGTGTTTTTATTAAGCTACTGCATGAAAGGAAAAAAAGAAACCATTATTGTTTGCCATGTTACAGGACATTAATGTTGATCTTTTTGTTTCATTTTAATCTGTGTATGGTAAATAATTATGCGATTCAAACGGACTTCAATATTTGTTCCACAATGAATCAAATTTAAAACATTTTTATACATTTTTGCTCGACAAAGCATCCGTAAAATGTTCATGTAGTGAAATTTGCTGAGAGTGCAGGTGTTTCCCGATGGGTCATGCTTCAGTTCTTCTGAACAGAGTCTCATGTTTCTTAACAATGTTCTTAAAGTAAAAGATACAAACTACAATAATGACCCAGTATGGGTAGATTAAAAGTAATGGGTGTGCAATTATGAACTTCTATATAATCTATCAATAGTATATGATCTTGTAAGGAGAACTAAAGTTTTCTTGCACAATTGTGCAAAGTGATGGAAATACTAAAATTAAAAGATACAAAGAAAAGTAAAAAATGACTGAGAGTGATATTGATGTTGAGGGATTTTTAAAACACATCCCATGAAAACACAAAAATAAATATGAAAGAAGAAAGAGCATAATGTGATCTCAAATATTTCTAAAATAACTTCACATTAGAGAATTGAGAGAAAAAAATAATACAGTGAAAGCAAGTTTTTATTTTTAAAGACACTGCATTCCATTGTCCAGCAAGGCACTTAGGAACCGAACCATTTCCACATTTAAATGTTAATTACAAGATTTTGGACCAAAGAAAAAAAAGATACACCATCAGAGGAAATGAAGTTTACAGAGAAAATTTGTAATGCTTGATCTTTGCCTTCAAGTGTGACAAGTCAGGTACTTTACGGAAATACACTCTATAATGTGGAAATGAAATGTTTATGTAAATGACTTGAAAACAGAACTGAGAGACTTCCCCATGCTTTAACTGTGTGAATACAGCCTGCTGGTTTTGAGTACTGTGATGACCCAGCAGGCCTTGAGTGTCATCATTTAGGAGGCAAGGTCGTTTGGTGTTTAATATTATAGATTCTGGGGGGCATTTTGAATCTCAACTATGTGCTGCTTTATTAAAACAATTGCACTTATTTCTCAAATCATTAATGCTGATATATCTCTACAGAGCCTTTCTTGATGGAGTGCTTGATATCAACCCTTAAATTTCATCATTTATGGAGCAACATCATTTAGCCTTTAGTATTACAGATTCTGGGGAGGCATAAACCAAACTCTGGCTTGAGATCCTTCATAAAATAAGTACACATTGTTATGCCCAGCCTAGGGGTTACTGGGCATAACTATAAAAGTGACTCCCCGTTCCCCTTCTCCCAATGAATAAATAACTCCCAGTCTGTTTTATTCATAACAAAGTAAAATGATGATTGATAAAAACAGACCAAAGGCAGCTGTTCTAAGTTAACTGTATTTTGAAACACATTGTCTTGTTACAGACTTATGTTCAACTGGGTTGGCATGGCTGAGAACACAAGCAAACAAGCAAGCAAGCAAGCAAATAGACGGACAGACAGACAGATCGGCAGATAGATAGATAGATAGATAGATAGATAGATAGATAGATAGATAGATAGATAGATAGATAGATAGATAGATAGATAGATAGATAGATAGATAGATGGATAGATAGATAGACAAGCAGACAGACTGACTAACAAACAAACACATTCTCTATGTTTCTTTATTTTCTACTGGCATGATTTTGAAATATTTTTCCTTGTGTAAATGATACACATACACTCCTGCCAATGGCTGCATCGGGTTTTTGTTCAGCACTTCCTCAATTCCTCTCACTATGAGTCTTTGGCACAGTAATACACAGCTGTGTCTTCTGTCTTCAGACTGTTCATCTGTAGATAGACCTGATTCTTACTGTTGTCTCTGGAGATGGTGAACCTTCCCTCAACACCACTGGAGTAATATATCTCACTACTGCCATATCTAACGCTTGACACCCATTCCAGTCCTTTTCCAGGAGCCTGTCTAATCCAAGCCATCCAGTTGCTACTGAAGTCAAAACCAGAGGCTGTACAGGTCAGTTTATAATGATCACTGGTTCAGACTCAGTCAGTGTCTGCAAACATAGAGAATATGATAATCAGTTAAATGAAAATTTCAATTTAAGATCATATGAAATTGGAAAATATTCGAATTCATTCATCAAAATGTAGAGACTTAAATAGATATGGTGAGAAGCATTGTGATCGGAATCTGCAATGATTTTCTCATTATTCAAGTCTGTGAATATTTTCGCATAATTCAAAGCCATCATCATCATCGTCGTCGTCATCATCATGTTTTGTTTTGTTCTTTTTTCATTTACAGTGGTTTAACAGGAAATGATTTTTTATGGCTTTGTGACTCACTGTGTTTTTCCGGCATGGTAATACACAGACATGTCTTCACTCTTCACACTGTTCATCTTAAGGTATGCACAGAAACCTGAACAGGTATGCACACATACATGCACACACACACACACACACACACACACACACATTGAGAGAGATCTGAGAGAGACTAACACCACTGAAAGATTAATGCATAATTAAATCTGACCTGAAACATGTTCTTCAGTTTTTCACTGTAATATGTGTCACCACTACCACAAATACCTCCAACCCATTCCAGTGCTTTTCCTGCAGGCTGTCGTATCCAATTTGTACAGTAATTGCCATCAGTCAGTCAATATCCAGAGACCATACAGGACAAAGTCGTGGACTGACCAGGCTTCACACTCATAGAACCTGGCTGGGTCAGCTCTACACAGTGAATTCCTGTCAGAGCACAAACAAAGACAAATGTAAATAATGTAATTCACACTCCCTCTACACTTTTAAATTACAGATCAGTTCACTCGTACTCACTGTTTACAGCTGCCAACAGCAGTAGCAGTAGCAGAGAGGAGGAGAACATGGTCTAATAGGAGCCAGATGTGTTTGGAGCTGGTCTTTCTCTGCTCACATACACTCAGACATGGTTTAAATATGAAGATATGAGACAGTGAATTTGTTTAGAGTAGTGTCTCTCATCCACTTCACCACTGAGGGTCACGTGACTTTAAATATCCTCATGAAGTTGATTAATTTGACACCAGCCTTGTATTAAGTAATAACATTACTTGCTCATTTATCAGATTAAGAGGGACGTCTACTCTGTCACAATTGTGCCATATTCAGTCACTTTCTCATGCTGTTGATATGTCATGCTGCCACTCTCAAATGTGCAACCTTATATCAGTGCTGTGATTTTTCAGGTTCTTCTTTGCATATTTCTCCAGACTCCACAGTCATGACTGTCTGTTCGGGCAAAAACAGTCACAGACAACTGACTAATGTGTGATTTGAATAAGACACAGCTATGTATTACTGTGCTTGAGAGTCACAGTGATACTAATCAGAGGACACCCTGTACAAAAACTTCATCACTGTCAAACAGGCCTGTGGATAACTGTAGAGAATTATACAGTACATATTTTGTCAACATGATATATGAAAATGTGCATCCCAAAAATTACATAGCTGCACCTTCCACAGATACAAGGCAATACATAATCATACACATGTACAATGAGAAGTGATCTGTATTCACAGATTAACAGGTCCCTGAAGAGTGAAAATGAAGCTGCTTATTTCTATGTCAGAGATGACAGGCAATCTGTAGTTGAGAACATGAATTCATTGTGCTAAATTAAGAAGAAAATTCCTTAAAATAACAGGAAGGGGGACCTGATTCCTTTATATCATGCCAAGAGCAGTCTGTGAGATATAGAATGAAAACTGAATGAAGAGTGCAGCTTCCACCAGTTCATTTTCAATACCAAGCA
Organism: Chanos chanos; assembly: GCF_902362185.1. NCBI lineage: Eukaryota > Metazoa > Chordata > Actinopteri > Gonorynchiformes > Chanidae > Chanos > Chanos chanos. The sequence continues at coordinate 21,047,116 of NC_044502.1, forward strand.
TACTTGTGTGTTTGCTGCCATACAAATGCAGCCATACAAAATGGGTTTTTGCTTTATTGAAAACAAATTATTCATGTCTTCTGTGGTATTCCTTCAGGTGTCCAGTGCTGTTTGTTTGTTTGTTTGTTTGCTTGTTCATTTATGTATCAACTTAACCAGAAGTTACCTCAATAAGCCAGTTACATCGCTTTGTAGTGCAGGCCCAAGGTTGGTGTAGTCAAACCTTTGCCTCTTGTTGTGCAAATACGCGCATAAGGGAAACCTGATTAGCTGATGTACAGAATCTTAAATTGTATCTTTTCAAATGTCACGCTTTTCCGCCAAATGATCACCAATGACAGTCCAACGCTAGCTAGTTCATGTTAGAACTAAGAGCACGGCAGATTTGTACCCCAACATTCCATGTGCTGAAAGTCCTACTGACTGTGCCAGTCTCCATGGCCTCTGCCAAGTGCTCATTTAGCACTCTGAGGCGTCTAAAGACTTATTTACGCAAAAGACTTACATCCTTTACATTCATCCTGAAATAGAACATTCATCCTGAAATGAAAATAGACAGTGAGGAAATGCTCAAACAATTCGATGGGACTGGGAGAAGCAGAGTAAACGTCACATGGGTAAGCCAGATTTAATTATTCATTAATCAGTCAGTGATGTTAGTCTCTCATGTTTATGTTTGAACAAGACATCTCTAAATGTTTAAATCCATTTTGACGGCTCACCTGGCTGCACTGTAGGACTGAGCAGTTGAGATCCTTTGCCCCCCCCCCCCCCTTTTTTTTAAATTCTTTATATTTATTATCTCTTAACTTTATTGTGTATTGTCTCGAGTCTCTGTGAAATAACTTAACCACTTGACCCTGTGCAAGGATTACTTTACTTCAACTGAACTACCTTCTTTGTTGTGTACTACTTCTACTTCTTACTTTATTTTGCTGTCTGATGTATTTGGGTATTGGTGTGTAACGTTTGCTGTTTGTTGTGTACTGTCTTTAATCTGTAGTGTGTGAGCTACCAGACACCGGAATTTCCCCAAGGGGATGAATGAAATACCTATCTATCTATCTATCTATCTATCTATCTATCTATCTATCTATCTGTCTGTCTGTCTGTCTGTCTGTCTGTCTATCTATCTATCTATCTATGTATTTATCTATCTATCTATCTATCTATCTATTTGAACACTTTCCAGTACTGCCATTCAAAACCACCTCATGCTTTAGTCCTGTCACCAGAAAAAAAAAAAAAAAAAGGGGGGGGGGGGTGATGATGATGATGATGATGATATGATGATGATGATGATGATGATGATGATGATGATGACGACGATGAAGAGAAAATAATCACAGACTCTAAACTCTTATCACTGTTTACCACTGTGTCTATTTAAGTCTCTAGAGGTTGGACTATGCAAAGTTATATTCCATTTCAGTCCTTTATAATCTCATGTCTCTTTTCATCTCTGTCTGTTTATACAGTATTTACAGGAGCAGCTCCTGTCAGCTCAGCTATGGAGTCAAGAAATATTTTGTTTTTGATCCTCATGTTGATGTTTGAACAATGTAAGACATCCAAAAACATCTCATTTCATTTTGTTCTATGAATTTTAATGTTGTTTAAATGTAAGTTTATATTCACTTGATTTCTATATTCTCTTTGTTTACAGATGTATTGGGTCAGACACTGACTGAGTCTGAACCAGTGATCATTAAACCTGGGGGATCTCATAAACTGACCTGTACAGCCTCTGGGTTTAACTTTGATGACTACTACATGGTTTGGGTCAGACAGGCTCCTGGAATGGGTGTCATATATCAGCTATGACAGTAGTACCACATATTACTCCAGTGGTGTTCAGGGAAGGTTCACCATCTCCAGAGACAACAGTAAGAATCAGCTCTATCTACAGATGAACAGTCTGAAGACTGAAGACACAGCTGTGTATTACTGTGCCAGAGACTCACAGTGAGAGAAAGGGAGGCAGTGCTGTACAAAAACCTGATGCAGCCATTGGCAGGAGTGTATGTGTAAAAAAGAACAAAAGAAAGGAATTATCCAAAAAAAAAAAACCACTAGAAAAGTGTTAAATGAGTGTCATGCTGAAGGTAGAATGAAGAAAGAACAACTCTACTAAACAAAGGAGTATTTACAGTAAACACAGTCCAGTTCGTAATGGGAAAACTTAGAATAATCTCACAAGATGTTTCTTCTTTCACAAGTGTAATGATAATTTAATTACAATTATTAATTGCATGTGTCTGATTAAAACTAAACATTCAGAAATGCTTAAAACTCATGTCTTTTAGTCTTTTTTATAATCTCTATTTTCTCCATCTTTACTGTCACTTCTGGCAGGTGCTTCCTTTCACAACAGACATGACACAGTCACAAATTAATTATTACATTAAAAACAACAGGTTAAAAACCAAAGTTACCAGGTTATTTATCATCTCATTTTTGAAGTGTAAGAGCTCAGATATAGGCAACGAATGTATTCACACACACACATACATACAAATATTTATATTTGTGTGTGTTTCATTGAGTTTTTCTTCAATAAATGAATAAATAAATCATTTAAATTAAACTCATAACACTTCATACAACAAAGATTCAAATAACTGTTAACCAGCAGCGCCCATGTTGAACTCTTCCCATATTGTGCTGAGAAACTAAAAGGAATGCTACATTTGGATTAGTTTTATGTCATGGAGTGACGAATATTCAGTGAATACATTTTTCCCATAACAAATCACTGTCTTCATTTTCATCCTGACAATCTGACTAAGCAAATTTTGTCCAGAACACCAAGAGCCACATCCAGTCCTCATTTTCATACAGTCTCTCTAAAACTCAGAACTGACAAGTTTTTCACACTGCTGTAGTTTGACATTTCTCAGTAAAAATGGATGTTCTGCAATATGGAGTGTTCCTTGCTTTCATTTCAGGTGAGGAATCTATTAAAAGTCTCTGAGATATAAAAATTTCAGTGACTTCATATTAATCCTCTCTTTTCTCCAGGTGTTTGTGGACAGTCACTGACCACATCTGATTCAGTGGTGAAGAATTCTGGACATTCTGTCACTCTGTCCTGTACTGTGTCTGGATTCTCTTTCAGCAGCTACTACATGCACTGGATCCATCAGAAACCAGGGAAAGGACTGGAGTGGATTGGAGCTATTGACAGTGGCACTGGCACAGTCTTTGCCCAGTCTCTCCAGGGTCAGTTCTCCATGACCAAAGGCACCAGCAAAAACAAACTGCATTTAGAGGTGAAAAGCCTGAACAAAAAAGTAAGACAATAAAACAAATGTCTTGGATTAGCTGTGATCCCTCTCTGACCTGAGTGCTGTGTAAGTAATTGATTTTAACTATGACTAATTGTTTGGGATCTACCAGTAGGTGGTACCTGTAGGTAGAGCTGGTAACAGTTCATCATCTGAGACCATTTTATTGCTACTAGTCTTTATGTTGCTTCACCAGTTGGCCATGTGCTATTGTGTTTGTCAACAATCAGTGTAAACAGGTGTCCACTGTTTAGTGGTTATTTCCTTTCCTGCGGTCTCCTATAAAACCCATGGAGCAGTGATGAATTATGACTCACTCAGAGACTTATGTCATGTTCAGAGCTGGTAACAGTTCCTTGTCTCTGTTCATTTAACTGCTGATGTTTCCTCTGTCTGATATTGTTTTTGAGTGTTAGTGATTTACTTATTACAGTTCATTTTCTGGTAGGGCATTCTACTCCACAGACAAAGATATCATATCATACAAATGCCAGAATAGGCTTGTAAATATTCATGAGGACATATTCATAAACATCCATGATGTCACGACACACCCAAAAACACAGTTAAACAAACAACTATCATCTCACAATTATTCCAGTTACCATGAAAAAGAACCAATGAGCACAGTCCACCTACGTGCATAGTCAAAGTTTTGTTATGTTTTAAGTAACAAGTGAATAATTTAAAATGGTTTTGTGAACTGTACATTTAAAATTTGCATTATGTCATTGAGTTGTATGATTGAAGACATTTCACTCTTCAAGCACTTTTTACACCAGCAAAACTGCAGTTCTCAAAGCTCTGCTTTTGACATCACTATATACTTTTGACTGCCCATAATACCTTACATTTTCTGTTGACTAATGCGTTTTACAAAACACAATTTGACAGTATATTTGATATGCTAGTTTTGGCAGTAAGCTTATGAATAAAACTGAAAAAAGAAGAGGCCTATTAGGAACATTTTAATATTAACCCATTTAATCACAGGTTTTTCACAGATAAGTGAGTCCATGAATTTTGCTCCTTGAACAGCCCCGTCATACAACCTGCATGTTTTTTTTTTTTTTTTAGATATTTTTTAAAAGTTGGTGTAAACACGTGGGGTTTTTTTTTCAGTCTCTCTCTCTCTCTCTCTCTCCTCTCTCTCTCCTTTCTACATCTGTTATGATTATTCTATTTAAAGCAGATGTATGAGGGTAGAGTACTTACAGTATACCTAATGTATATCTGTTTTAACCAATATATTTTTGGGTTCAGAGAACAAGAGAAGAAACTATCT